>NC_058164.1:20166796-20488796 GCF_020080835.1 Cotesia glomerata
CCAAGGATATACCTAATTTATTTATAATGAAGTGTATTTGTCATTCTTTTCACCTGTGTGCTTCTTATGCATGTAAACAACTGCCACGAGGAGTAGATTTTGTAAGAGATGTATACAGCTATCTAAAAAATACCCCTAAACGACTTAACGACTATCAAGATTTCCAGAAATACTTGAATATCAAACCGAATAAACTATTACATCCTTCACAGACAAGATGGCTTTTTTTACTTCCTGTTGTGGAGAGGCTCATAGATCAATTACCTGCATTGACTTTATATTTTCAAAGTACTGTTCTGGTTGATAGATTACTTGCTGCTAACTCGATTTTAGAAAAATGTATGGCCCCTTCAACTATACTGTACTTACAATTTCTGAAATTTGCATTACTTTATTTTCACGATCTTAATAAGGAAATGCAGTCCGAAAGTCCAAAATTATTTATTTTGTATGAAAAAGTTTTCGCAACCTACAAAACAATTTTGGAATGTTTTATTAAACCAGAATGTATGGAGTTGTCTGCTACAGAAAAAGAAGTCAGTATAAATCATACAGAAAGCTTGGAACTTGAAATTTTGAATGTAAATTATGATTCGAAAGTTCATCATTTACCTGCTGACCAAGTATACCTAGGAGGTGATATTTTAGCGTTATTATCTCAAGAAGAATTTGTTCATGACATGGAGGAAGAAGTAAAAAATTTCATCCAAAAATGTGTCGCTTTTTATACGATGAGTGTTAAGTAAATAAGAGATCGGTTCCCGTTTAAAGACTTACAACGACAACGACTAAAAAATTTATCATTTTTAAATCCTCAATGCTTAATTGAGCGAAGATCTGTATCTACGATTGCTCATTTAAAAACATTGTTCCCAGGTAAATGTCATTGTTATAAAATATAAAAACATAATTGATAGCAACGGTCATTATCATTTCAGATTTATGTCCTTCGAATTTAACTGAATTGGAATGCCAAGCCTGCCATGCATACGTGTAAAAAATACAATAGCACCATTACTATACTACATAGTAAATAACGCCATACTTATGGGACTCGTTACAATACTGAATTGCAATATTACACATACTATTTTAGTATCGGTCTGGAGACCATACTAACATTGTGTTAAACGCCATCCATTTCTCTCCGTGTAATTCTTCAGTAGTCTTCCAAACAATATTCAAATATGTAAACATTCTTAATAGTAAGCGCACTAAAATTTTTAACTATGTAAAAAATATACATCATCCCTGTTTAAAATTTCCAATAAGATCCCATCAAAAGCGACAAAAGCCATTTAGACAAAGTGACAAAACCCATAAATTTTATTGGTTTCTAAGTGGCTTTTGTCGCTTTTGATGGGATCTTATTGTTTTTATCTTTATTGAGTTTTTTTAACAGGGATGCTATAAACAATAATAAAAAACAAATATTAATATTCTATGCAGGTATAACTTCCCACAGTAAAATCATTGACTCCATAATTATAATTTAACAAGCCCTCCATGACCATTTTCAAAAACAAGCAAAAGTAACAATTAAACAAGCATTGTATATACAACACTCCCAACAGCACATATAATACATCAGTTTCTGTAAAATTTAACACATAATATACAACAATACAATATATTACATTGCAAATATTCATCTCTACAAAATTTGTGAAACTTACGCACAAAACCTCGTTGTTCCTGCAAACACAAAGGTTTTTACACAATACACCTTATCGTAAATTATCAGTGATTTATATCCATGGACTTTGTCTGAAGGGTAGCTATGATGGGACTTTTTTCAAAATTTGTGCTTAAATGTAGTTTTTCATTTTTCCAATAATTTAAGACGGTTCAGCCATAATGTTCTATTGTTCTAATGTTCTATTGTCAAAGTCAATCATTTGGTTGAGTGTACCTTAATGTCTAATTTGCTTAAATAGATAAAAATTTTATTTGGCTCTGGAACCTAAGCTCCCTCAAAGCCATGAATATTTAAATTACATTGGTTTACATAGGTTACAAGATTACTTAAGGGAGTATTCTACTGTAGAATTTTGAAAAAATCGAAAAATTTTTTTTTTCATATTTTCAAAGTTTAGGTATTCAAAAATATGTCATTAAGAGGATTTTTCAAAATTCTTATTATTTCATGAGTTATAGCCGTTTTAGTGACGTGGCATCGGTTCCGGTCCGACCGCTACAAGTTAACAAATGTTAACTTGAAATGTTTAGGAGGTCGGAAACAAGCATAATGCCAAATATATCCGATGTATCGGAGATGGTGACTCAAAAACTTTCAAGGGCATTCTTGATATTAACCCCTACAATGATAACCCGGCAGTAGAAAAAAAGGAGTGTGTTGGGCATGTTCAAAAACGCATGGGTTCAGGATGTTCTTTATACGTCGCTTCATCTCGTGAACCCTGCCCAAAACTATAACTTCTCATTCAGTATTTTTAAAAAATTCGGAATTGTTAAAAAAATATGAAAAAAAAAAATTTTTTTTTCAAACTGCCGCCATTTTAAAAAAAATATTTTTTTTAACTTATCCAAAGGTTATACGATAGCGGCATCTATAATAATTAAGAATCCGTCTGTTTTTTATGTTTCAGATCACCAGGAGGGTTGGAATAATGCACGCCAGGACACCCTCTTTTTTTTTGACCCTCCATTTTGACTGCTCATAACTTTGTCAATTTTAATTTTTTTTTTTTAATAATTTTTTGATGTAATAACAAAACATCAATAAACAAATGATAAAAAAATTGATTATAAAAATATTTTTTGTTTCCTTCGTACAGCGCTTCTAAAACCGGGCGAAATTCATGCCTCTACAGTAGAATACTCCCTTAACTAATTAAAGATTTACAATTAGATTTAATTTAAAATTTAATAAAATCCAAATAGATCATTTAATACAAACAAATAACTTAATTTAAAGTCATAATAATTCTACAAGAAAAAATATTTAAATAAGATCAAAAATAAAGATTGCAATTGTTAATTGTCATGTTCAAAAAAGTGATTGAAGCAAGAATTTTTAAATTCAACCAAATTATCTACAGCCACAGTCTCAGCTGGCAGTGCATTCCAGATACGTATGCCATGAATTAAGAATGAATTATCATACATGACACAATTAGCCTGCGGTATACGAAGATAGTCTTGTCGGACATCACCTCTACGCAGTGCTACAGGCAAAAAGTCTAGTTTTGAGCCGGATAGCTGCCGATAATTTAGTCGAATTTCCTTATAAAACAGACAAGCAATGAAATAATCTCTTCTCGCTGCAAGCTTTAGCCAACCTAACTTTTTGAAATATGGAGTAACATGTTCATATTTTGGTACTTTATAGATAAATCTAATACATGAATTCAATTTACGCTGCATCTTTAATAATAATTTGATTGACATATTCGTATACGCCGCACAACAATAATCAAAGAGAGGAATTATTAAAGTAGATACTAACTTAATACGTAAACTTTCACTAAATATTTCATTGTTTATTTTTAGCTGTGCTAGAATACTCATAGCACGATTGCACAAATTTGTTACTTGATTCTCCCATGAGAGAGTACTATCTATAATCACCCCAAGGTATTTTACAGTGCTACTGTAAGGAATAGCACACCCCTCCACAAAGATTGTGTCGGCTAGTTTGCACTCATCACTACTAATTTTTGCTCTACTTCCACAAATAATTGCTTTCGTCTTTAAAGGATTCATTTTTAGATGATTAGTTCTGCACCAATCTGTGATTTTTATTATTTCACCGTTAAGTTTATTCACACAAACACTGATTTGAGAAAGATGGCAAGAAAGGTATATCAGTAAGTCATCAGCATAGAATAAGTATTGGCAATCTAAACGTTTAGCTAGATCTGTGATGTATAGTGAGAATAATAACGGACCAAGCACACTTCCCTGAGGTACACCACTTACAATTTCTTTCCACGACGAGTTACCTTCGGTAGAGCGTACGGACTGCTTTCTGTTTGCTAAATAAGATCCAATTCAATCAACGGCTGAATTCGACATGTTCATAGATGACAATTTACATAATAATCTTTTGTGATTAACAGAATCAAAGGCCTTGCTAAGGTCAAACGAGATCGCAATTGAAACCTTTGACTCATTCACCGCTTGTCTTATATCGTCACAGAACTTTACAATGGCAGTCTGCGTACCCAAACCTCCATGAAATGCTGTCTGGTATTCATCGAAGTAATTAATGTCATTGATATATTTAACAATTTGGTCATGAGCACACCGTTCCAAGGCTTTTGACAAGTTTGGCAACAGCGATATAGGCCTATAATCTTCACAGTTTACTGGATAAGCCTTTTTTGGAATAGGAATGACATGTGATAGCTTCCAATTCTCCGGAAAAACTCCTGTAGTTAATGACACGTTGAAGAGGTCTGTAATTGCTTGTTGAAAAAAAGGCAGCACACATTTATATGACTTGATAGAAAAGCCATCCGAGCCACATGAATTTGACGTCAATCTCATAATTGATTTTCTAACTGTTACTGTATTCAATTCTGTGAAAGTGAATTCATCGCCATTATTATCAACCAACAATATGTCTGACGTGTCAACATCTGAATCGATGACATTACCCGACGCACGTGCAAAGAATTCATTTAATTCATTCAAGTCAACTTTTATAATAGTTTGTGATTTCTTCTATTTAACAATGCCTAATCTTCTTAGATCATTCCAAAGTTCCCTCGAGTTTTTTGCATTAATTAATTGATTGTCAAAGTATTTTTTCTTTGATTCAGTAATACGTTTTTTAACCAATCGACTGACGTTAGAGTACTCTTTATAAGCATAACTCGTCCTTCTGTAGATACGATAAAGCTTATTTCTCTGAAATTGGAGACTTTTAATATCATCAGTGAACCATGGAGCCAGTGGTCGACGCGGAACAACCAATTTCTCAGGCACAATAGCATTTATAATACGTTCAAGGTGTGCATGTAAACAAGTGTTCATTTCATCAACTGAGCCCAGCTCCTTCAGAGCTTCATAATCAATATCTTCACACAATTCTCGCAGCTTATCATCATCAATAGCATTCCAATTTCTGAATGTAAAGCTGTTCAGCTGTTGTAATTCAACTTTGTAATTATAAGTCACAGAAATTAAGTCATGATCAGAAATAAATGGCTCTGAAGATTGTTCGGACACCAACACCTTGGACAGATCATCCACAATGCAAACATCAATCCAAGAATCCGAGTTTTGTAAGTGATGAGTAGAAGCATACTCAACAATATGCAAGTCTAAACAATTACAAAACTTCCGCAGTTGATCACCATAAAAATTCTTTTTACTTAAGTCTGAATTTAAATCTCCAACAATAATAATGTTATTAAATGGCACCATTATTTTTTCCATCTTCTCCTCTAAATCATCTAAATGTCCTATGTTGGGTGGTTTATAGACCACACCAACTAGTATCTTTTGCTTTGATGAACTTAATATTTCAACGAATAAGTACTCCGGATGTTTGTCTTCTGAGTTTACTGAAGATGCAACATATTTAGCTTTAATATTATTTCGCACATAAAGAGCTACCCCACCTCCACTATGAAGATGGCGATCATGGCGATAAAGAGTGTGATGTGGGAGAGACACCATGTTATCAGGTATTAACCGCTTCAACCACGTTTCTGAAACAGCAATTATATCATAATTATGATCTCTAAAATATTCTTTAAAAATTTCAAAGTGACACTCATTTCTGAGCAATTGAGCGTTTACATGACAAACTTTTAAATTACTTAATCGAGTCGAAGGACTCTGCGATGAGACGATGGACATAGAAGATGGTGAGGGAGCAATGATTTGTTATTGGATTAAATCCCGCAGTGGGCCTATTCCCACCATGTGTCTCAACTTAACAGGTGGTTCATCATTTGCATACCTGACATTTACTGAAGTATTCGAAATCCAAATGTTTTTAGGATGAATTGTCAGATACTTTTTACGAACCTCGAGCCGGAGCTTATACAGAGATGACGGATGCCTACGATGAAGATATATAGTAACATCCGCATCCTGAACCTGAACGCCAGGCATCAAAGTACTAATTTTTACTTTGTTTTTTTTTAATACTTTTAATGCATTCATCAACATACTTCAAGCTATTGAACTTGACGCAAACACTGCGATGGCTTCTGTTACTCTTCCTACCCAAACGTTCCGCGCTGACAATCTCATTTTCGGTAACTGGTACTTTCAAAGCCTGCGTTAATTGTACAACGACGTCGGGAAGCTTTTCTCCATCTAATTCAGGAAGACCAGTAATCGTTAACTCATCCGCAAGTGAACGTGATTCCATCTGCAGCATTCTAGCCTCCAAATCACCATCAGCAATATTTTTCGCAATAGCTCTAGCTTCTTCCAAAAGATTATTACCACCATCAGGTTGAGCTTCCTCAATTTTAGAAACCCTAGTCTCCAAATCCTTGACATTTTTCTGCAACATATCATAGTTATAAATCAGTTTGTCAACCTTGTCATTGACTGACTTCATAGTTTCATCAAACTTGTCCAACTTTTTTCCGAACTTAGCCACGTTCTTATCTACTCCATCTATTTTGTTTAACTTAGAAATTACATGATATATTTTCATATTTTTCATCTAAATTATAAGAGTGGATTTACTACATTACATAAGTGAAAGTAACCTGTGTTTTACGTAAGAAATAATTTTTTTAACGAACAAATATGTCTGATAGCGAATTTTGAATACAATTTGGACCGATTCAGACTGATAGATTTTGAGAAATCATGCCATATTTAGTTCCTGTCATAATCTGTATTTTTGTGCCTATTACTTGTACAAAATAATTTCACATCTGCCAGGCGTCCCGTGACGGCTCACAATTTTTTTTCTCTTTTTGATTATAAAATTTTCTTTCTCTTTTCTCGTACACTTAATTATATGCAAACAGATATTTATTTGAAAAAAATTATTTTCCTATTGTTTGTAATGACGTTAATGATTGGATTGTAAATCATTACTTATAGGTATATTCGTTTTCCTTCAAATTTTAAACAGGGAATTTTCATTTCTTCTGTATGCTTGAATTATCGTCGTCACTTCATAAGTATACCTGAATTCATTGCTATTGATGAAATATAACTTTCATTGTTATACAGAATTAAAGAAAGTCAATGTGTTCATTAATTTTAAAGCTCAAATTCAAAATTAGTTCACTGAACTACAAATTGAACTAATTTATACTTGATTATATTGTTTCTATTGTTTCTATATTAATTCTTATAATTCACTATTTGAGGTATAAATGCATTTTAACGAACAAAAGTTTAAAGTGACAATACTAAATGTGACGATGCAAAAAAATTTATTAGGTAATAATAAATCATGACACATTTTAACCTATTTTTAAAGGAATCTAAAGCGTGAAGAAAATGGCATTTTTCAAAAGTAAATAAAACTTTTTTTCGTTAGTGATAATTTTGCGAAGGTTATAAAATAGTCATTGTCAATACGGTATTGATTTTACATAAACAGAGTAGAGCGTAAGCGAGAGCTTTGTTTTAATAGCTATGTTGATGGGTATAGATATACCTGTAAGTTAATTAGACGGTTAATCAACCCGCTTAATCAGTGACATGATCGTCGACCACATCTGCCGGTGCATGTCCAATTATTTGCCCTCGTCCCTACAATCAATTCGAATTAAGTGGAGTTTATACATGTGTAGCATCTATCTACGTACATATAACAATGTTTAGCATTTATTTAACTTGACAAATAGCGTCCATTCATTCTTGACATTTATGGGAGGATGTTGATAGATAAATAACACTGCTTCTTTTTGTTGTTCTATTTATTTTTTTTAATGACTAAAAATTGATTATAATTGAGGTATCATTTTTTTAAAGTTATAATTTTTGACTATGAAACTAAACTAATTTTTGACTATCAACCCGATAGTAGTGAATACTATCTAGATGATTGTGTATATTCGCACTTTTTGTTTGACTCGAAAATATGGAGTGAAAATTTGTGAACAATTAGCTAATAGTTGTTATAGCGCAGGTACCTACAAAAATTTTCGTAATGATATCTTTCCGGATGTTATACGCCAAGCAACTGATCATTTGTTACCGATAAAAGCAGTTCAATATTATTTGAGACTACTAAAAAATGGCAAGCTGTATATTTCTCAGCAATATACTCGTGCATTACAAACGCAATTTTCATGTGTCTTATGTAAGCATGAAAGAAATTACCATTTTGGATCTGTGCATTGTTTTTTAAAAATTTTTAAATGTCAATGTGACAATATATGCCAATGTCGAGCAATTCATTATGCTGTTATCCAAGTATTTTCAAGTGAAAGGATCTATAAGGCTCTAGATAATGATAACATAGCTCATGATATTTTCCACTTGTATAGCTGTTCCAAACAAGAAAACTTTATATTAATACCAGTAGCTTCTCTAGTAACAGTATGTATAGAAATGTTGATTGCAGATACTATTTACGTCGGAATACCAATCAATTCAAAAGAAAATGAATGATTAAAAAAGTTTTCAATTTGTGCATTTGTTTTATAAATAATAATAAATGTTAATTTATTAAAAATATTGTTGTCTATAATTCATACCTAAAAAAATATGACATTTCTCATGTTATATATTTAACTTTTAAATATAACTTAAATTTTTTTCGGTAATTAATTACTTTTAAAAAAAAAAAAAATATATCAAAAACATTAAAAAAAGATAAAATAGAAATTTTATCCAAAAACATTTTAGCCAAAATTTTTTCCAACTTTTGAAGGCTAAAAAGCTATCGAAATCTTTATTTTTTTCTTTCACGATATTTTTTATCATAAATGCGCCGTAAAAACAAGCAGAATAAAAAAAAATTAAAAAATGTTAATTTTTCACCTAGATATGGCCAAAAATAGAGTAGACCCCACTTGTAAATAACTACCTTTTTTTCTGTGAAGCAAAAATTTTCTAAGTCCAAAATACAACTTTTAAAATATAGAGAATATATTCACTGAATGAGACTTTTGAGGTTGTAGTGAGGATTCTAAATCAACGGGTGGTTCACATTAAGACCTCAAAAACTTCAATGAGGTTTTTGAGTATCAAAATAGTTACTTTTTGTGCGGCAAATAAAACATCAAAAGAATTGAGGCTTTTGAGGTTAAAACTAGGATTTGTTTTTTGACTCGGGTACTCAAATTTGTTAATTTAAAAAAGTTTAGTATTTAAAAGTTTATTAATAGTGACTATTCACTATTAAGTAGTGAAAAGTATACCACTATTTAAATTAGTGATCTACTCTGCACTGTAAAAATAGTGAATAGTCACTATAGTCACTATTTCGATTTAAGAGAGTACGATCCGCTGTTATAAAGGGCGAGTGAGATATTTCAGCAGAGCTTCGACTCGATGCAAAGAAAAATGTTATTCCGCACACTTGCAGAAGTTAAAAAGCTTACTTGTACACTGTAAATTCAAGTGTTTTAACAAAACACACATAAAGTGTTTTGTTCCTATCTTGAAGCATTGTAGTCACTTTTAAAACACCTCCACGTATTTTAATTTCCTATGTTAAATGCCCATTTGTAGTCACTTTTAAAACACTTGGATTTACAGTGTATAGGTAGCTTCATTTACTGTTTTTGAGTAAATTCATTAAAAAAGCTTCATTTTTGCTTAAAATTTTCATAATTAGATCTTTTTAACAGAATAATATTTTGCCAAATTTCCTCTATGAAAATTTAAAGTTTTTAAAAATTTTCAGTGCTTTTTCGGAATTAAAGTTTTTTTGAAAATTTTAAACAATTTCATCTAATAAATTAAAAAAAAATCTCAAAAATAAAATTTTCAAAAATATTCGGTTTGAAATAACTTTTAATGTGTGATACCGATCATTACTAAAATCTAATCAACTGTTAATGAAAAGCTGCTTCAAATGCCGTCAATGCTTCAAAATCAGTTGATTTGTTTAATAACATCCATATCTTTTGTAGAATTGATTTTTACCCTCGGAAATTTAAAAATCATTTGCAGGATTCAATTTTTATCTAACTTTTTTATGAAATTTCATTAAACATAAAGCAGTGAAGCAAATGATTTTTTTAAACGTAAATTTTTTTTTCTATAATTATGAAATCAAGTGTTATTAACACTTGTTGATTTATTAAAAACATAAAAGATTATTTCTATGAAAATTTTATATCACGTTGATATTTTAATTTTCTTGCATAGTAATATTTAAATTTTATTTTTGCGATTTTTTAAATAAGATAATAAAGTTTATATAAAATGTCTTCTTCTGCAGTACCACAATTCGTTGATATTTTATACTAAAAACTTTTTTAAATTAACAAATTTGAAAAAGTTATTCTATAAAACTAAGGTTCATATTATCAAATAATATCCGAGACAATATAAATCAAAATTTATTCGGTGATCAGTGATCATTAAAATACTCAATAATAATTTTCCGAAATTTTTATGTCTTCCAAGTCTGTTCCGTCTACACACAGATGATTATCTTACCTGTAAACACTCTTATAGAGACAATGAAAAAGAAAGGAAAATATCAAAGAAGATTACCGACCGTTATTACGTTTATAAACCAATTGTCTTTTTCTTGTAGTAGAATGCATATAATTAAGAAATACTTAAGATTTTCGAGTATGGGCTCTGCTATTAATAAGCTACTAAATAATCCGGGTGAATCTGCTGTATACATTATCGAGTATGAAAGTATAACTTCTCTTTAGGTTGTAGATTACAGGATTAGGCATCTAATGGCCTTGGAAATATTATCAGGCTTGCACCTATACTACACGTAAAATACAACCAACTAAATGCTTTATGAAAGACCTATCTCAACACAAAAATGCATGTATATTGTCGATTTGTAAAAACTAAATAAGCCTTTAAGTAAGATCTAAGTTTAGTTATTAACAAAGATTATGGTTATAAAATATTTTTGTATATTTTTGGATTTAGGTATAGGTTTTTTTCATTAGATACCCAGTTGCAAAAAAAAAAGGGTACTTTTATTGGTGTTTAAGCCGAGTAACCCTTGCTGGAAAATCTATCTCTTAACCGGAACCCAACTTAAAAAGGGATACTTAGGCCTCTGAGCAAAGTTATAAAACTTTCCCCTTTTTCATAATACTTTTAAATAGAAAATATACTAGTGACAGATTACAGCACTGTACGCACCTTTGTACTTTTTTTTTTATTTTATTGCTCTTATATGCGGTATTTTTTTTTCAATCCTTTCCCATCTGGTAATCCTTACAGTTCAATACCATGCTTCTATTTTCTATTTTCTCAATGTCTTGGTTTCAGAAAATTCGAAAATTTCTAAAATCTATCGTAAAATGTTAATTTTTTTTTAAAGGATTATTTATACCACTTTATTGTGGACTTATATTTTGTGAAAAGTAAATTTTTTTAATCCTTTAGTCTAAAAATAAATTTAGTAATGATAATCTTTTTACATCGTAAATGTCTTTTCGAAAGATGAAGAAAAATGTATTTGAGACATTTTCAAACTCATATCATTTTATGAACGTAATTAATTTTTTGATCTGGTTAAGCAGATGTGGTTTAATCATTAATTCTTTTCTATTTATCTTCAAATTTATGTTTTTCAATGCACTCATGGATTTTTTCAAATTTTTGACGAAATCGAAAATATTTCGATGATTACCATTTTTGATTTTTTTTTCTATTATATCAAACTTTGAGATTTTCTGCAAATCCTCCAATTAATTCAGAGTGAAGTATTTTCGATTTCAAAAATGAAGTGAGCTATTTCAAAAATAAAATAAATGCCCTTTTTTTTACAAAATCATAACTTTTTTTTGGTTGCGTAAGAAAATTCTGAAAAATGTCTTTCATTTAGTAAGAAAAAATTATAAAACTTCAGCCAAATCGAAAGGAGTCAGATCAAAAGTGATCGATTAGGCGTGAAATGCCTTATAACGCTATGTGTTTTCATCTCAGCAATTTTTATATCAGGCTGTTTCAGGACATATATGACTATATCAGGCCCTATCACAAAACTTTTTCACGGGTAAAGAAATAACTTCAATTCATTTCAGATTTTATTTATCCAATATATATTTATCTAAAATAAGTGTATCCACTCATAATAAGTGAGTAAAATAAGTCACTCACAATTCTTTGGTAGCAATGTCATAAATACTATTATTGAAACTAATCGATATTGATAAAGAACAAGCTAGAAATAACTAATATTCTGTGCGGTGTTTCAACAGTGAATGAAGCTATTACTCAGTATAAAGTAACTATAATATTGGTTAACTTACATCGACCAAAACAATTGGAATTCCAATCGGATTTAATTTAGAAAAATTGTGCAATATTTTTTTGAGGAAAATATGCAGAAAATTTTTCAAATACTTTTTCTAATCATAATATATGAAATAACATTTACAACAAATCATGTCATTCATTCGAGTGAAAGTAATTATAAAAATCTTCCGGATTTATCTGTTGTATCAAAGTGTAAACTTTTTGGTTTTGTAAGAAAATTATTCATAATTTAAACATTTCTATACTATTAATATCGAATTTATTTGTACTACGTTTATTTTTAGTGCAATGAAGTCGAAGATGATTGCTGTTTCGGTCCTTGTTTAATCTTGGCAAAATCACCATACGGAAGACCACAATGTTTCAATGCAAACGATTTTTAAAATATTGGATGTGAATAATTTTTCAATAAATTAAATATTTTCATGAGTATTGTCAATATTATCTTCATTGTTTTTAACCCACTCTCTAAACATAAATTAGTGAAAATTCACTTAAATAAGTGAATTTTCACTAATTCATGTTTAGAGAGCACGGATACAGAAATAAGATTCTTAACAAATTATGTTTAAAAATTGTGAGCCGCAGTAATTCTCATAAGTATTTTTTTTTTTTTTGAGTAATAAAATATTTTTTTTTTTGTTAGAATTTAAACTTTAAATTATCTCAATTTTTAATGGATCCACATTTCTCAAATGATGAATGTAAAAAAAATCCATTCGTCAGTATTATTATTTTAATCTCAAAAATGACCATTGAATTTCAAAATTATTATTTTTTTTTTTTCAGAAGCATTTTCTTTCTAAATATTATGTGGTATTTTAAATGATTTATATTCAGTAATTTATTTTATATTTTTTTCAAAAATTAGATTTTTAAACTCGAAAAAATTTAATAGTTCAATACTTAACGCAAAAATGACAAAGAAAAAAATTTTTCTCAAATTTTGCTCAGTTTTTTTTTAATTAATCATATACAACAAGACTAAAATAAACAGATTTTAATATTTTCAGTTCTGCAATTGAGATGTATTTTGGGGACAAAAAATGTAATCTGTGACTCCAATTTAAAAAAAAAAAAACATGTACAAGCAAACAAAAAATTTGTTAGCATCTTCACGGATATATACTTATAATTACTTTTATACTATGCAAATGAAAAAAAAAAAAAAAAAAAAAAAAATGTTTTAGGTAAATTTTAAGGTTCAAAGGTAAAAAAAAATGACCTGCCACAGATATTCAAACAAAAAATACAGCCCAACTAAAGAAGTCAAACCAAATTGGAGCAACGGTATTGAGAAGAAAAAAAGCGTCATAATTCACTCTTAAAACTAAATATTAAGTTATCGATTTTTATTGGCCTCCCGAACCCAGTAAAAATGCCCGCAAACCTAAAATGGATCACATTTTTTAACCTCGCCCTTGAAGCTTTGTTATCATATTTAAACACACATTTTTAGCAGTTACTGTTTTATAGACGCTCATAAAAATATCTAAAATAGAGCAAAATTCTTTTACCAAAAAAAAAAAATATACATTTTTACTACAGGGACTATAATTCTCGGCTTACATTTTTATGAGAAAAAAAATTTGAATAAATGAAAATACGCAATACTATTATCAGCCGTTTTCGGTCTGGTCAATTTGAATATTTCCTACACAGAAAAAAATTTTGAGCATTAAAATTTGAATATTAATTCTTTATTTCGATCAATTTTAACGAATAATAATTTTTTATGATTCGTTTCTATATTTATTATGAGAGACAGGTTAGTTATAATAAAAATATTTTTGATATTTTCGATACAAAGCAGACACACTCACTTGAAAAAATAAATTTTCTTCCATTGTACTTATTAGTCGAATGAAGTATATTCATCCATCCTTTGTCTTGAATTCTAAACATAATTATCTAAAATTTAATAACTACCCGAAGAAAGGAAATTTAAAAGATTATATCTTCTAATTTAATTTTCATACTTCAAAAGCATAACAGTAATTACTTATAAAGATATTAGTAATAAACTTATAAGGTAATTAGCATGGTTTAATACTTATTAAAATCATTTGTCCGTTTATTCCAACTTGTCATGAGAATTACAAATCATCTAAATGAGAAAATCAATTTGTGATAAATAATTTGATAAATATATGTTATTTGTAGGGCTATACATTTAAACCGGTTAAAAAAGTTAACCAGGTTAACTAATTAGCTAACCATCAGCTTAGTCGGTTAACTTAAATTAGCTAAGCTAATTAGCTAATTTTTTAACCGGTTAAGGGGGTATTCTAGTGTAGAATTTCAAAAAAATCGATTTTTTTTTTTTTTATATTTTCAAAGTTTAACTATTTAAGAATATGTCTACGAGAGGATTTTTGAAAATTTAAATTATTTTCGAAGCTATAGACATTTTACTGACCCGGCCTCCAAACTGGTTCGGTTGGGTCTAGTCGAACAAAAGACATTAGGGATTCTCCGTCTACCTGAAGGATACCTTAGAAGAGTTTCAGCATGATAATGTTCCCCTGTGTGATAAAGTTTTAGAAATTATAAAACCAATTTATGACAGTTTATCATTAGAGGAATTATTAACTCGATGTTTAGGTTCTGAAACTCAAAACAATAATGAGTCTCTAAACTCGTTGATTTGGATTTTCGCGCCGAAACATATTCATGCTCGATTGGAAGAGAGAAACGCAGAAAATAGTTTTTTTGAAGTAGAAGAAGGTCTGATGTATGAAGCAAGAATGGCAGATTGAATAAAAGTAAGTATAATATATCATTTCATGACTTTGACAGCGAAAAACTTTACGCGAAACTTTAAATGCGTTTTTCTCAGAACAGACTTTTTCAATATATTTGTCACGATTTCTCGAGTTCTACTGGATCGATTCACTTGAAATTTTCAGAGAATCTTCTTTATAGACCTCTCAAGAATTGGAACTAGCCTCATCCCCAAATTTCAATTTTGACTATTTTTAAAAAATTCGAGAAACTCAAAAAAATGGTAAAAAAAATCCTCTTTTTTTCAAACAGTCGCCATTTTGTCAAAAAATTTTTTTTTCACTCATCGCTAGTTCTGATTCTTGCGACATCATTGCAGATTAATAATATTTTTTATTTTTTCATTTCAGATGACTAGGAGGGTTGAAATCATGTCAAAACTCATCTGCCAATTTTTTGACGCCCCCCCACTTCATCGGCTGCCAGTTTTTTAAATTTTTGACTTTTTTTTTTTTTTATTTTTTTCTGTACTCTTGAAACATTAATAAATAACTGATAAAAAAATGGATGGTAAAAATATTGATTGCTTTTTTTTTACGACACTTTAAAAATTACCTAAAATTCATGTCTCTACACTAGAATACCCCCTTAACTTAAATTAGCTAAGCTAATAAGCTAATTTTTTAACCGGCTAAAAAGTTAAATTAATTTTTCGATCAATAACTTTCTCAACGAACTTGATTGCTATAGTAAGATTTTATTTAAGGCCTTTTTTAAATTTTGCACCAAAAGTTGATGTGTGTACAATAGAAAATTTTGAAAATATTTAGGTCAGTGTTTGGCCGATAGGTGGTAAGGATATTAATCCATTGTTTACGATAATCTGTTTCTGTTTGTAAACACTAACTACTTGTTGATAAACACACTTTAACATAAAAAATACGGAGTCAAATTGTTATTTATTATGTCGTCGTTATGAAACATTTTATTCGACTTACAAGTGGATATGCAAAGTGTAAATATTGTAAAGTTCAATATAATGTTAAAAAACTACTTCACCATTGCGATACCACATACAAAATAAGCATACTGACAAACTCCAAGCTGCTACTTCATTTAATGAATGTGATTCCGAGTCTCAGTACGTAAATTCTCATTTTTTTTTATGTTATAAATTGAATGCTTTTAATTTTATAAAAAAAATAAGTATTTTTATTTTCATTTACCACTGTTATCAATAATTAAACTAAAATTTATGAATGTAATAGATCTGAAGATGAAATTGAATTGAGTTCTACTACAAATAAACAAAGAAGACTAACTACGAATAATCTAGATCCTAAACCAGGCCCAAGCACTGAAAATAATGATGACTATGATGAGAAACGTTGCAAATTACCTATTAGAAAATATTATGCTCGCAACGTAAGTAATTTTGTTGAAAAATTAAGTTAATTGCCAAAATTCCATGTATTTTGTCAGTTTACGATTTTTATTCATGTATTTATAAATTATATCAAGTCCATTGATGATATTTTTTTAGTTTGTTTTTTTTTTTTTTTTTTTTTTTTTTTAAGAATCCAAAGTCTGAAGCTATAACTATTTCTTTGGTTAAAATGATCGCTATGGATATGCTTCCATTATCGTTTGCCGAAGGACCCGGAATCGAGCAGTTTCTAAGGACTGTTTGTCCTGAGTATACTAAACCAAGCGGATCAGTTATTAGAAATCGTCTGCAGGGCATTTATGACGTTGTTTGGAACAAATTGATTTTGAATTTGAATAATTTTCCACATATTTCGATTACAACCGATGGTTGGTCTTCACGTGCCAATCATTCATTTGTCACAATCACTGCACACGGCATTGATGACCAATGGAACCTCCGTTCATTTACACTGGATACATTAGAGATGTCCGAAAGTCACACAGCGAGAAATACGTACAATCATTAAAAAGAAGGACTATCAAGTTGGAATCTATATGAAAAAGTTATAGCTGTTGTCCACGATAATACACCGTACATGGTTGCTGCCATCCGAGATTATTGGAGCAATGACAGTGAAATAGATGTGAGCGTTCGCTGTTTCTGTCATTCCTTACAATGAGTTGTTGAGCGGGTTTTAAAAAATGACGTTTTATCAGAATGCTTACGCAAAGTTTCTGCTGTAGTAGGGCATTTCAAGCACAAATAAAGCGAGTACAGCTCTAACTTCAGCTCAAAAAAAATACCGATTGCCAAATCATCGATTAATAAGTCACTGTCCTACTCGCTGGAATTCTGCTTTAGCAATGATCGAACGTGTTATTGAACAATGGGAAGCAATAATATGTGTTTTGTTAGATAAAGAAGTGACAACCCCAGAATCAATGGAAAAATTGCTGCTGAGCAATGATGATTGGGATTACATAATTGATGTTAAAAAGATCTTAGAACGTTTTGATGTTGCTACTAGAATAATGTCCTCGGATTCACAATCAACAATTGCGATGGTGCGACCAACCGTTCATTCAATTTAAAAAAAATTTTTACAATCCAAAGATGGCGACAGCGGAGAAATTCACTTATTGAAGGATATATTGGAAGAAGAGTCAAGAACTAGGTTCTTAAAAACTACAAGTGTTGCTTTGTGTGGGCTCGCATGCTACTTAGATCCTCGGTATTTATTACATTCACATTTAATTCGAAATCAATGAGAAGTCTTATACACTTGGGTGCATGCAAAATCGCTCTTGTTTCAACAAATTTTCATTTTATAATGTTTTCACTATATTAATTAACTATAGTCAATTATACTTTATATTTCAGATATAAAGATTTGAGTGATGAATCTCAATCGTATCGACAAAAAGTTAAAGATGCACTGTTAGAAGTAATATCAATTGAGAATACTCATCATGAGTTTCAAACTTCGGCCAAAGATCAAAGGGAAAAAGATCTGGAGTACCTCTTCGATCCTGAACGAGGTTTATCAGGGGACCTTGAGCGAGCACTAAGTTTTGAAAATAAGACTACTATTGAGAAAGAAATTGACAAGTATGACAGAGAATTAATTATCCCAAAAGAAGATAATCCTCTGCTGTGGTGGAATTCGAAGCGGCATAAATATCCAATCTTAGCTACTAATGCAAGAAGATATTTGGGCGTCCCATCCTCAAGTACACCGTCCGAGCGAGTGTTTTCAACAGCAGGAAATGTTATTTCCACGAAAAGAAGTTGTTTATTACCTGTAAACGCTAATTTGTTGATATTCTTGTATCAAAATCGAGAAATTATAGAAGAAACTGATTAAAAGTTGTTGATAGACAATCAGGCCTGTTAATTTAATATTAATTCAAATTGTTTATATTAGACATTACGTAAAAAATTGATCTAAAAATGAGCATCATTTAATTTTATTGAACTCAGAATTGAATTTTACCATTGCGTCACAATTGTAATTATATATACATGTATCTATTTTGAAAATTAATTTAACTTTTTAGCCGGTTAAAAAATTAGCTGATTAACTTATTAGCTTAGCTAATTTAGGTTAACCGGTTAAAAAATTAGCTAATTAGCTTAGCTAATTTAAGTTAACCGGCTAAGCTGGTGGTTAGCTAATTAGTTAACCTGGTTAACTTTTTTAACCGGTTTAAATGTATAGCCCTAGTTATTTGTTATATATATATATGAAATTTAAAATGTAAAAGAGGATTTTTTTATTTTAATTTTCTTTAAAATTATTTTTTTGAAAATCACAATTTTATATTAAATTTAACAGCATTTAGAATGCCCACTAGTCTTTACCGTCGGATCCTTAAGAATAAATCAAAATGCGTTTTCTATTCAAGATACGCGATTATTAGAAGCAATTTTATTTACAAAAAATATTTTAATAACTATAAAGAAGAAAAATAAACGAAAATAATTTTTATAATTAAGAATAAAATTGATAAAAAGTTACAAAATATAAAGTTCTCAGAATAAGAAGGTCTGAAATGCTTATTTCTACAGTGTTAAAATTCATATCGATATTTCAAACAGGAAATCCAAAAAATTTGATGATTTTTCGAATGTCGATTATTTTTTTCAAAATTCCACTGCTATATTTTTACAAAAGCCGTTTTGAAAAAAACGTTCCTGATAATCGTTGGATTTTCCTAAAAGCTTATTGTGTCATGTAAGTATCTGCAAACATAAAAAACCAACTTCCGCAGCAGAATATCTCAATTATCAAATTTTCTCTTACCTAAATTACCTCCAAAAAATTTACACCTCCGAATAATCACGACTAAGCAGTCTGGCCTTTCAATCCAATAACCCATTTAGTATCAGCAACAGCACAAAAAAACAGCTTATTTTCCACTTCCTATACATACAAGTACAACCAAGCAAGTGGGAGTGTCGAAAATCCACCAATGATTTTCGAGTACTCTCGGTACTGGACCAATAGCTTTCAACCAACCACTGTCTCCCTACTCCGAATTCTTAACTATAAAATTCCCCTCAACTGCCCCAAGCCTCAGTTCCAAGGGTGTCTAGTCAGACCCCAGACCTCAGTCATCATTCTGCTTCATTGCTCGTCAGACGTACAGTGTAATTATCAGTGCATCTGTGTTTTTAAGTGCAAGTGCTTGTTCAGTTAAACAAAAATAACAGTGAATTAATTATGCAAAGTTATCAACGAACTTTCGACGAACACGATCACTATAAGAACGATGATACAATCGTCGTGGATTTAGTTCCTCCGCAATACCAACTATCTCCACCACACAGTCCGATGACTTCTGAGCAAAAATCACCGGAGAAAGGTTTGTTGATTTTGAAAATTCAGCTCTCTCTCTTTACCTTTAAAATTCCGATTTTGATCTTCAACCAATTGTCGGCACAATCAAAGTCTTTCGTCCTTGTGCCATTACATTCGGAAATCGTTTGTTGTCTCCATGTGGTCATCTTTTGACTCCGACTCGCTTGGTCTTTACAAGTATCAGTTTTTTCATCCATGTCTTTTCTTCTTTCCGGCAGATTCTCCATCAAAACAACAGTCAGCGATAGGAAACATGGACCCAAATATGCGCCGCTATCGAACAGCATTCACCCGAGAACAGCTTTCTCGTCTAGAAAAGGAATTCCTTAGGGAAAATTACGTCAGCAGGCCACGTAGATGCGAACTTGCCACACAATTGAATTTACCAGAAGGAACCATAAAGGTATCTATCATATTTAATCTAACTAATTCTAACTATTGATGTGTATCTACCCATATACGAATAAATGTTTGAACACACAAGCCAGTAGCAGGTTTGTTTGATCGGTGATTATAACAGAGCCGGTATGTAAATGTCGGCTGGCACAATCACTAAAAGCAAACAAACTTCCTCTCATCACCTCAGAAGGTGTCAATTAAATGAATTAGCGATGTCTTTCGGCATGAACAACACAAACACCTATATCATACTAATAATACTTTTTTAAATTCTAGGTCTGGTTTCAAAACCGTCGAATGAAGGATAAACGCCAAAGATTAGCTCTAGCTTGGCCTTACGCTATGTACACCGACCCGAATTTTGCTGCATCAATATTCGCAGCAGTTAATGCGATTCCACAACCTCCGCAACCACCTTATCACCTTCCTGGAGGATTTCCTGGAGCTTATCCAGTTAGTGCTTACGCAGCTTACGCTAGTGCTGCTAGATATAACCCTTATGCCGTTAGTAGCCCTCCTGGTGCAAACGGACTTCGACCGCATCCTCAGTCACCTGGGTACCCAGCCCAACCTCATCTTCTCCAGCCACATGGACTCTCTCCCCTGCATCTACCTGGAATTGTTGGAGTTCCTGGTGTTGGTTCTCCCAACTTTGGTACGCCCACGACTCAGCACCAGATACCCACGCCTCCAGGGTACAGGCCTGCGCACATTGCGGAGCTTAGTCCTGCTAATTCTGATACTTCAAGCGACTGCGATTGCGCTGGATCTGTTCATCATCATCATGGAAGTACTAACATTAATATTAATAACAATTCTAATGGACGTGATGAATCACCCCCGTTAAAATTGTCCGGTGGTTTAACTTTGAATGCTTTTCCGTCTCAAATTCAATCGATACAAAGTGCTTTCGAAAACAAAAACGTATTTCTTGGATCTCATAATATTTCCCCGAGTCCCACTTCTACTAAACTCGAACAACCTAAACTGTTTCAGCCATACAAAACTGATGTTTCGGAAAAAGCGTGAGAATAGTTTTAGAGATTTATTTAAAAGATATTATGTAAATGTTGTAAATAATGTAAATATTGTAAATATCTCATGTGTAAATACTTAGAAAGCTATTTTAGCTTAACGTAATTCAGCGAATATGATTTTTTTAATTTTCTTATATACGGAAAAAATGAATTTGAATCAAATTTTTAGGGTTTAAAAATTTTTTTTTGTTTAAAAACTTTTTTTATAGAAGAAAAATTTTGGGTATAAATATTTTTTAATTGAAAAATATTTTTACTTCAGTTATACTGATAAAAAAATTAATTTGACTCAAGAGAAGAAATATTAAAAAGAGCGGTTGATAGTTAATTTTTAAACATGTTTTGTTCATGTATAAGATATAATTTAAAAAAAAACACTTTGCTTTTTTTGAAAATTTTCATTTATTTATGTATAAAATGGTTTTTAAGATTCCATTTGTTGTACTCGTATGACAGAGATACTTCCGTTTAACCAATAGAAGGCAAGAGAGAAAAAAGTATAAACTCTCCTTATTCAATTAAAAATTTTTGCTTATGTAGATTTTGCTTCACTTAGAAATTTTTTAGCTTCATTCAAGATTAAAAAATTGTTAAAGAAAATTATTTTCTTCAATCATTTAAATTTTTTTATCAGTGTAAAATTAATTTTGATCCGTGTAATTTAATATAATTTATGTATTTATTTTTTATTAATTTAAATATTTAAAAGTAGTTAAATCTTGTAAATAAATATTTATTGTTAGGTAAATAAGATGAACTTAAGAGTTTTAAAAATACTAGGCTTAATTTGAATTTATTAAATACTCCGAAAAAATAAACGAGTATTATCAAAACTATAAGAGTTCTATAAATCATAAACTAAATAATTATGAGAGAATTTAAGACATTATAAATAATAAAATAATAATATATCTATAAAATGAATCATGTTGTTTCAATTAAGTTGTAAATGAAATCCTAATCTTACAAATTTCAGCATAGTAAGTTATTGTATATAAGTTATCAGACAGTAAGAATTAAGTAATTTAAAATGTTTGGGATTTATGGCAGCCGATGTTATGGATAGTAAATAATGGAAGAGTAATAGGGATGATACTGAGAGATTTCCAAATAAGCCAACTGTCCCAACCAATTAACCCTCAGTATGGTTTCTTCTTTTTCTTTTCTATGTACGTGTCCAAGTTGGGGACCATTCTGAGGATATACAGCTTGCTGAAGGGTGAAGAGAACCCCTGGATTATATTCACCCTATTAGTGTTTAATGGTGTACGCGCACACGAGAGAATATGGGCGAAGTATTTCCAAACCTCGGAACAAGATTATTCCGGATAAACGCCTTTGTATACCGAGGGTTTATTGTGTTGATTACAGTAATTTCCTCTTCATTTTTACCAGTTACTTTTATTTGCTTTAAATAAATTTTTTGGATAGGTAAATGCCCGAGTCGAAAATTCAGACCCGTTTAAGCTGTACTTTTTTCCAACAATTCTTAGAAAATTGAGTGGTCAGGAAAGACTGCTCCGTTAAATACTATATAAACTCGACGCCTGGTTTGACTGTAAATAGTGGAGTTTTGTCCCATTTTTACAGGATTACAGTCTAACCAGGCGTTGAATAATAATAACAATTTAAATTATAATAATTACTTTTGTTGTACCGTGCCTGGGGACGCAGGTTCGAACCCAACTAGAGACCGAATTTTTTTTGTTTTTTTAATAATAATAATAATAATAATTTTGTTATTAGTAAAATGATAAAAAAAGAAATTTTTCGAGTTTTTTTTTTTATATTATTTTTAATGTAGAGCTAACACATGTTTAGACCGCTTGACTCTTTATTTAGGCCTAACTTTCGCTACTTATAGAAATAAAGTGAAAATCGCATTCGTTCTAACCAAGACTCGAACCCGAGACGCGCGCTTGCCAGACCGATAACTAACTCCTACACTGTACGACCGACGAGTTAACATACCTCTCATCATTCTTATAAGCTAAATTTATGCAATGACGAAGTGTGACGGTTCATTATTTATCTAACTTATGTTATTTAATATTGTGTTTTGCTAAATATTAACTATTTTTTAAAAATGTTTATTAATTAAAAAAATGCATAAGTCAAGTTCTTATAATACTTTAGAATTTGTACATCGTTCTGTACCTTTTTAATATTTTATTATAAATTTTAATGTTTAAAATTCTGAATATTAAAAATTCAACTGTAAATTATTATATTGTAATTTTTTTAAGACCATATCAATTTTGAAGGTATGCAATTTTTCGGTTAAAAAATAAATTTTCATTTTTAGCATTCGCTAACAATCGCGTTACAGATGCCATAAGGGCGTAGAATAAAAATTTAATTTTTTTTTTTCTGTCCAAAAAAAATTTTTACTTTGGTGAAATATTTTTTTTTCCATTTCTGCACTTTTCACGAAAAAATACGTCGTTTCCCAAAAAAAAATTTTTTTCATACGCCCTTATGACATCCGAGGTAGGTCCCGGGAGCCATAAAGGCGTATAAAAATAATTTTTTCTTTCGGGAATCAGGTATCTTTACCTGAAACGTCAAAAAATACAAAAAAAAATCTTTCTCAAAATAAAAATTTTTTTTTGAAAATTAATTATTTTTTTAAGTCCAAAATAAATTTTTAATTTGAAGTAAAATATTTTTTTGCTTTTCTGAACGTTTTATACAAAAATATATTGGTTCATTTTTTTCGGGAATCATTTTATTTTTGTATGAAACGTGCAGAAATGCAAAAAAAAATTTTTTTCTCCAAACTAAAAATTTTTTTTGGACAAAAAAAAATTAAATTTTCAAAAAAAATTTTAATTTCGAGAAAAATTTTTTTTGTATTTCTCAACGTTTCAGGTAAAAATGAGTTGATTCCCGAAAAAAAAAGTTTTTATTATACGCCCTTATGGCATCCGAGGTGGGTCCCGGGAGTCATAAGGGCGTATAAAATTTTTTTTCTACATTTCTGCACATTTCAGACGAAAATTCGTCGATTCCCGAAAAAAAATATTTTATACGCACCGATAGCTTTTCACCGGGGCCTTTTGCCGGAATACGAATTTATGGTATCTGGAACGCGACATATAAACTTTTGAATGAAAGATATTTTCTGACTCAGTTTGTCAAGCTGATTCAGAAAATGGGTGAATTTTTTAAAAGTTGCGCTATAAGGACGACTGCAATAGTTAGATTATTATGAAATCTACTAATAATGATATTAGTATTATTATTATTATTATTATTATAATTTATTATGCTTTGGATAAAATTTACATTGAAAACGGAACTCAGTGGAGCTGTTTTCACTATGTCCTTAGTTCACCCTGACTTTTACAGCTAAAACGGGTCTGATGTTTCGACTCTGCATTATTATTATTATTCTTTGGATAAAATTTACATTGAAAACGGAACTCAGTGGACCTGTTTTCACTGTATCCATAGTTCACTCCGACTTTTACTGCCAAAACAGGCGTCTTCTAAGGCGGCGAATTGAACTACAAAGGATTTGGAAACTTTTACAGCTTAAACGGGTCTGATATTTCGACTCAGGTGAGTCTTTGTTCGGAAAAAAAATTTGTGTGCCAATCAGGTACGTAATGATTTAAATTTAAATCATTAAAAAAAGATAAATAAATCATTAATGGAAATTAAAGATTAAATTAAACACAAACTTTTGTCATAGTTTAAATATCAAACCGAGAATTAAAACTCGAGTTTACATTTTTATTCCAAAAAAAATATATATACTATTTATTAATTAAATTGGATACAATCCATGTTATAATTAGAGTTTTTAGAGTTTGTTATACCAAACAAATAAATAAATAGAGGTCGCAATAATGTAATAGTTAACATTAGGAGTGACTAGTCAGGTCGATATTTAAATTATAAATGTTTTTATAGTTATTACACCATTTCAGATAATCGAAAACTTTTTTCAAGTCAGATAGACGATGAGTACTTAGTATCACTTCTAATAGATCTTCGGATGGAATGTTTTTACCCCAAAATCAGAATCTGATGTTTGGATGAAACGAACAACGAGTCAAAGATAGATAATGTTTTGTTTTTTTCTTGAAGTCAGTAAAACCCGACTAGAATTTTAGTAAGGCATATCAAAAAATCAGGTCTATCAAGCTAGCATGGACTCGTCTATCAGGCATTGACTTATTATTCAAGCAACAAAATTTATTTGTGGTGCTAAATTTGTTTCTAATTAGTTGCTCTATTTAGAATATTGTTGCTTGTTTAGATTCCGATAAATCAATAATAATGACCGTCCAAGATGGGCTCTGCCACTGCTAGCTTGATATGCCTCAAAAAATCAGTTCGAGGCGAACTTGGTTAGCCCGAACTTAGGCTACTTAGGCTTTCCGAACTTAGACTAGCCCAATTCAGATTTTATTTGTTTTAAATTACAAAATCCAAAAACTAGTATGCCAAAAGAATTTCACATTCGGATGTAATCTTGTAATATTCTGGCACTGCCTAAGTTCGGCATGCCATGAATTGCCTAACAAGTACGAAATCACGATAACCAAAGGTTTACCGAAGCTTGGTACACCAAGCTTGGGCTCATTTAGGCAAAAGGGGAAGAGGTAGTAGTAGTTGACAAGCAGTAGAGTGCTTATAGCGTTCGATGTTTGAGGTCGATCAACCAAAGTCTGTTAGAGAATTTAGATA
The DNA here is from genome assembly GCF_020080835.1 of Cotesia glomerata. Taxonomy (NCBI): domain Eukaryota; kingdom Metazoa; phylum Arthropoda; class Insecta; order Hymenoptera; family Braconidae; genus Cotesia; species Cotesia glomerata. The sequence continues at coordinate 20,192,814 of NC_058164.1, forward strand.
ACATATCTCGTTGTTTTGCGAACCAAACAATTGGATCTGGATTATTCAGTATGTTCGATTCGTGTATAGTATCGAGTAGTTGTTATACCCTGCTATGCTTACAGCAGTTGGAAATGATCCGGATCAAAAATCATTTTTGCTTTTCCCTTATGAGAACCTCTTGTATTAGTTTTTAAGTTGTAAGAAATTGTCGTTGAGATTTCGATTTATAATCTTAAATCACTTTTTCTTTTATCTTTTGGATTCTTAAGTTAATTCAAAGTCTAATTGTTCTTTCATTTTGTTTCAGTTTGATAACTAAGATGAAGCTGTTACTGCAGCCTTCACGGAAAAATCGTGAATGTTAGCATGCCAGAAAATATATTAAAAATATATCGATTTTATATGTATTGAAAAAAAAAATAATAGATTCGGGTACGTGAGCATAGAAAAACACCCTCTAATTCTTATATAATCGGCTCCCCGCCTTTATTAATCTGCAAAAATTACCCACGTCAAATTTGTCGCGAGAAATTTTCGCATAAAAAAAAGAGACGGTTACCTATATAATCATGGGCTCATTCATCAACATGTAAAAATCATTCGAAAGTCAACAAATAATTTTACGAGTTCGATAAAATGAAATCTCGATTAGTATTATTTTAGATTCATGGAATCGCGATTGAGTTTATTGAAGCTCTTTGAGCATTATTATAAACGATATTCTTTTTGAACTCGGTTTAGCTGGGTTTGAGGTTTATTTGAGTCCAATGATGAAAATTAACTGAAGCTAGATATTTTGACCAGGGTTATATGCGTAATATATGGAAATCATGTTAATTTTTACATATGCTAATGTATGTTAAAGAAAGGAAAAAAAATTTTTCAATTTTTTAAAGATTGGTACGAGGTAATTGAGTTGAATACCTGAATTGTTGAAGAGAATTATCATAATTATTGTTATAAATCATTATTTTGACACAAGTAAGCCGAAAATTTAATCTACGGATATTTTTTTGTCAAAAAGGGTGGAGGGAAAGTAAAGGTTGGAGTAAGAAAAATATAATATAATTAATGAAATTGTTTGGAACTAAAAAATATTTATTTAATTTTGTTAAAAAACAGTTTGCTCAAGGACTTCACATTCATGCTTCTTCTTCATAAAATCATAAGAGCTTGAAACACAATTTCTTATACCAATGAAAAAATTACCTGAAAATTTTTTACTGCAAGTATACCTGAAAAAAAAAAAAATATGACATGAAATGATTCGTTGTATTATTTACAAAACTTAAAAAAATAATCGACAAGATTTTATCTTCATTCGAAGCCAAAATAAAAAAGAAGTTAGTATTTTTATTTATTTATTTGAAACTAAAACCTGGAAAAAAATTGAACATCGGAAGTAGGAGTAAGTGTAAAAAATGAAGTTTAAATGGTCGAATATAAAAAATGTAGCATTAGATTTGGTTGTTGGTAGAGAGTAAAATATTTAAGTATAGAGTGGACGTAGAGCTACAATAAATAAAAATATACATGCATACTAAAAGGTGTAGCGAGAAGTAGTAGTGAGAGTGTTAGTAGTATCGAAGCATGACAGGAGGCACAATATTTAGGTGAAGGCGAGTCTGTGGCTAATTGAAAAGTCAAAACTTACTGGAACAAGGGAAAGAATAATAAAAGTCTGAAGCTAAATGGCCTGACATTCAGAGATTATATTAGTGAAAGCGTGGAACACAGCAGTCAACAGTAACAGACCGCCCACGGTTACTTTTTTTGGTGTGCTCATCTTTCAATAACCGATAAGAACCCCTGTGACGTTTGTCTACCCAACATACTGCCAGTCCGCTGTTAAACGTATTAATAACAATACATACTACCCATATTTTATACATAGTTTTTAATGTGTCAATTATTTTATTTCAGAGTTGCAAATAATGCATTAAATTTCTTAATGCATTAGCATTTTCATTGGTCATTAAATTTAATTTATTAATGAAAAATATTTTTATTAAGGATTAAATCTAGTTTTTAAATAGAAATAATTTTCGTTGACCATTAAATTTAATTCTTTAATGAAAAATATTTTCATTAATCATTAATTTTAATTTTCTAATTATAAATATTCTCATTACCCATTAAAAGTTATTTTTTAATGGTGAATTTTCCCATTGATCATTCGATTTAATTTTAATCAAAGTATTGTCATTCATAATTGAATGCAATAGTGTGTTCGGACTCCCTGTCTCGAGCGCATAACCATTTTTTTTACTCGAAACAATTTTATATAAGAATAAGGAAAATTCGGATTAAGATGTACTGATTATTAAAACGATGTAATATAAAAAGATAAATTATTATATCCAATTGGTTGATATTAATTTTGAATGAAATTATTTTTCAAAAAAACATCTGACAGCAAATCGACTCTAGCCCTAGAGCGTTCGAATTTTGTTTACTTGCTCTATTATTTCTTTATTATTCACATTTTCTAAAATATGAGCTCTACTGATGTTGTGCTCATCGAGATCTTTCATTTGAGTATACACATGCATTTTTGATATATGTCCTATATATCTACTTGATATATGTACTTATATGTCATATATATCAAATATATCAATAATGCATGTGGGTACTCTAATGAAAGGTCTCGATGAGTATAATTTTAGGATAAACTTATATTTTTGAAAATGTCAATAATAAAGAAATGTGCTTGTTTCTTCTTAACTATTGACATTTTTCAAGATATAACCTCATCCTGATGTTATACTCATCGAGACCTTTCATTTGAGTACCCACATGCATTTTTATAATTGAGGATGGTTTTACTTGTATCACTATAGAGTGTTTTACAAGGGAGGGTGAATTATTGTCTCTCCACTTTTTTCTCCGCAATATAATCTCTCAACCCCGTCATCATAACTCTCAACCACTTTTTCGTCCCCACCCCCCTGCATGTCGGGATTTTTTCTTTCATGCCCGACACACATGTGCTGCGACTGTGGCCGACTTACGCGTTATAATCAGTACCTGCATTTGCATTACGGTCTTAAATAGTATGGAGGTACTTCTATAATGACATTTTACCTCCATAACTATATGGGAAAACCACAGAAAACCCGACCGGTACAGAGGCTGGCAATGAAACGCACATATTCTTAGTTTATAATCATTGAAAAATATTGGTGCGCGCCGGAATCGAACCCTGGTCCCACTCTTTCGAAATGCAGGTACCGAGCCGATTAGGCTATTGCCAACCTCATCACATGCATTTTTATATATTTTTCATATAATTTTGGGAAACTCTCACCGTGTATCCTATCGGTTTATGAATATGAAATTTTCAAATTTAGTTTATTTTTGGATTCTAAAAAGATGATTTTAGTTAGTTTTTTAAATTTTGGCTTAAGGCATTCTGGGACGTATATCTGCGAGTAAAATGATTATTATTAAAAAAAAAAAGTCACCTTATTGTCTTTGAAAAATCTAAAGATATTTTTTTTATTTTAAATTTGATAGTCGGATCGTTAGATATCCTTCATTTTTGATTTTTTTAAATATTTTGGAGCCAGATATCAAAGTGAAAAATAATCAAAATCGAAATCAAAAAAATGTCATGTTTTAATTTTTCAAGAATCTAAAGATGATTTATCTCGGATTTTTTATTTTCTTATTTATTTATTGAATATCCTTATTTTTTTGTTTTTTTGAAAATTTTGGTCCGGAATATTAAAATCAAAAATGATGAGAAACACAAAAAAAGAAGTTTTTTGTTTTCATTTCTCAAAAATCTAAAGATGATTTTTTTCAGATCTTTATTTTTTTCATTTGTTCATTAAATATTTATATTTTTCAGTTTTTTATATTTATTTTGACAGAGAATATCAGGTAAAGCATAAATTAAAATTTTTTTTTACTCAAGTCAACAAATTTGCCATTTAGATTTAAGAAATTTGAGATATATGATTCACGTTAAACAAAATTACTAAAAAACTAATTCTTTTGTTAGTTATTTTGTGATGTATGAATCATTTAATCCTGTAAAAAACATATAATGAAGACAATTCAACTGAAAATAATTAGACATGCCTGAGGTAAATAAGGATCAACGAGTAAGGGAAGTATTGGGGACGTAAAATGATAAGAGTAAAACAAGTAAGAAAAAATTTTTCAGTCTGTATTTCAGAAATTTTTAGTCAAATGTTTGAGACAGCTGATATGTGACCACCTCTGACAGATTTCACAGAAAATCTAATTTAAATTTTTTCAGCTTCATGAAGAATCTTCAAGTTTGAATTGATAAAACTAGGAAATTTGGAGTTATTCCCATACAAAGTTTGGAAATCGGCCCTAGCTAGACTGAGCCATTGCTGGGTCAAGAATGTCGATTAATGGCACAGTAATGGCAATTTTCAATGGCCAATAAACGGCTTACAGTGAACATGATAATCACGGCCCATTAATGGCATTAAACTATTGGGCCATTGATGGCAACCAGCAATGGGCCAGACATAATTTGAATTATCAGCCCATTAACGGCAAACAGTAATGCGCCAAATATTTTTTCTACTATCGGTCTACTAATTTCAAGCTGTTCTGCGCCAATTATGATTTTAATCGTTTGTTCTTCAATCGCTGATTGCTGTAATAACAGTTATTATTATAATTAATCACTTACACTTTATATTTCACTTTGAAATTATTATTATTATTGCTTCATTATTTTTATAAGGATTATTATGTGTTAATAATTTTAATGTTAATTTTAATATTAATTTTATATTAATTATAATTATATTAATATAATTATATTAATATTAATTATTTTAATAATAATGTTATTGTAATATTATTATATTAAATAGATTATAAAGATAAGGATTATTATATTAAATAGATTATAAAGATAAGGATCTTTGTTTTCGACCCTGTTCTCGATCTCTTTACCCTGACAACCACCGGCCAACTTTTCCGGCAAAATTATTGCAATCTTCACAGTCACCAAGTTTCTCTTTTACTACATCTGCAATAAAAAAATAAATAAATAATTCGATACATTAAAAAACACAATTATATAAAAATCATTTTCATACCTTCCATACAATTTCCAAATGTTTCTGTTGCGCTAAAATTAAGTTTTCCCACGCCTTTTATTCTTTTCCCAGTACCAGAGTAATTTTTTTCAACATTTTTGGTCATCAGTGCAGATGCCATTTTACAAATGCATCCTTTCGCTGTTTTTTCGCCAAAAATTTTGATCCGGAAAAAATGCAAGCTGGAAATAATTATAATAGTTTATAATAATTTTCTCCCAATGGTTCAAATAAAAGTTTTCAAGAAAAACTTCGACAGTGGGCCTTAAAAAATTTAAACAGTCTTCAATTAAATGTAATTGCTGAACTTTTATTACTACTAAGAGAAGAAGGACATCTCCTAACATTTGGAAATTGTATGGAAGGTATGAAAATGATTTTTATATAATTGTGTTTTTTAATGTATCGAATTATTTATTTATTTTTTTATTGCAGATGTAGTAAAAGAGAAACTTGGTGATACTTTTTTATATCATATTCGCAATACCAATTCATTAAAAAAGAGTATACCTATAGGAATTAAACTTTTTTTTCGGTGTGTCAAAAGGATAAAAAACAGTTACCAGCATTTTATACCTGAAAAACTCGCGTTAAAAATGTTTTCCAAAAAATAAAAAACTAATACAATATTCTCAGAAAAAACGCATTCTTTACAAAAATTTTTTAACCCTTTTGTTATATCAAGCAGTAAAAAATATGACACTCGTTTCTAGTAGCAAGTAATTTACTCAGTTTTTTCAGAACGGTAACGGTAAAAATTATAAATTTGTAAAGTTATATGAAGGAGTAAAAAATATGACACTAGCTTCTAGCAGCAAATCATTTACTCAGATTTTTAAGAACAGTAAAAATTATAAATTTGTAAAGGAGAGTTATAAATAAAAAACAGAAAAAATTTTAGGATGAGAAAAATTTGGAGCCATTAAATCGTAGATTGGAATCGATGACAATAAAACCTGTGAGTATTTCAAATCAATTTCATAGACATGCATCCCTGTTAAATTAATCGGTCGTTTGATCTCCTATGGGACAATATTTCCCTCGTAAACGCAAGTCCATATCGAATCACCCTGTTATTATATAAATAGAATTACTATTGACTATAGTGATGCCCCGAGTTTCTCGTCACTCGATATAAATATTTTCACCCCCCTCGCATATCATATCACTTGAATTATTTGTATCATATAAACATCATAAACTTATGTATATCACAAAAATAACATCGATTTGATTGCTTGGGAGTTTTCGATTTTCGATCTATGATTGGAAATAAATTATTCTCCATAACTAATATTATGTAGAAGATATAGATGAAATCGACTGTTACTTCTATTCAATACCATCAATTCAAATTATTTGAGCATAACTTATTAACTGTGAGAAAATATTATGTAGTATGTAGATTATATTATGAGCCGATGAAAAAGTTTATTATTAAGGATAAACTAATTTTGTAATTCAATGACAATGGTGTTTTTGCAGAATCAATTTTGACACCAATTTCAACACTCTCACGCCATTTTGCCGGTATTGTTATCATAACTTTATATTTCTTCATTTAAAAAAAAAAAAAAAAAAAAAAATCTGGAAAACGATTGACCCTACAGGCTATTTCTGGAACTTCCCGCTATGTATAATACAAGTCCAGAACATTCGAAAAATGATCTATTCCGAATTCTTGCTCAAAAACACAAATTCTCTACCTTTTCGAGCTCGAAAATCTAGTAGTTATAGAAAATATATACTTTTTTGAAAATTTTTTATTGCGATATCTTCCGATCGACTCAATCGTTTTCTATGGGACTTTGCAACATCCAACGCAATTTTTCAAGCACGAAAAGATTATTTATTACCTACCAAACGATTTTGCAAAGTTATTTTGTACTTTCAATGAATTATCAATACAATTATTCATATAATATTTGAACAAGTATTTACAACACTTCCAGCGTATTAGTATGGACAAATTGCACAAACTTATGAGAAGAGACGAATTGATCTTTATATAAATATTTTTATTCACATTTACTTGAATAACATATCACTAGGCAGGCCGAAAGAAAAAAAAATCAAACTATTAAAAATATTACGGTCGTGAAAAAAAAAATATTTATAATTTACTGATGTATCCATTGATTTAAAAATTTTTTCAATTATATACTGAATTAAATTACATATATATATATATATATATTTATATATATTCAACAGAGTTGAGTACAATAAGCCTGTAAAATCAGAATATATGCTCTTTAATGAAGTTAAAAACTGTATTTATGATATTCAGAAGGTAAAATCTTGTAAATTGTACAGCTTGTCCTTGAATATCGTTTATGTAAAACCCGGAAACACAGTAGATTAAAAAAATCTAAAAAGACAACTACATTTGGTGTTTTAACAACAACTGTTAGAGGTCTACCACAAATCTGGCCAACAGAGGTAAACCACTTGAATGTGCATAGATATTCGACCTTGCTCAATATTTGCTACGCATCTATCCATACCGCTGTCTACTGTAAAGCTATTTTCGAATCTTTTCGACCGTCGCCGACTACTACATAACACACAAACACTTTTGTGACAGTAATACACATAGCACAGCATCCACCGTGACGGTTCAAAAATATTGTGTACATGTGTATTCAACGTTACGCAGATACTCTTGTCATCTCATCATAAATTACCCATTTTAGTAAATTTTATATAAGGTTTAAGAGCACATAACTTCATCCTAGCCAATGCACACCAATAGTTGTGTATGTTTTTTCAATTTGGACTATTTTTAATTTTTATATTTTATTGTAATACACCCAGGCTTTTCAATTGTCGATAATTTGATTGAGAAAAATTTTAAGTGAGACTTAGAAATTAAAATATTAAATTGAAAATTTTGGAGTGTGCAAAATTTTTAACGTAAAAAATGGTAAAAACAAATTTTTCAATTCAGTTGATTTTTGGAAATCGCTCCTAAAACATGATAATCTCACATATTTTTGACATGAAACACAAATGAAAATAAAAATTTAATTTTTGCGTCATTTTAAGTATATACATGTCGTAGTCTTTTCGCAAAATCCGTCATTCCATGAAATACCTAGGCACTTTCAGAAGCGTCGGCGTTTAGTGAAAAATATTTAAATTGCATTATCAGCCTAGGTATTTCATGAAATGACCACTTTGTGCCGGCATCTCGTATTTAAAGCCAAGATACATAATCAGACGTATAGAACAGTTTGGATTTTCATGTAATACTTATTATACATTTTGGCACGTTAAATGAAGAAAAAAAAATTAATAACATTAAAAAAAAGGAAAGAATAAAAGCAAATACAGATTAATTTGTAGAAAAATATAACGAATATTTTGGAAAACGACCGTATACTTCAGTTTACTTAAGAAAGGTAAATATTATTGGTAAAACCAATAACTTCCCGATTTTTGAAAATTTTCAATTTTTTTAGCGGGAAGTTAAAAATTAATAATATTAAAAAATGGAAGAAATAAAAGCGATTAAAGATTTATTTGTAGAAAAATATAATGAATGTTATAAAAAACAACCTAACAAACGACCGTATAATATTTACCTTTTTTAAGTAAACTGAAGTATACGGTCGTTTTCCAAAATATTTGTTATATTCTTTTAGAAATTAATCTGTATTTGCTTTGATTCTTTCCTTTTTCTTAATGATTAATTTTTTTTTCTTTATTCAACGTGCCAAAATGTATAATAAGTATTACATGAAAAGCCCAACTGTTCTATGCGTCTGATTATGTATCTTGGCTTTAAACACGGGATGCCGGCACAAAGTGGTCATTTCATGAAATACCTAGGCTGATAATGCAATTTAAATATTTTTCACTAAACGCCGACGGTTCTGGAAGTGCCTAGGTATTTCATGAAATGACGGATTTTGCGAAAAGACTACGACATATACATAGGATCGTATATGATATTATTTTTCCAAGATAAATAATGCAGATGGCTATGAAAAAATTTTACGATCGCTTTTTGAAAAATTGGATAAAAGGTATCAGATTTACCCTACAGTAGTAAAATATGGTCTATTCGTAAAGTTTTTGAAAAAGTTCAATTTTGTGTTTGTTTATGATGAAAATTACCGTTATTTCATTACATTTTATGGTTAGTGAATTAAAGTAGAGATTAATTATACATTTCAATAATTAAATGCAATATTTTCAAACTTTTTCAAAATCTCCCTTATCTAGTCCTTAGCTAGGCCTTATTACCCGCCGGTTCCTTAAAGTTAAAAAAAATGGTTTTGGTTAGAGGTTGAGTAAAAACGAGCTCGAACGTTTAAGTCGTGTCAAATACGTTCAGTACCACGGTCATCAAGAGCCTGTTCGCATTTTAAAAGATCTGTTGGCTAGTTCTAGTCGCTGTAAATCTTTTGATGGTTTTATTTTGGTTTATTATCTACCATAGAGTAGGTAAAATGAGTGAAAAAAAGGCATTTAGGGAGACTTAGGTCACAATTACCGGTAATATTTGTGTTTGGCACCGTAACACAGCAAATTAGCTTAGTAGCGTTAGAAACTAAACGAAAAATAGCCGAATAGAGAAATATTTAGCTGTTAGTTAAAGGTTGATTATATGGGGCTACAAAATATTACTGATGCAATTGTGCTTATTGCGTAGAAAAAGTCACTTTATGCATTCATAATCATAAATATTATTTATTTTAAACGAACCATGAAAAAATTATATGGGTGTGCTTTTGTCGCTGAAATAGATTTATAAATCCATTATATGTATTTACGAAGTCAGTTTCCTATAATGAAATTTTACAGTTTTAAAATTTTTCCCAAAAACTATAACCAGTTACTTACACAACAAATTTATGACAACTAAAATTATCAATGCCAAATTTTGTTTCTTAAAAGTGTAATAAATAGTGTTGCAATTTTTTTTTTTTTTTTTATCAAAGATGCAATTTTATCTTCAAAATCAGAATAATTTATATATTTCTTGAATGCAATATATTTTTATTTATATAAAAAAAGAATTTTAATTTTTGCATACATATCTAATATTTATTAAGCATACATGAAAATAAATATATAAGGTGTATATGTACTACTAGAAATAATGTGAGCGCGCAAGCACGTACCTGAATGTAGAACCATATTCATTTTCATGCTTATGATACCTTCAATCAATCACATAACGAATAAATTGGCTTCACGAACATTTCGTCTCAATTTTATTATGGGATAAAATAAGTAATATATAAAAAATTGTTTATATATTCGCAATGGACACTGTAAACAATTTTTTGGTTTCGGTGTGCTGCAAATGATTTTGTGGAAAAATTTGCTGTAGAAGTTACACCAAACACGGTGTTAAATTTAAAGAGTATAAATGTAATCGAGAGATGAAGAGAATAGTGAGTAGTAATAGTCGAAGTATCAGTAAAAGATAACACCTTGTGAAAAATACACTAACAAAATTTTCAAACTAAAAACATTTTACACCGTCATTTTATACTAGACATAGCCGTGTGAAGCCCTCAGAGAGCATTTTTACACCGAAATTTTTTACCAAACATAAGTTTTAGTAAACTAAAATTTTTCTTGCACTTACCCCGTTTTCCCTTCCTTTCTTACCAATAAAACAAAAGATTTCAACATCAAATCTAAATATTTACCTTTTAAAATTAATAGCATAATATTTGTCCCTTGAAGCTTTATAATAATACAAACACTTTATAAATAGCAAAAAGCGCTACATATACGCTGAAGCAGCTTCAATTCCATCAGGACTTGATTCATTTGATCCAATATTGTCCATCGTAAATTTTTCCACCATACAATAAATTATCTCACCTAGTGAGTTTTTTACAAGGTTCTTTATTAACTTATTTTATATTTACTACAAGCTTAGAATTTTTCCAGCATGTAATTAATTCATTAAAAAAATAATATTTTTTTACCGAAGGAAGCTAAATTTTTTAAAGATTCGTTCCAGTGGTAATAAATAACTCTGAAAAGTAAAAAATAGAAAATCTTTGAGGTGTTGCGGAACCCATGAGGCTTCGTTGTAGCTACTTGTTGGTAGTATTTTGATGAAGTCCTTAGTATTATTCGATGAGCTATTCGTTTGGTGTACCCTGTTAAAAAATTCACGCTAAAAAAATTCTACGGTCGTTATAACTTTAAAACCCTAATAGTAGGTTTATTATTTTATGGAAGTGCTTCATACATTTCGTACGTACACATGTATACCTATACCCATACCCCTAACTGTATTTAGAATCTTAGTAGCAGCCATACCTATAACTACCTATAAACGTCTCAGCAAACTTAGAACTCAAACAGTTTATGTTCCTTATTGCTCTGTCGTCATTTTTAAGTGAGTATAATAAGAATTGTAAATCATTTAGAATTTTTCAAGCCCGGTAGCTGTATGCAGACAAACCATAGATCTTTTTTCAATCCTCGTTTCCTTCGTAAATTTTCTTATTCTTTTTTCCTCAAGTTAATTTTCGTGTTGTCTTCATCTTTATCCTGCTACATTTCTTCGGTTATGTCAGTTTAGTGGATACTCATACTTCATTTTCCAAACATTCGACCTTCAAGGATTCCACCAAAAGTTACTGATTTTTGCTACTGCTCTTCAAGGTCTTAACTTTTACTGAATCCCTTATAATGTATACTCCATGTTTCATCATGATGCAGAAAAAAATAACTACCAAAAGAAAAATTACTCTCGGTTTTAATTTTTGAGATTTGTCTTACTGAAATAGCAGTATTGAATTATTTTTCTAACACTACTGTTTGTATAATGACTTGATTGTAGAAATAGTATATTACACCGCTAGGGAAGTAAAGTAAGAAAGGTCTCAGATCACATGCAATTGTTGGCCGAGGCGAAGCCGAGGTCAACAAACATGTGATCTGAGGCTTTCTTATTTACTTCCCGAGGAGTGTATACTATTTTTTTCCCCGAGGAAGGCGGAAAGCGGCAACTTCGTTTAGCGCAGTGGGGCTAAAGTTGCCGCTTTATGCCCAGAGGGGAAAAAAATTTACTATGTGTACTTTTGAATCATTTCGATGGCGTCGTAAATTTAAAATCAACGTTTAAAAAATTGAAAAATTATTTTTTTGATAAAGAAAAATGACTTCCACAATAATTCCAACAATCAATTCAAAATTATTCGAACTTTCCATTTGCAGAGATCAAGGACTAAACATTCAGTCACATACCATCGAAAATTTGTAAACCTATTTTAAAAACAATTTATAAGTAAAATATAGATTCTCTAAATTTATTGGAAGTTTGAAAATTCTAAGATTCTATGAAAATCAAATTTCTATAAGCCATATTAAAAATTCTATTAGATCATGAATCAATCTGAAATTTTACTAGCGGGAAGTTAAGAGTAAATATCAGGACTGAGTAGAAAGAATTCGTCGAACGCCATCAATCGGGACTTCAATTGAAAGAATGAAAATTTTGAAAGGATTGACTCTGTAGGTGATTATATCGATAAAATTTTCCAACATTTGGGTTTTTAGGAGTTTAAATAGCTCAAGAATAACACCTCTTGTCAACTAAAAATGTCGATATCTATTCGAAATTAGATTTTATTTAATCACACTGAAACCAATAACTTGTCGAATTATTTTGAATTTATAATTTAATAAACATGTTATAAATTATGAAAAAAGAATTTGAATATTTTTAATGTAAGTTTTGAACTTGCCACCAAGATAATTTATTTTTATTTTTTTAATTATAAGAACGAATTGAGATTTTGATTCGACATTATGGGAGTATATTTTTGAATAGTTTGGCAAACAATTTATAAAATAGAAAAAAATGTAGAAAACGGTTAACCCTGCAGGTCATTTCTGGAACTTCCTGCTCTATTCGAGATCAAAACCCTCGGAATATTTTTTAATCCTAACACGAAGTTTTGAGCTCATCAAGCTCAATAATACAACTTTTATAAATTTCGAACTCTTCGAGCTTAAAAAACGATCTGACGTAAAATTTTGAAGTTATGGGGGAAATCACGTTTTTGAAATTTTTTCGATAGGTCAGAACGGAAAGATCTGTTGAAAATTCGATTTTCGAACTTCGGGGTGAAAGAAATAAGTTCCCAATTTTTTAACATTACACGGAAAGAAAAATATGGGAGCTATTCCCATAAATTATGAGAACTGTTCCCATAATTATAGGAAATTTTCCCAGAATTATGGGAAAATTTGCTATAACGATGGGAATGGTTCCCATAATGTTATAGGAATGGTTTCTATAATTATAGGAATGATTCCTACACAATTATAGGAACCATTCCCATAATGATATAGTAATGGTTTCTATATCATTATGGGAACTATTCCCATAATGGTATAGGAAGGATTCCTAGAATATTATAGGAACCATTCCTATACCATTATGGGAATCATTCACATAATAAAATATAGATAAAATCTTCATACGGAGTGAGTTCGAAATGTTTCCTATAATATATATACAGAAAAAAAAATTAGGACGACGGTTGACCCTAAAGGCCATCCCTGCAACTTCCCGCTCATTTTGTACTTAAGGGCTCAAAATTACACATTACATTTTCGAGCTCTTCGACCTCACAAATATGATTTTTGTGTCATTTTGAGCTCTTCGAGCTCAAAACTCTAATAGCAGCTGCTAGCTAGTTTAATAAAACACAATTTTTTGAATTTTCAAACGGCAATAACTTTTGAATGAATGAACCGATTTTTATGCGGTTGGCGGCATTCGACGCATTTTTTAAAGCTCCATAAAAAATTTTCGAGTTTAAATCGATCGAGCCAGGAATTTCGAAGTAATTCCGAAAAAATACTTTTTTCGGTTTTCTTTCGACAACGATAACTCATGAACGAATCAACCGATTTTGACCGGGCTTGCAGTGATCGACGTGGTTTTTTTTATCTTAAGAGCTGATTAGATTTTGGAATTGATCGGTAAAGCCATTTAATTATTTAAAGCCATTTAGTAATTCCAAAAAAATCACATTTCAAAAAAATTTTTTTTGTAGTTTTTTTAAGATTTCTCAAAATCGACTGGTCCGAAGTATATTCAAAATCTAAGTTTGGTCAAACTCTTTCGAATGGCGCCAACCGCGATGAAATCGGTCAAGCCGTTCAAAAGTTATAAAAGGGTTACATACATACATACACACACACACATACATGCAGACACACGGACATCATCGTGAAACATTCAGGGAAGCTTCATAGGACCTCAAAACGTTGAGATCTGATGAAAACTCGATTTTCGAAAATCGAGGTGAAACCAATAACTTCCCGATTTTTGAAAATCTTCGATTTTCTTAGCGGGAAGTTAAAAATTGGGGCTGCCACAGGAATGTATCATGTGGCAGCCACATGATTTTCATGTGGTAGCAACATAATTTTCATAAAGTAGGCAATAATAGTTAAAACAAAAATAATAATAATAATAATAATCTATATTATTAAGAGAATAAGAAAAATTTTGTGGCCAGTGTATTTATATGATTAAATGGGTTTTTGCTTGGAGTCGTGCCTTTTCAAGGTTTCATATCATTCTCACCAATAGTCAATTTATTATAATAAGAATTTAGGCTGCATTCGAAAATGATCTGTGTCTAGATACATAATGAAGAAATGACCTTGTATCTGGTAAACTATTGACATTTTTGAAGATATAAGCTCATCCCGATGTACACTCATCAAGAGCTTTCATTTGAATACCCACATGCATTTTAATATATTTTTCATATATACATATATATATATCTATATATATATATATATATATATATATATATATATATATATATATAATATATATAAACTAGTATACGTTGCGCGCGCAAGCGCGCGTGTGAATTTAGTATGGAATTATCTATATTTTCATACTTATGATATATTTGACCAATCACGTTACGAATAGTTTGTCTTATTGTGTATATTTTCATATTTTTCATCTAAATTATAAGAGTGGATATATGAAAAATTGATGTAGGTACTCAAATGAAAGGTCTCGATGAGTGTAATGTCGGGATGAGCTTATATCTTGAAAAATGTCAATAATTCACAAGATACAAGGTCATTTCGTAATTATTGATATTTTTAAAAATATAAGCTCGTCTTGATGTTACACTCATCAAAAGCTTTCATTTGAGTACTCACATGCATTTTGATATATTTTTTATATTTACATATATATAATATATATAAATATATAAAATATATGAAAAATTGATGTGAGTACTCAAATGAAAGGTCTCGATGAGTGTAACATCGAGATGAGCTTATATCTTTAAAAATGTCAATAGTTCACAAGATACAAGGTCATTCCTCAATTATATGTTTAGAGATAGAGCATTTTCAAATGCAACTTAAATATCTATCATCATAAATTGACTATCGACGAGAATGATATGAAACCTTGAAAAGACACAAATTCAAGTCAAGTCCTTTGCAATGACACTAAATTTCACTAAAAAAATCGATTTTATCATGTGACTATCCGCAGGAGACAAAATTGTTCTTATTTTCTTAATAATATAAATTATTATTATTATTATTATTTAATTATTATTGTTGTTTTAACTATTATTGCCTGCCACATGAAAATCATGTTGCTGTCACATGAAAGTCATGTATCTTCCACCTGAATGTATCATTTCGCAGCCCCAATTTTTATTTTTTCGTGTAGGATTTAAACCTATATATTATATATTATAACTATTCCTATACTATTATGGGAATGGTTCCCATAAACTATGGAAACCATTCCTATAATAATATAGGAATGATTCCTTTAGCATTATGGGAACCATTCCCACA
Organism: Cotesia glomerata; assembly: GCF_020080835.1. Lineage (NCBI taxonomy): Eukaryota > Metazoa > Arthropoda > Insecta > Hymenoptera > Braconidae > Cotesia > Cotesia glomerata. Next base: position 20,208,734 of record NC_058164.1, read on the forward strand.
CGAAAAAAAAAATTTCGTTCTGGTAACCTAACTGTAGAGTTACCACAACTATACAAAGTTTACTATTCGTTGTAGAGTTACAGTAACATAATGTTATTTAGTTCTGATAACTCAATGTTGTTGAGCTCTCAGAGCTCTACGGGATTGTTCTCAGAGCCAAACGGTATAGTTGGGAGCGCCCTACGTTGCGCAGTAGTGGAGTGCGCTGACATATTTCATAACCTTCTAAAATGACAAACAGAATTATTTTGTTACTCATCCATATTATTAAAAATATATGAGGACAATTAAGTTTCCAGTTTATTTATTTAAGGAAATAGGTTTTTTTTTTTGTCAAATTGAATTTCGTTAGAACAGTTTTGTATTTGTCGTTTTTCAAGGTTCATTTGCAGTGACTGTTAATTAAATTTATTAGTTGAATATATTGTGATAAGTAATAAGTTATCGGAATACATTCAAAAGACCCCATTTAACACAAAATAAAATTTGTTTTCGTTTATTTACCTTTTCTTGTGCATATACGGTAGTGATTTTATGTCCAATATTTATTAATATAATCAAAAAAATAAGATAATTTTGTGACGACCATATTTTTATTTTCAAATAATTTTTATTTGTAATATAAGTTCTATTATTATTTTATTTCTATTATAATACTATTCTTATTTGTCATATACAATGAATGTTGGAAATATAAATTCGTTCTGTCGCATTTATTTATTAAATTATCAATGCTAAATGGTAAAAAAAATTATTAATCAGACTGTCAAAAATTTGTTATAGTCTCAGAACGATCCTGTAGAGTTGTGAGACGTAAATAACGTTTAGCTCTCAGAGCTCAACGATATAGAGTTGCAGGAGCCAAACGGTATTGTTACTATAAGAAAACGTTAACCTACTGGAACTTTTTACAACTAACTAACTACTATAGAGTTCCTATAGCAAAATTTTTTTCTCCGTGCATAATATTATGGGATTAGTTCCCATAATGATATAGGAATAGTTTCCATAATAGTATAGGAATAGTTCCCATAATTTTCTTTCCGTGTATTGATTTTTATAAGTTAAAAATTAATTCAGAAGTTAAGAATAGAGTTCTTTGAGTCCTTTAAATTGAATCACTCTCTCTCTTTTAAATAATTTTCAGACTTTGTGGCCGATCAGTATACATATGACTTTATATTACTTTTTTCTCAAAAAAAATTGCTAGAAATGAAACAAACTTCATTAAATTCGAAAGATTGTTCAGAAAAATATTATTATCTGAAAATTTTCATTAAATATTCTCCTGACGTAACTTCTAGATTTTAGAAAGTTCCAAGATGTTTAAAAATGATATATTTTTGAACTCATGAATGTATAAAGGTTCATGTTCGGCGCATCAATCATAGTTTGAAATACATTATATTATACATAGCAAAATACAATGTACAATAATCTAAATAATTTAAAATTGTGAATATTTGGAGTGCAAAACCCTTTTTTTTCATCTTTTGAATAGAAGTATAATAATAACATGACATTTCGAGGCAAAAACCCTCTGAAATAAAGACGTTACATAACCTTGAAAAATTAGAGAAAGTGTTCTAACCTGTACCTAAACCCAATATTATTCAACATGACTTAAAGCGCATAAGTATTAACTAAACGTAAAATTGGAAAGTGCTGAAACGAGGATTTACAAGCCAATAATTTTGTTTAAAATAGATGAGGAAGATATGTCTTTTTCCTTAAATAAACATAATAACAAGACATCTATGGGCTTTTCTGCCCTTCCCTATTCGGGAGCTAATTTTTATTCTCATCTCTTGCTTTTGAGTTTAAAATTGACGTACAAATGGAAGTTATAGCTTTTAGCTCCTCCCGGTTATGCCCAGCACCTTGACTACGACGGAGTTCAATTCGTTAACAGGATGTCCAATTGTTTACTCAAGCCAACGAAATCATGGAGAAAAAGAAAGGGAAAAGAAAAACTGTCCTTGAGACGACTTACCGGTTTAATTTAAGCGAACACTTGTGTAAATCTTTTTTTTTTTTCTTTATAAATTTCTATCCTCTAGCAGAAAGAGGAGTAAACTTAGTAGGCCAGTCGGTCAATATTTCCAAAATATTTAGCACAAGGCTTAACCCCCTGCTGGAGCGGCGCGTGTCACGCTAGCCCTACTAACACTCCCCATGGGAGATTTTTTAAAAATCACAACAAGCTTTGATACACATTTTCACCTTGTAAGTCTTTTTACTTACTTTAGCCTTGACCGATTCTTCACACAATAGTTTCTACTTCCGTTTCATTTGAACGAAGTAGTTATGAAGAAAGAGTGATTATGTTGAATAATTAACAGCATTTTTTTTCTGTTCAACAATTTAATTTTTTAAGCTTAGAGGCAAGTAGGCACAATAATAGTGCATTAAAATTTTTAACTTCCCGCTGAGAAAATTGAAAATTTTCAAAAATCGGGAAGTAATTGTTTTTACCTCGCTTTTCGAAATCAAGTTTTCATCAGATCTCGACGTTTTAATTAAGGTCCTAGAATGCTTCCCTGACTATTCCCGCGGTGATGTGTGTGTGTGTGTGTGTGTTGTTTTATTTTATTAGGTAGAAAACTTTTATTAAAAAACCTAATTAAATATAAGTTATGCCTTAAACTAATACGCTTATTAATATTATCACTAACGCTAATACTTAACTCAAAAACATGCTTCTAGGCAACGCAGGTAGGTAGGAAATAATCCTTGAATATTGACACAGACTGGTCAAATATGATACTTTGATTACTTTTTTTAAAATAATAAAACAATTTTTAAATTATCTTTTTATGTTGATTAGATATAATTGTATAACATTCTTATCGTTCATTAATAACAAATTATTACCTTGATTCGATTGTAAAAAATTCTATATATCATATTTTTAATGATGGTAAATACTAATCGATCGTACACTTAGTCTATCAATAAACTGATAACAACTGTTTTACATTAAATTTTCTGACAACATATTAAAGTAGGTATATAAATTAAGTACGGGTTTCATTATTGAGATAATTTGTTATATTTTTATTGTATATTGAATTCCAGCAATGATGCTCACTGATACTAATTAATTCTTATAACGTGAAATTGAAAATTACGAAAATGAAAATGAATATCACCTCTATATCTATATGATATATTTTTCGAAATAAAAATTGTCAGAGACTGTCTAAAACACTATTACTCAAAGAAATATTTCTTTTTAACTTCCCGCTAAGGAAATTGAAAATTTTCAAAAATCGGGAAGTTATTGGTTTCACCCCGTTTTTCGAAAATCGAGTTTTCAACGGATGTTGACGTTTTGAGGTCCTAGCCTAGGACTCCTTGGAAGCCTCCCCGAATGTTTCCGCGATGATGTCCGTACGTCTGTATGTCTCTCTGTGTGTGTGTGTGTGTGTGTGTGTGTGTGTGTGTGTGTGTGTGTGTGTGTGTGTGTGTGTGTATGTGTGTACGGCCGTATGTAAACTTCTCATAGCTTTTGAACGGCTTGACCGATTTCATCGCGGTTGGCACCATTCGAAAGGGCTTGACTAAACTTAGATTTTGACCATAATTTGGACCGATTCAAACCAGTAGATTTTGAGAAATCTTAAAAAAACAGCAAAAACAAATTTTTTCAAATGTGGTTTTTTTGGAATAACTTTCAAATGGCTTAGCCGATCGATTCCAAAAACTAATCAGCTCTTAAAAATAAAAAAAACATTTCGATTGCCGCCAGCTCGGTCGAAATTGGTTAATTCGTTCGTGAGTTATCGTTAACGAAAAAAATCGTTTTTGGGAATTACTTTGAAATTCTTTGTTCGATCAATTCAAACTCAAAAGTTCTTTATGAGGCTTTAAAAACTTCGTTGAATGCCACCAATCACGTAAAAATCGGATTATTCATTCAAAAGTTATTGCGGTTTAAAAATTCGAAAAATAGTATTTTATTCAACTTCCAGCAGATTTTTGAGCTCGGAGAGCTGAGTCTGAAAATAGCAAAATTTTTCAAAAGTTCCATCATGAGGGCAAATGCAATAGTTAGATTTCTATGGAATCAGTTAAAATGACAATAAGTATGTTAAAATTGAAAATCCATTCATAGAGTCTGAAAACATATTTTATTTAAATGTTTCATCAACTCTCTTCATCGCTTCTGTCTGCAGAACCATCTTACCCTCTTTCATTAGTATTCAAAATTATTGTCACATAAATAATTTCTCGTAGGGATGTCTCAACCCTTTTGTGACCCTATCCCAACGTTTAGAATTTAGCTTTTGTCCTATAGAGCCACTGTTGTCTAGCTGGCTTCTGAATTATAATAAATGATTGCTAACAATAATCTTTCCTATCACTTAAAACCATTAACTTTAACACTTTTTAGGTATAAGAAAAGGAAGTAGCCAGCCTCTTTTTGAAGAAAATCTCTACAATAGTATTTTACATCGATACTTAAACATCCTGCTGGACTAGGATACTTTCTCACTGAGAACTATTAAGCTAAAAATGATGCTAATGCTAAGTGTCTAGTCACTAGTGTATCGAATCAAGTTTAAACGTCAAAATATTGTGTCAAGGTCGTTGTCAAAAGGTATTAACATCAATACTTAGAAGGATAAACATCCAACGGCATTTCCTTTTTACAATAAACTTGTTATTTACATCTAAGAAAGCCGAACTGTAACTAAATTTATCTTTTTTTATCTATATTTACTTTGAGTAGTACACGAATTCGGGATTAGTTTTATCTTATTGTACAAATCTAATTTAAACGATGAGTGATTATACCAGTAGGTTAGTAGCTTTAACCATAACTATAAGGACTTTCCACAGCGATATGATAATGTACTTGCATTAGTGTACACTAGTGTGTATTTCAAAAAAATTACAGGATTTAAGAATAAAATTTTCCTCTAAATTTTACTCTTGTTTCAAAATACTTATTCATGTTTCTTAATTTGATAATTTAGTTACTAATTAATAAATTAAAGCTCGATTGAAAGTTTTTTGCAAAAACGTTATTCTAACGAGGTATTTTACTGTTATCAAAAAAAAAAAAAAAATACATGCACAGATACTTTATCCAAGCATTTCCTTTCTCTTGGATTTTAATTTACGCGGTGACGTTCGTTTAACATATTGACAACTTTGTTTCAAGAATGCCATTAAAACTACTCTAAGAAAAAAAATTTACTTAATTTAAGGGAAAAATTCTTGACTTTAGAATTCTTTTGCTTGACACACTAGACGATGGAACTTTTGAATTTTTACTTTTGAATCGAGTAACAATAGTTATATCAGTCAAAGATATTGCTATTTCAAAATAGAAAATCGACAAATATAGGACTAAATAGGTTTTCTGAGATAAATAACAGATTTAGGTTCTAATTTTAAGTAAATTTGAGTAATTAATTTATGTTACAATTTTGAAACATCCAACTGTGCTTGGTTAACAATTTCCTAAACTTTTGTTCGTTTCAAATGAATTAATAGTAGATTTTATACCTAGAGTATAATGAGCACGCGGATTGGGATATCCTATACAGTTAGCAATTTTCCGTTATCGCGCCAAAAAAATGTTTGTGTTAAATATTTAATAATTTTATGTGTAAATTTAACTAAAAATTTTTTGACGCAATAACGCAAAATTTTTTCCTATGTACTTTCCTCTCTTGGTGTGAAATTTGCTGTTAATTGGCTGATAGTTCAAAATTCTCTAGTTCTGGTTGGCTGCACACATTAAAACTCGCACTATTAATGCATATTATATGAAAATTATGAAAAATATAATATATGACACGCGATGAAATACTATACTATTACGTAAATTATCTATCAATCGGGAAGCAAATTTCTGTAACACGAGCCAAGAAAACTACTATGGTCATATTAAACTAATTTTTAATAGAAAGTTATCACGCTTATAATGAAAAATAAAAATTAAGACGTATAAGAGCAAAGGGGATTACTTGTCAGTACAAAATAAGCTTGTTAGAAATAATTGTTATAAAACAAGTGATAAAACTCAATAACTAAAGTCGCCATGTTATAAAGGTATTACTGGGCGTGTAGGATAACATCGATAATACAATTGAGATGAACAAGATTAGGGTGCCAGCAAGCCAATAAAACAATCCCTATTGCATAGTATAGTCCATGGTACACAATTTGTGCTGAGAAAAATAGAGATTTCGGACAATTTATTGCGTCCCATCTTATCATTTCTTATTATCTCTTCGATGAGTTGACTAGATATTATATTATATTTATACTCCTTTTACTTTATTGGCAATCTCTACTTATAAGAAGAGCTCTAAGATATAATATTATATTCCGAGTTGATTTAGCTAAAAGATGAGCTGGTATAAGTGTACGTGTACGGTATCTATACATGTATACACCGTCTTTTGTTATTTATGAGGAAACACGATAATAGCACGTATGATGGGACTCCTTGCTACTGGGTGGTGAGGGCAATCTTTATTGTGTTGCCTTGGCAACCGGTGGAGGAGAAATTTATCCTGGTAAGGGTAGTCAGGGCGGTACATGCTGCCTGCCATGTTGGTCTCCAGCCAGCTATCGATAATAGCTCTGATAAAAAGTTTCCTTATTTCTCTTTTTCTCGACTATTAAATGAGAATAAATAAAATTTTATTGGCCTGAAACTTGGAAATATATTTTTAAATTAAGTTATTTTCCTTGATAAAATTCTGGAAGGAATAATGATGGGCTAACTGTTTGAATATTTAAAAATTTTTTATTCGTTGGTTTCGTTTCTAGATAAGCTTTTGTTAATCAATGAAAAACTAATTTCAGAAACTATAAGATAAGCCACCCAAAAATTAACATTTTTATTTTTGAATTTGATGATAAACTCATCAAATTTCTTCATTATTTAACAAAATAAATTTTGTGAATTAAGAAAATTGAAAATCTTGGAAGAAGAGTAAAATTTTAAGAATAAATTTTTTTTAATTAACTAGTTTTTTATTCAGTGTGATAAAAACTTTTTTATTGAAATACAGCAATAAATAATTGACTTTATTACGTTTTTTAGTGTTTTGTGTTTTATTTATATTTTTATCTATTAACAATTTAAAAATAAAAATAAAAATTTTGTTAAAATTTATACTTAAAAGTCACTCGAAAATATTCTAGAAAATAATAAAATGGTGAAAAGAAAAATGAAAAGCATTTTTTTACCATTTTGAAATTTTTTTTAAATTTTGAGCGGCTTCTAAAAAATTGTTTTTTCGATCTGTTTTTTGAAGGACACTTGAAAAAAAAAAATTAATCAATTTTTTTACGCCTCCCTGTCATATACATATTTATTATCATTTTTTTCCCGTGTAGAGTAGTATATTTTGTAGGATATAGTACTAAGGCACTAGATTAATGCTACCATCTATAAATCAGTACATTACGCTATCCTGATACGAAATGTACTGTATTCCACTGAACTATACCATACTATACATATGTACTCAGCGTATATATTATAATATATCTATAGAGCAAGTGGTAACAGAGCGAGCAGAGTTAGTGGTACGCTTCAATCTGTTTGAGAATTCTACACAGCAGGTCTCAGGTGGTGATGCTCAAAGCCAATTATGCGAACTCTCAGCGCAACCCCTACATTTTATAGATACCCAAGCTTATTCAGTTAACGTATACATATATACATTTACAGAGAGAGAGAGAGAAAAAGAGAAATTTATAAAGTGATAACTTACCTTCAGACTATAACAAATTAACAGATGCTATTTATTCAAGCTGAGTTGATTTTAATTAACACCTATTTTCTTGCTACTGATTAATTATCAAATTTAAACTTATACAAGTTTTATTTTCAACGGGGCAGCAGGGAAGAGAACTAAGACTTCACGGAAAGAAAAGAATAGATCTTATTCCTATGTAGAATGGTAACCAATACTGTGTTACATAGTAACGGAAATTTTTGTGAGAATCCTGTGTAAATTTGGTGAGAAAAATTAGAACAATTAGAAATTGTGATAAAAATATGAACAATCATTCATTTGATGCGGAATTAAACCCTAAAAATAATGTTGTTTTTTTATTTTTTTGATAAAAATTTCAATTTGTTATTAACAAAAAACATAAACAAAATAAAAAATCTCAGTATTCCGTAAATAACTCAACAACTATAGGTGATATCAAAAATCGGAAAAAAGACCTTTAAAGAAGAGGAAATTTCTGAAAAAAATCTTGACTCCCCCGGAACTCTAGCTTCGAAAACAATAATTTTTATTCAATGTTGAAAACAGGGTTCCACACGACTGCTGTCGTATTTTTTAGCATTGGCGCGGTCGTGGGAGAAAATTATCGTTTCTTTTTTATTATTAACTTTTTGAAAAAATTAGTAATAAATCATTTGTCTAGTAATAGATTTTTCAGAAAAATTATTGAAAATTTTCCATAAATCTTGAAATGTTCTTTTGCCTAGCACTGTTATTTACTAATACTAATCCCAGACTAGAGAGTATTAATATAGACCAGTTGCAGTCTACGGATATACTTCCTAATATAAATAGTGAAATCGTGCTTGGTCGCCTAACAATTAAGTATAAGAGCTACCCGCAAACTCTGTCGGCAAACAGAGCTCGTAAATAACACCAGAGGGGGGTCTCCGTATTTCTCTCAGTAGTCTGCCGTTCACAGCTTTACTGAAAGTTATTTTTTGTATTATCTATCCGACTATGTGTATAATACATCTCAATGGTTAAATGTCCCTTTACCTTTTATTGTTACTCATTGTCGCGGCATAGCTTACGACAGACACGCCAAATTAGATTCGCTCAATATACACGGACACACTGAAAACATCTACACCTACACCCACTCTTATACATTTATTTCTCTTTTTAGTTGTGTTGGTTTGGGGATAATCAATTTTCATACTTACTATGGGCGGTTTGTGTACATCTTCCAAGGAACGGATTTTCATTATCACTCTTTTAAGTAAATAATAAATCTTTGTTATTATTATAATAATTGGACAGAAGCGAAAAAATATTTTGAGAGGTTTCGGTATGGATTAATAGCTTAATGGAGGCTTCAACTATTCTCAACATTATATCGTAAATATTTTCTGAATTATTGTAATCATTTCTTCATGCCCTCCTCGAACCTTCGAAAATCCGTTGTGGACCATATGGATATACAGAAAAAGAATTTTTTTTTTTTTTATTATATTACATGTATAGAAGCTAATTTTCCATTCAATGTTTCTTTCCATAATTTTTAATAATATTTCTTATTATCCTGGAAATTAATTGGAACAAAATTAAAAAAGATGACCGCGATTTGAAAAAAAAAATGTATGGCTAAAAAAAATCAACTAAATTTAAATTGTTCGAGCGACTATTTTTGAGCGTAACTATGATAGTTTCAATATTACAATGAGATTAAAATTGATGCATTAAAAAATTTTTCTTTGTATCAAAATAGTTCAACTTTAAAAAATTCATTAAATTAATTAATGGAAATATTTTATTCCTCAAATTTAATAATTTTTTATTTTTTATGTAACTTTATATTGATTACTTCTATAAAATGTAAAGAAAGGCAGTGCAGCAGAATTTTTTTAAAGAAAATATAAAGAGTATTCAGTTCTTAAAAACAAAATGTTTTTTTTAATTGAAATCTTATAATTTATAAAAATAGAATGATCCGAATTGTAAATTATTAATTAGTACCTCTTTATCAATTATTTAGATGATGATCCATTTTTTAATTTTAATAAATAATGAAATAAATATTTTAAGTATTCATAAATTTTTTCTCATGTTATTGAATTTAAAATGACAATCCATAAATATGAAATTTCCCAGTAGTTGAAAAATCATTTTTTCTCAAATTTTTGAACTGCAATAACTTTAGAACACATTATTCAATTTTGATTCGCTTGACTCTATTTGACTGTAATAAAGTCAATTGGTTTTGAAAAACCTAAAAGTGATCTTAGAAAAAAAAAATTTTTTTTTGCAATTTTTATTTTTCAAATAACTCGACGTTCAAAAATCAAGATGAAAGTACTAAAAATATCGAGTTTTTCAAAATTCCGAAAGCGGGATATAATAAAGGATTTATCTTTACGCAGACATTAAAAAAATCAGTTTTACTCGACACAGATATGTTTATTCAAAATAATCATTGAAAACAACTGCTTAGACCTTGAAACGCCATCTGTTGAAAGCTCACGATCCTAAAAATTAATCCAAAACTCATAAACTTGTCCATGATTTCAAACTTTTAATTTCGATTCAAAAAATGGAAAAAGGGAAAAAGAGTTTATTTATGATTCGAGTAGAGATAAAAAAATCGGCATTGTAAGTGATAAACTGTGAGCTATTCACTCAAATGAATTTATGAGCATTGTGATTTGTGACAACAGATAAACTGTTATTTTCTGTCCATCAGATTAAACACTATTGGTTTTATTTCTGTCTGCAAAACGATTTAAAACTATAATTCTGGATAGTAACCAATGCATTGACCCTATGACATTTAAAATGGCCATATGGACGTATCCTTTTTATCTGCGGGGGTGGAAAATTTCATGGCTCGAGATTTAATGGCCTCTTTGATTTTTTTCACCCCAATACATTATTGAAAGTATAAAACCACACTGACCAATGACCAGTAATCAATGACAACACAATGAATAGAGAGGAAATTTTCCCACCTAATTTATCCTGTTATTAATATTATTAATTGTCGAATGCTGTGTGAACGCGTTTGACATTGCTTTAGAGTAAATTCACGATTCTCGGATGTATTTATAAAAGGTTTGGGTTTTTATTTTCCCCGAAGAAATCTCGTCGTTTATTCCAGGACAGAGTGACAATAAATCCCGACTCGATAGATTCGTTCAAAAAAAAGTAGAACGTCGTCGTAGGCGAGCGCAATCTCCTGGTGAATTAAACGCCATAAATAAGCCGGACCCGGGCAATAATTCCGTCTCGATTGATGACATCAATTGGGCTTGATAGAGACCTCGAATACATCGATGAGGTATATTCCTTGAGGATTGAAAGGTGTGCGAAGTGATGTGTGTGGAAATTGCGAAAAGATGTTGAGTGGTTTTTATTCTTTACTTTTTTTTTAAACATATATATATATATCAATCTACAGACTGCCGATAATTCAAAGTTTTATTGAAAAAAACTCGAGCTCAATATTTTTTCATAGTTTTATTCAAAATATAGATAAATTGGGTACTTTTGAAATGAAATTAAAGAATAATGTTGCTGTGATAGGATTCATTACCAATAATTTAATGGAATTAATTATCGAACAAGCTTATAGAATCAAAAAACTTGACAAAGCTTGTCCAAAAACTGAATATAAAAAAATTGTCTATCCCTAAAAAAATATATAAAGTTTTGAAAAGGAACAATTTCAAATCAAGATCTATCTGAACATCTGTTAAACTAGAATTGTAAAATTATTGTTGCAAACAAAACCAAATAGGCAGAATCGCTAAAACTTTGGCTAATAATTTAGTGATCATTCAGTGCTAAAAAATAAAATTTGACGCTCTGATAGGACATGATCAAAATATTAACTAAGTTAAAAGCGATTCTACCTATACTTAGCTCCTTATTTTCTCTTAATTATTAAGATGATAAATTGGCTATCGCTGAAAAAAATATCAAACCGTGCCAAAAACATGAATTCTGATGGTACCAAATTTTACTATAGAAACCCATTTCATAATTAAGACATGCCCGTCACAAAATTTTCCTTATTCTCATAATTACATTGATTAATGTTCACCAGATTTTAAAAAATTTTCGGAGTGAATGCGGAGTGGATGATTTTCAATTTATTTACTCCTTTCGGGACCGATTTAAATCATATTATTAATAAATTTCACTCCGCGGAGTACATTTTTTATTTTTAGTTTTTTAATAAAAATACAAAAATAGTTCTGACTCATTTGAAAATTATAAAATGCGTATTTAGAGATTTTAAAAATTACAATTAATAAACCGTTTTTAGTAGATTTCATAGAAATCTAAATATTGTATTGGTTCTCATGACGCAACTTTTGGAAAATTTTGCTATTTCCTCACTCAGCTGATCGAACTGATTCAGAAAATACATATGGTTCAAAAGTTTATATATGTATGTATATATATATATATATATACGATATAACGGGCTATGTCTCTACTCTAACTTCCGCAATTCTAATCGGATCTCAATAAAATTTAACATACTTATTTTTTGACCGGTTTCTGAGGTTAAGTTCTAAGATGAGCCAAATCGGCCGGTTATTTTAGAAATGAGAGCAATTTGAAATTTTTGAAAAATTTCAAAAATTCCCATTTTTTTACTGTTTTTCCATGTAAATACTATTGAACACAATATCCTAATAAATTTATGTTTAATGCATCTGAAAGCCTATTAAATAAGCTTTAATTCATATATCTATTGATTTTTTGCGTTAAGAATGACCCTCCCAAAAATGAAATTTTACTTTTGCATTCGTTTCGGAAATGATTTCATGTGTCAGCATTTATATACAGTTTAACAATACATTAAAACAGCTAGTCGATTCATTCTTTTTTTTTCTTTGATTTTTGTTTTCATACTCAATGCAACCTTGATTAGAAATTTTTTTTTATTCATCATGAAATCTACTTCCATTTCGGCTGCCGAATGGTCTTTTTTTTTTAATTTCTGTCAGAATACTAATTTTAAGTATTTTTTTAAACAAATCAAAAAAAAATTTTTTTTTTCGAAATTCCAATTTTTTCAAAAACTTTTTTTTCTAATTTAATTTTTTTTTCTTGAATTCGCATTATTAAACAAAATTTTTTCTTATTAATTGAAAAAAAATTTTTTCTAGAAATCAAACTTGTTTTAAATTTTAAACTTTTTCAAAATTTTGATTTTTTCAGTTTTGATTCTTTTCTATTTTCTATGTTTCACAAATATATATAAAATGAAAAATTCATGTGGATATTCAAATAAAAAGTTTCGATGAGTGTAATATCGGAATAAGCTCATACCATATAGATAAGTCAATAATTTAGAAATGACATTCAATCTTGTTTTTACTCCCGATTTTTACAGTGTATATAACCACATTCATATGTTTAAAACAACATAAATAAACACACTTTGTCCGGAGCGAAATTCGAATCTATTACTATTATTGTTAAAAGTGAATAATTTAAAAATTTTAAAATAATTTTTATTAATACAGGAATAACAACTTATTATTGTTACTATATACATGACGCACATATCACAATTAAATACTTTACATAATAAAATTATCAGATACTACTATTATTATTTAGTAAAACGTTCAAAAAAAAATAAAAAAAAAACTAGTTTCGTGTTTTTTCATGTGCTTATTTAAGAACTAATTAATAAATATTTATTCAAAGAATACTTATAACATAAAAACAATAATGTTTTTTTTTTTTTTTTTTTTTCTTCTCCGTTATGAAAAACCAAGTTTTTACTGGAAATTACGAATTAATGACATAATTTATCCAATCGACTGTCTTAGCAACTCGATGGTATATACCCGGCTGCCCTGATTGAGCGCATGAGTAACCAGCGGAAACTATGCCGATAAGATACCATCTGCCGGTTTTTTCAAGCATTAAAGGACCTCCACTGTCACCCTGTAAGAATTCATATTGATCAGCATCTAACAATTATATATTCATCCCTTATCAATTAGTAGCAGACTGATGTCAATATTTACTGATACGTCTATGACGCATATTGACAAAATCTGTTAAATTTCTATTTTGTCACTAAAATGACAGTACTCTGATAGTCACCTTAACTGAAACTTGCCGTCAATCTACTGCCGCAATTTGAAGCCAACTTGACAGAAAGAGTTCGAAAAGCAAGCGGTTTTCAGTTAAGTTGCCTATAAGTTACTCTGCGATTTGACGTCAAGACTTGCTGTGCAAGTATTTCAGTCAAGTTGTAGTCAAGTTAAAAGGGAATTTAACTACAAGTTTGATTATTAACTTGTATTCAAATTGCGGCCGTAGATTTTCGTCAATTTGCTTAGAATTGTTATTCAGTGAAAAATTACCGCAAACTTGATGTTAAGTTAATTGTAACTGCTGAAAGTCAACTACTTTTTAAGGAAGCGTTGGTTATCAGGGTAAGTTAAACTAAGACTGAACATCAAACATTAGTATCGATTTGTATACAAACCGACACAATGCTTGGCTTCTCAAATTTTTACAATAGATTGATGTCAATCTGACAGAAATATTTGAAGTGATAACCTAGTTAGCACGAGTTGACAATTAACTAATTGATGTTCAATAGCTTCACCTCAATTTTACGTTAACTTCGCGTCAACTTTTGCATTTGCAACAGTTTCACGGCACTTGACTTTAACTTACGCATCAAGTTAGCGTAAACTTACTGCCGGAATTGACCGAAAAGTTCGCATCAAGGATGACGTGAAATTTGCGGAAAGTTGACGTTAACAAGTTATAAGTACAACTGTTGCCTTACTGTTAGCGTAAACTTTATATCAAATTCCGGCTGCAGGTTTACGTGAACTTCATCTCATTTGGGCTAACTGGATATAAAGTTTGCAGGGGTAGTAATTTGTTAGCAAATTTTGATATTACCTGACATGAATCTTTGCCTCCTCCGCGGTATCCTGCACACATCATTTCATCGTAAATGACAACATTAATACCATTGGAACGATGCCATCGCTCGCAGACTCTGTTATCGATGACTGGGACATCTACAGACTGCAAAGTCTTGGGTCTTAATCTCGATCCTGAAATGTAAACAATTATAGTTATAATGATAGTAGAGGAAATTTATCACTAATTATGATAAGCACCATCTTACAAAATAAATAGGATAATGATACTTTTAAAATGGTCTTTGGAAAGTTAATTGCATTTTTCCTACTCTTATATTCGAATAATAAATAACATTCAGTTAATTGGTTGAAAGTTACAGTTGTATTAATAATTAGATAATTTTTACAGCAGTTTTATTGGGTAGTTTTTATTAATTAAGATTATAACGAGGCTCAGGCTTGGAGCAACCATGGAGAAAATAAAGTGACCAAATTTTCTAAAATTGAAAAATTATTGTTTTTAATCGATTTTTAGAAATACAATTTCATCAAACAATTTATTATAATTTTTGAAAAAATTGGCTGATCCAAATGCGGTTTGCTAGATTCTAAAGAGGTTAGCTGAGTTTTAGATTTTTTTTTAATTTTAACCATTTCAGCTCGGTATATTGCAAGTGTTCTAAAAAATAGAAATGTAAGAAAAACTCTACGTTGAAATTACTTTTAGATGACTGTATCAATTAATTTCAAAATATGATTAACCTAAACAAAAACTTTGAATATGTAACAAAACGCATCCAAATTAGTTGATATGTTCAAAAGATATCGCGGGAGGAACTTTTTTAAAATAATTTCCAAAATTCTAGTTAGTTCGAATTTTAGAATTCTATCACTTTTTCTGTAATTAAGGGGTTTTACAGCAAAATTGAGAGTATTACTAAAAATTTAAATTTTTGTTCATCAATTGATACATGAGTACTGAATATATTTCCATTAAAAAAGAAAAAAAAATATCAAATGCACAAATATTCGTCAAACTTTTGATTTTGAAACCGTGTTAAGAAGTATTTTATGACGGGAGCAAAAATATTTGGTATGAAATTCCTGTTTTATACATTCACAAATAAAAACTGACTTAATTCATAAGAAATGATATTGAACCAAAAACATAATTTAGACGAATTTGATCATCTTAAATTAAACATAATATTCTTGAGCTCAGAAATTATTCTTGATTCACGATTTTTTCTCTTGATTGAAATTAATTTTTTTGTAAGCGTAAAACTAAGAGTGATTAGATTGTTAAGTTATTTAATCTTAAACTAAATGATTAATAAAACAATAATGAATTACTTACCAGCTTGCAAAGCACCCCATCCAGCGGCCCATCCATATTGCCCCAGAAAATCTTCATTTTTTTCCGGTAAACAAATTGGAGAAATATGCGGCATGTAATGAACCGGACGATCCAATCTCAAAACAGCTACATCAAATCGGTCAGCCTGGGGCGTGAATTTAAAATAAGGGTGCACTCGAATTTCTCTAACTCCAAAAGTATAAGCTGGTAAATTTTCGGTTGCTGAATTGACCACGTAGTCACCCAAAGTGACTTGTACTTGCCTTGCAGACGCCCTAAAGCACAGAAAGAAAACTTAAAATTATATAGCCTTTACAATTACATAATGGGTATTACAGAACCATAGTAATAATGGTTAATAATGGCTCTTATTTTGACCATGACTATTGATAGTTTACTTAGCAACACAATGACCGGCTGTGACAACGTGGTAACGGTTAACTAATGTCCCTCCGCATCTACTTGACCCGATCCGTATGTAAGCCTAAAGTTTGAATTAAAAGTGTAATTAAAGTTCGAGGTCAGTTACATATTTGAAAATAAATTAGTGTTTAGAGAAATTTTTATAATTGTTAAATACCTGCCAAGGAAAACTCCCGAAGCCTGCGTCATCACCTCCAACGATTCGTCTTTGTGCTGTTTGTTTGCTTGACGAAATCCCGCATTCTGAAAAAGATAATTTGACGTAATAAGTGTTATTATGGGAATTTTCTTTTTCTCATATGGTGTAAGGTGAAAAATCCAATTACCAAACATGTCGCAACAGATTCCAGATTACGTATTACTTATTTTAATTATTTAATGATAAAATTCCTAAAAGGTTAAACAAATTGTACAATTTTATTATTAATTGTTTTTCATATAATTTTTAATTTTATGAGGTGTCATTTCTTACACCAAAAAAAAATTATTTGAGCGAAGAAAATATTTCCTTCAAAAATTCAATCGTTATTCAAGACATTTTTTCTTAATTGAAGAAATTAGTTTGCGAATCAATAAATTGAAACTCGAGGATGAGCAAAAAATTCTTCAGAAGAATATTACTATAACGAAGAAATTACAAAAAAAAAATTAGGAAAACGGTTGACTGTGAAGGCCATTCCTGCAACTTCCCGCTACTTTCATAATTAAGCGCTCAAAATTGCACTTATTATGTTTTTGAGCTCTTCGAGCTCAAAAATATACTTTTCGTGTAGTTTTGAGCTCTCCGAGCTCAAAAGTCTGATAGAAGTTTAATAAAACACTATTTTTTGAATTTTCAAACCGCAATAACTTTTGAATGAATATACCGATGAATAAACCGATTTTCACGCGGTTGGCGGCATTAGACGCAGTTTTTCAAATTCTATAATAAACTATCGAACACAAATTGATCAAACCAGATATTTTGGTGTAATTCGAAAAAAAAAACACTTTTTTTTATTTCTTTCGTCAATGATAATTCACGAACGAATCAACCGATTTTGACCGGCTTGGTGGCGATCGACGTGGTTTTTTTATGTTAAGAGCTGATTAGTTTTTGGAATTGATCGGTCAAGCCGTTTAGAAGTTATTCGAAAAAATCACATTTGAAAACATTTTTTTTCATCGTTTTTTTGAGATTTATCAAAATCTACTGTTCCGAATCAGTCTAAACTGTATTCAAAATCTAAATTCAGTCGAATCCTTTCGATTGGCACCAACCACGATCAAATCGGTCAAACCGTTCAAAAGTTATGAGAGGTTTACACACACTTACACACACACACACACACACACACACACACACACACACACACACACACACACACACACACACACACACACACACACACACACATACACACACACACACACACACGCACACACACACACACACACACACACACACACACACATACATACATACACACACACACATACATACATACACACACACACACACACACACATACACACATACATACATACATATACATACATACATACATACATACATACACCATCGCGGGAATAGTCAAGGAAGTTTCCTAGGACCTCAAAACGTCGAGATCTGATGAATACTCGATTTTCGAAAAACGGGGTAAAAACAATAACTTCCCGATTTTTGAAAATTTTCAATTTTCTTAGCGGGAAGTTAAAAACTATATGTGAAAATTACATGCCCAATTTATTTATATTCACAACAATTAATTATCAAAGGGCATAGCCGGATTAATATGGGAATTTCGCCTCCATGGCTTTTTTGACTTATACTTAGGGAGTCGATTTGGTGTTGAATGAAAATAATTCACATCAATTTTTAGCTCTTTAACTCAAACGGTACTCGAGAATTTTAAAAAAACCTGTTTTTGCAAAATTATTTTTATTTTTATAGTAAAATTCGGAATTATTTAATGATGATTTTTGTCCTAATTCTTACGAGTCCAAAACATGAAAAAGTCATATGATTATGATTCTCAAACAGAAAACCGATTTTTAACGGAGAAAAGAAAATTATATTTTTTTTTTTTTAGCCTTCTTGAAATATGTCACTCACCAAAATTTGTCAGAAAATGTCTTTTATACTCCTCTATTCAAAATCTATTCAAAATATTTTCCAATAGTATAAGAAAATATATAAGTATTACCTTCAAGTGTCTTTTGAATCATAAATAAACCTTCTAATCACTTTAACCTACGGATTCTTTCTGTTTATCTTTTGCAAAGATATATTTTGGTAAAAAAAAAATTTTCTACGTATTTATGTGTACTAAATAAAAATGTAAGTTTATTAAAACGCAAGATTTTGAGAAAAAAATCAGTTTTTAATTTTTCTTAAATTGTTCCACCACTTCAAAAAATTCAAAAAAATTCCTGAGTATATAGGAGTATAAAAGACATTTTCTAACGAATTTTAGTGAGTGACATATTTCAAGAAAGCTAAAAAAAAAAAAAATAATTTTCTTTTCCCCGTTAAAAATCGGTTTTCTGTTTGAGAATCATGATCATATGATTTTTTCATGTTTTGGACTCGTAAGAATTAGGAAAAAAATCATCATTCAATAATTTCGAATTTTACTATAAAAATAAAAATAATTTTGAAAAAATAGTTTTTTTTTAAATTCTCGAATACTCTTTGAGTTAAAGAGCTCAAAATTGTTGTGAATTATTTTTATTCGACACCAAATCCACCTCTTAAGTATAAGTCAAAAAAGCCATGGGGGCAGAATTCCCATACTAATCCGGCTATACCCTTTACAGGTATGAATATGTATATAAAATTGAATTTATTCAGTTAAGTAATGTCATATTTACAACGAGCAGGCCTAATTTATCTTTTTTTTTTTTCTAGAGAGAGACAGTTTTCTGGTAGTTTTTATGAAGATAACAGTCCTTAAACGCAGGATACAGTTTATTAAAGCCTGACAACTGCTTATTGTCTATGAATTAATATTCTTTCATGACGATTATTTCTATTTAACAAGATATGTTTTTTGTCAGTAAGCAATTTGAGCTTTTGACATCAAATCTTTTGCATATTTTCTCAGTAATATTTGGAAGTCATCAATTAAATAAATTTGGAAGCGCCCTATGAATAAAATGCTTTTATCAAATACTGTAACTTTTGTATAAAAAAACCGAGTAAATAAGTGATGCGATTCCAATTAAGTTTTCAGCACTTGATGCAGTTTTTTAGATGCAATATTAACTTGACTCAGTAAATGTATGCATAGAACAAAATCAAATTTAAATATACGATTTCCATTTCAAAATTTTACAGAGTATTAAGTTTTTCAAATTTCCAATTGCAATTTCATATGAAAAATTATACTTTGACACAAAAAATTTATAAATCTATAGAAATGGCGCCATTCTGAAGCTTATTATGAAGCTAATATGACAATTTCAAGTTTTATTTTTATGTATTATCTGTAATTTTTTATGTTGTAAAGCAAGCATACTTGTTATTATGGAGATAACAATATCATTAAACTATCATTAGAACAATGATTTGATAACAGTTCAATATATTTCTATTTAACAGTGAACTGTGTATTAATGAAAAAACTATTCGAATATAAAATAGTCACAGTCAGTGAAATAGGTGTTTCTTAAGTTGTGTGCTTGCCGGAAAACAGTATGCAGAAAATTTTCCAATTACTCTGTCTTATTGTGATATTACAAATAACTTCTACAGTAAGTTATGTACTGTCTTCACGGACGACGATAAGTCCACCAAAACCATTGATTCCTTCCGTGAAACGATGTAAAATGTTTGATTCCGTACGTATATACACTGATAGAAAAACAATCTTGATTCAAGAAACTTTTTTTCTTCAAAACTTGAACTCTTGAAACTAGATATAGATATATCTTTCACGAATTTTTGTCTCTTGGTTCAAGATAGGCGATAACATTGATTCAAGATGTTACCGATTTGTGTTAAGAATGGTTTTTTTTTGAGTCATTAATTAATTTACTTATTTTCAAGAAATAATTTTTATTTGGTATAACAATTAAAGACTATTATTTTTTGAAATATACTTTGATGAATTATTTTAAGTTTTTTAAACGATAATGTTATTTTGATTGAAAAACTTAAATGTATCGATTGAAGATAATATAGCTCTTAAGGGGGTATTCTAGTCTAGAATTTTGAAAAAAATGAAAAAATTTTTTTTTCATAATTCGATAGTTTAGATATTCAAAAATATCTCCCTGAAAGGATTTTTCAAAATTCAAATTATTTTCAAAGTTACAGCCGTTTTAGTGTCGGTGCTGATAAATTGACTGATAAAGTAATCACTCAGTTGTCTGCATACTACGGATTAGCTATCCGTCGTCATCCTGAATCCGTTGAAGATATGAAACGAGAAATATGGGCCACGTACTTGCATAAAATTTCAACTGATAAGAAGCCTCAGCACATGAATTGCTCTCCTGGACCAGACAGCTGGTGCAAGTGGCAGAAAGCAGCGGCCGAAGGAACTGAGGATGACTTTCACCATGAAAATCCACCTTAACTGATAAGGTTTTAAAAGTTATGAAACCTATTTACGAATGCTTATCAGATGATTCTTTATTAGAACGTTGCTTGGGCAGCGAAACTCAAAATAACAACGAGTCACTTAACTCTTTAATATGGACATTTGCACCCAAACATATCCATGCCGGGTCCCAGACAATTAAGATTGCTAATTGTTTAGCAGTTTGCATTTTCAATGAAGGCTTTTATCCTATTTTACAAATAATGAGTCTAATGGGAATAAGAATAGGTCTGGAATCTCATGGGTTTGCTGTTAGGCGCAACGCAGTAAGGATGGAACGGTCTGAGGTTCGAGCTTCAGATGCTTCAAAAGAGGAAAAAACTGCTCGTTATACAGAGAGAAATGCTGAAAACAGTCAATATGAAGTAGAGGAAGGCCCAATGTATGAAGCTGGGATGGCTGATTAAGAGAATGTAAGTTATACGTACTATTTTATCAGTTACGCTGCATGAAACTGAACGTTAAACTTTAAACGCGTTTTTCTCGAAACTACTTTTTTCGATACGGTGATGCAGATATCTTAGGTTCTAATCAGCCGATTTACTTGAAATTTAGCATGAATATTCTTCAATTATCTCGCTTTCGCAATAACTAATAAAAATTGAAAATTTCAAATTTGTAATATTTTTAAAAAATTGTAGGAAGTTGAAAAATGAGTAAAAAAATCGACTTCTATTTTTAAACAGCCGCCATTTTGTGAAAAAAAATTTTTTTTTCAAGTTTTGTTGGTTTGTGCGACAATGACATTTGTACTGATCAATAATTTGGCATTGTTTTTTTTTTCAGATGGATACAAAGGGAGAAATCCTTTTCACGAGGACACGGCCTTTTTTTTCTCTACTTCAAGGACTTATATCTTTTTGAAAATTTATTTTTTTTTTTAAATGTATTTTTTTGTATTCTTGAAATATCAATAAACAAATGATAAAAAATTGTATAGTAAAAATATTAACTGCTTCTTTTATATTAATTGCCAAAAAACGCTCGAAATTCAGACCTCTAGACTAGAATACCCCCTTAAGCCATGAAAATCTAAATTAAAACGAGAAATTCTTAAAGCAAAATAATCATTTGTCTTCCAAAATAAATTCTTAGATCAAGAAAATATCTCTTGAGTCAACATAAATTTTCTATCAGTATACTTCGAAGCAAAAATATTTAATTTACATTAAATTTGTTTATTTATGTATAAATATATATTTTTTTTTTCAGTGTGACGATACAACTCATTGCTGCAAGGGTCATTGTAAAACCAAAATTGTTTTTACAAAGACCATTCATGTATGTACGGTTGAAAGTCTGGTTTAAATCATTATTATGAGTTTTCAAATTTTGCAATAAAAATTCTTCCGGAAAAAAAAATTTGTAACTTCACAACGAGTTAATTGAAATCTTATTTCTTTCTTAATTCACTTTAAAATTTACTTATATTAGTCTTAAGATTTAATGCACTAATTTACTTTCAATCCTTATCTGTGAAACTATTCAAATAAATTATCAATTTTTTCTTCGATATTGAAGTTCAATGGATCGATGAGAACTTTTTTGTAGAGCATTCAATTTCTCATCAGAATATGCACTGATCATAATCGTGGTGACATTTTTTTTGAAGAAAAACAAATAATTACAAAAAGTTCCAAATTCCCATGTTATTTAAATGGGAAATGTAACTCGACTTCGGCACGGTTCAATTTGGTAATTAAGCGCTTATTTGGGTAAGATATTTTTTTTTAGGTCAAGAACTAAAAATCCAGGGGGCGATCGCGAAAAAAAAGTCAACTTGGGAAATAACGGACACCCTAGTATGTATGTATGTATGTATGTATGTATGTATGTCTGTGTGTGTGTGTGTTTTCCAGAGGGGGGAATCCTTTTTGCGGATTCCAGGCTTAGCTGTTTCGCCTGGATATGTGAAGACTCGACGTAGCGTCATACTAAAACTCGACGCTAACGCCCCTACTCACTAAACCCTAAACCCCTTTTCTTCTTTCCTCTAATCCCTCATGGGAATCGCCGTCAAGCATTACTTCGTGAGGGGAGGAACTAGCTACTGCTCTTCCTTTTAGTGGCTAAGGTGTTAACTACCTTCCTTCTATCTTCTGATATTTGCTCTTCTTCTTTCGGTGGAACGCAAGTCTTTGAGGACTTCTGTTGCAAACGTGTTGGTAGCGTTCCAGGCAGCTTCTGATGACAACATTGCTTCTACTAGTGAATCTGGTTGCATTCTCTGGTTTACGATCCTCTCCAACTCTTTACGCTATGGATCGAAACGAGGACATACAAAAAAGACGTGCTCCGCATCTTCAGCAACTCCTGGGCAGGACAGGCACTCCGAAGAGTCATCGTGCTTAAAGCGGTGTAGATACTCTCGAAAACACCCGTGTCCCGGCAACATCTGCGTAAGATAGTAATTGACCTCGCCGTGATTCCGGTTAAGCCAAATGTCGATCCGAGGTATGAGGCGGTGCGTCCACCTACCCTTCTCTGCAGCATCCCATTGTAGTTGCCATTGGCCTATGCTGTTCTGCCGTTCTTCAATTCTAAGTTCTTCAGGGCTCAGTGCAGTTGACCTTTTTCGTTGGTAAAGGGCCCGTCTTTCCTCTGCTAGAACTCTAAGAGGTAGGGTTCCGGCAATGACGCACACTGCTTCTTCTTATATGGTGCGGAAGGCACTAGCTACTCGTAGGGCACTCAGTCGATATACTGGTCCAGCTTTTCTCCATGATTTCTGGGTTTCCAGTGCATCAGCCCAAATGGATATTCCGTAAGTGAGCACTGATGTGACTACTGATGACAATAGTAGCCTCCTGCTCTGTATTGGGCCTCCGATGTTAGGCATCAGCCGTGCGAGACTAGCCCTCACTACTGACCCTTTGGCACTGACGTGTTCCACCTGCTGCTTGAAGTTGAGTCGGGCATCCAGCATCACTCCCAGATAACGGATAAATGGTTGTGATGTTATTTCTTGTTCTCCGACTCTCAACTTGATGGTTTCTACCGTTTTTCTACGAGTGATGAGCACTGCCTCGGTTTTATGCTTGGCTAGTTGCAAGTTCATCATGTCCATCCACAAATTGACTCATCTGAATGTAATATCAAATGCCATTTCTATCTCTTCGAGGTGCTTTGCGACGATCACGACAGCTACGTCATCCGCATATGCTACAAGTTTGACTCCCGTGGGCAATGCTATTCTCAGGAGGCCATCATACATGATGTTCCATAGCAGAGGACCTAAAACTGATCCCTGTGGCACTCCTCCGAAGATTTCGTACACTTCCGTACCGTTTTTCGTGTCATATTTTAGTACCCTATTCGTGAAGTAGCTCGCTACCATTCTGCGAAGGTATCCTGATACGTTTTTTTCTTCTAGAGCCCGCATAACGCAGTCCCAGTTAGCGGAGTTGAAGGCATTCTTGATGTCCAAAGCAGCCACCAAGCAGTATTTCTTCTTTCCACCCTTCCATCTCGTTCCGGCGATTGCATCCTTGGCTGTATCAACAACCAATTTGATCGCATCCAGAGTTGACCGTCGTTTTCGGAAACCAAACTGGTTCTCTGCCAGGAGTAGATCGACTTCAGCCTCTATTCTCTGATGAATTATGCGCTCGAATATCTTGCCGGCCGTGTCTAACATGCAGAATGGTCAATAGGATGACGGTTCTTCCGGCGGCTTTTTCCCCTTCGGAAGTAGCACTAGCCGTTGCTGTTTCCACTTCTGGGGAAAAGTCCCTTCCTTCAGGAAGTGTGTGTGTGTGTGTGTGTTTTTTTTTTTTCTTTAACTTAGGGGGGGGGGAATCCCTTTTACGGATTCCAGGCATAGCTGTTCGGCCTGGATATGTGGCGACTCGACGCAGCGTCATACTACAACTCGACGCTAACGCCCCTACCCACTAAACCCTAAACCCCTTTTCTTCTTTCCTCTAATCTCTCATGGAAACCGCCGTCAGACATTACTTCGTGAGGGGAGGATCTAGCTACTGCTATTCCTTCTGGTGGCTAAGGTGTTATTTTTTCTTCCTTCTAGTTTCTGTCATTTGCCCTTTTTCTTTCAATAGAACGCAGCTCTGTAAGCACTTCGGTGGTAAACGTGCTTGTGGCGTTCCAGGCAGCTTCGGATGACATCATTTCTTCTACTATTGACTCTGGTGTGATTTTCTTGTTCAGGATCTTCTCTAACTCATCACGCTGTGGGTTAAAACGAGGGCACTCGAAGAAAACGTGCTCCGAATTTTCAGCAACTCTTGGGCAAGACGGACACTCTGGGGAATTATCGTGCTTAAAGCGATGAAGGTACT
The DNA here is from genome assembly GCF_020080835.1 of Cotesia glomerata. Taxonomy (NCBI): domain Eukaryota; kingdom Metazoa; phylum Arthropoda; class Insecta; order Hymenoptera; family Braconidae; genus Cotesia; species Cotesia glomerata. The sequence continues at coordinate 20,234,021 of NC_058164.1, forward strand.
CCCGGAAACAGCCGTGTCCTGACAACATCTAGGTCAGATAGTAGTTAGCCTCGCCGTGATTCCGGTTAAGCCAAACGTCAATCCTTGGTATAAGTCGATGAGTCCATCTTCCCTTCTCCGCAGCATCCCATAGTTGTTGCCATCTTGCTATACTATGTTGTCGCTCTTCAGTTCTCAGTTCTTCAGCGCTCAGTGTAGATGACCTCTTTCGGTGGTATAGGTTCCGTCTTTCCTCAGCTAGGACTCTAAGAGGCAGAGTTCCAGAAATGACGCACACTGCCTCTTCGGATATTGTGCGGAAGGCGCTTGCAACTCTCAGTGCACTTAATCGGTAGACCGGTCCCGCTTTCCTCCATGATTCTTGGGTCTCCAGCGCGTCTGCCCAAACCGATATTCCATATGTGAGCACTGATGTGACTACTGACGACGGCAGTAGTCTCCTGCTCTGCTTCGGGCCTCCAACATTCGGCATCAGTCTTGATAGACTAGTTACCACCGCTGATGCTTTAGCACTTACGTGTTCGACCTGTTGCTTAAAGTTCAGTCGGGCATCCAGCGTCACCCCCAGATATCGGATAAATGGTTGCGATGCGATCTCCTGCTCGCCAACATTCAGCTTGATGTTTTCTACGATCTTTCTGCTGGTGATGAGCACAGCTTCAGTTTTGTGCTTGGCTAACTCCAACTTCATCATCTTTATCCATAGGTTAATCCGGCTAAATGTGATATCGAAAGCCAGATTGATCTCTTCCAAGTGTGTGTGTGTGTGTGTGTGTGTGTGTGTGTGTGTGTGTAAACCTCTCATAACTTCTGAACGGCTTGACCGATTTGATCGCGGTTGGTGCCATTCGAAAGGGTTTGACTAAACTTAGATTTTGAATACATGTTGAACCGATTTGGACCGATAGATTTTGAGAGATCTTAAAAAAACTGCGAAAAAAAAATTTTCCAAATGTGGTTTTCTTTGAATAACTTTTAAACGGCTTGACCGATCAATTCCAAAAACTAATCACCTTTTAACATCAAAAAACCACGTCGATCGCCACCAATCTGGTTCAGATCGGTTGATTCGTTCGTGAGTTATCGTTGACGAAAGAAATCGAAAAAAAGTGTTTTTTTTCGAATTACAACGAAACTTTCGGTCTTATCAATTTGTGTTTAAAAATGTATCATCGAATTTGAAAAACTGCGTTGAATGCCGTCAACCGCGTGAAAATCGGTTTATTCATTCAAAAGTTATTGCGGTTTAAAAATTCAAAAAATAGTGTTTTATTAAACTTTTATCCGACTTTTATGCTCGGAGAGCTCAAAACTACACGAGAATTATATTTTTGAGCTCTTCGAGCTCAAAAACGTAATAAGTGAAATTTTGAGCGTTTAATTAAGAAAGAACACGGAAAGATTAAAACCCGACTGGTTCGTGTTCTGCACCAGACTCAGTCGTGTGCGGGTTACTTTGCACGGATTCTGGTGCATCACCCGACTAAGTCGTGTGCGGACCAGACTAAGTCGTGTGCACACACGACTCAGTCGTGTTCTGCACCAGACTCAGTTAGGTGATGCACCAGAATCCATGTAAAGTAACCCGCACACGACTGAGTCTAGTGCAGAACACGAACCAGTCGGGTTTTAATCTTTCCGTGAAGCGGGAAGTTGCAGGTATGGCCTTCAGGGTCAACCGTTTTCCTAATTTTTTTGTTTTTAAATGGAAGCTAGAATAATTCTGCGTATGATAGATAACATAATTTAACATGAAAAAACTCTGTAAAATTCCAATGAAGTTAAATTTTAGTGGTGGGTAATTTTTACTTAGTTTGTCTGTCAGGGATTAAGTTTTATATTCTGCTGCTTGACATAAATATTAGTAACATTTAATGACCTATCTTTTTGTATCAAGAAAAACATCCAAAAAAAAATTTGAAAAGCAATTGACCCTAAAGGCTATCCCTGAAACTTTTCGTTCCATTTAAGCTTGGACCGCTCAAAAATATTCAAAGTGATTGAAATTTGAACTTTTTGAGAAAAATATTTTTGACTAAAGTATACGTATAATTTCTTAGAAAAAGTAAAGTTGTTTTAATTTTTTGATGTGAAACATCTATAGGCGGAGGGTAAACCTAATTGTTGGCGTGGCGATACAGGCCGTGGCGACGCTTCGCCACGCTATATTATGATGAAATATATATACTATACGTAGTCTATAGGTATAGCGTGTTAAACATGGCGCCGTGATGCCATGCGCAAGTGACTGTGCGAACCTCTCTCGCCACACTAAGCTCGCATACCTATAGTATATATAGTGTTACTAGAATTTAAATTGGCGCGCGCCTGACTATAGAGTTTGCATATATTTTGATGCTTATGATATATTTGACCAATCACGTTACAAATAGTTTGCTTACATGATATATTTTCATATTTTTCATCTAAATTATAAGAGTGGATTTACTACGTTCCATAAGTGAAAGTAACCTGAGTTTTATGTAAGAAATAATTTTTTTAACGAACAAATATGTCTGATAGCGATAATTCAGAAAGTGAATTGGCCAAACTTAGATTTTGAATACAATTTGGACCAAACTTAGATTTTGAAAAAAACTGTGAAAAAAAATTTTTTTTGTGGTTTTTTTTTAATAACTTTTAAACGGCTTTATCGATCATCTCCAAAAACTAATCAGCTTTTAACCGCGGAAAGCCACGTTGATCGCCGCTAATCCGGTCAAAATCGGTTGATTCGTTCGAGAGATATCGTGCAAGAAAGAAAACCGAAAAAAATGTTTTTTCGGAATTACTCCAAAATTCCTTGTTCGATCATTTCAAACTTTAAGATTCTTTATGAGGCTTAAAAAACTGCGTTGAATGCTACCAACCGCGTGGAAATCGGTTCATTCATTCAAAAGTTATTGCGATTTGAAAATTCAAAAAATAGTGTTTCATCAAACTTATATCAGACTTTTGAACTTGAAGAGTTCAAATGCATGGAAAAGCTATCTCTTTGAGCTCGGAGAGCTCCAAACAACACATAAATTGTATTTTGGAGCTCTAAGTTTCAGGGATGGCCTTCAGGGTCAACCGTTTTCCTAATTTTTTTATCATGCCATATTTAGTTCCTGTCATAATCTGTACTTTTGTGCCTATTACTTGTACAAAATAATTTCGATGTTTCACATCTGCCAGGCGTCCCGTGACGGCTCACAATTTTTTTTGATTCGTAACTAATTTTTTGAATAAAAAGAAAAATTTTTTTTTCATCAAGTTCTTTTTTTAGTGTATGCAATTATAGAGTTGGATTTTCCACCTTATAGAGTTCATTAGACTTGGAGTAATTTTACAAAAGTAAAAAATTTCAAAACTAAATAAAAGAAAACAATGCGAGCATGCGATTCAGCCAAATGTATACATGCAGATGGTAAAAAATAAATAATAAATAAATTGCATGCAGACAATTGGCAACTTACGATGATTGTCACTGACATGGTCGAAGTTCGGCTTAGCAAGCTGGGGATGTAATAATTGCTCTCTAGGCGTTTCAATAAGATTATAATCACCGGCAATAGCTTTACCGTCTTTACGTTGACAACAAGCGTACATAATACCACCACAACTGCCATCCAATAGCCCAGATGTCATCCAACACTTAAGAAAAAATTCGCAGCTTCGTCCGTCCGAGCACAAACTTTCGTCACCTTCCCATGCTGGCTTTTTTTCGGTCCGCGATTTCTCTGTACACATAATGGTATTTCTGTTCACATATAAACTGACACATGAATCAGCGATTGTCTGTTTGTTTTAATTTTTAATATGTCATTGTCGAATTTAGTAAATTACTCCAAGTCAATGAAACATTTGTCATGAAAGAAATAACTTAATTATTAAAGTGTTGAAAAATTTTATTGTCCTAAAAACCTTTACTCGTTGTGCGTGTAACAAAAAAAATTATAATAATAATAACAGGTTAAATTCTTCAAAGATTATCAACGAGGTTAGTCAGCGTGACGTTATATTGTAGCCTCTTATTATCAGTTAGTTTCATCATATTCTAACATCCGTTTTTTTAAGACAACATATTTCTTCGAGAAAGCTTTTCTACTGCGTTATTAGTTAGTATAATTATTGTAAGTAGACAGAGGATTAAATGGGCATTGTAATGAATATTTATTATGTTTTTTAGATACTCCTTTGTTAGATTCATTGAAAAATGAAAATCAATAAAATGTTTGCTGAATTGCATACTGATGAAAGAATTCATTAACTGTTAATAAACTTATTTGTCTACAAATAATTTAATATATAATTTATTAATTTAATTAATAAAGCTTATAAAATATTAACGAATCTTCCTATCAGTACAGTATTTAAATTAAATTTTTGAAAGCGTTGTCAATCTAGAAAGATGAAACATTAAAAATCTATCAAAAATTTAAAACAATGTTCTATTTACTATATTCGAAATTCCGAGTCAGTAAATCGAATAGTCATAGTTTTAAGGTCAATAATAGTCTTTCTCATCGGTAGTTTAAGAATATCCAATGACCTTGAAATGTCATAACACTTAGCTGAACTCGGAAACAAATTAAAATGAGTGAGTTGAAAAAAGTATGTAGTCCGAAATAAATAGATTGAAGGTCACTTGGAGAATAATTACTGCAATATCTTAGTAATATGACATGGTATAAGTTTTTTAAATATATTAAAATTGGAATATGTAATTATGAATAATAAAATTGTAATTTAATCTTTCGTGCCTGGAACTAATAAATTTTATCATTAGTGGAAAAGAAAACTCCTTGTAGCAATTGAAAAGTCAATTAAGGTTTATTGAAAGTGCAGTATATCATGATTTTCTATTAAATAAATAGATTAATTTTGATTTTAATTGAATAGCAGAGAAAAAGGCTTGATAATGATAATAAGTAATCAATTATTCATTCAAATGTATTATTTTAATTTACGTTTTTTGAATCAATATCGATAAAAAAAAAATCTTTTTTACAAAAATTATGGAGAAAATTGTAGGTAATTTATTGGAGATTCTGGAAGAGCTCTTGAATTTTTTGTTCTCCTATTGGTTGCTGAGATGGTGATTAAAGACATAAAGGTCTTTTTTCATTTCAAATCGGATATCAAGACAAACGACGTTGAAATTAAGTTAATAAGGGAATTAAAGCGGGAAAAACAGGGTATCCAGTTTAAATGGCTTAGCGTGAAAACATTTTTCCAAGTAGACCAAAAAGGAAAATGAAAAAAGTTAAAATTTTTTTTCGCCATATTTCTTGACATTATGTTGACTATTTTTAACTTAAATATAATCCGTCAAAAAATCACTGAAAAATGTAGAAATTATTTCTTGATCCCTTAAGTTTTTGGAGGAGTGTATTTCGAAAATAAATATTACTTATTTATTGTATTACAATTATCGCAATGCCCATTGTAGCTTCCTCTCTCTTTTTACATTGATATAAATTCAGGAAAATGTTAGTGATAGAAACACAAGCAAAAATTCGAAAACAAAATTTAATGTTAAAATAAAAAAAAAAAAAAACACAAGTATTTGTAAAGATCATACCAGTTTCAAGTTTGGGATAATCTGTAAAAATTTGTTTCCGCTGATCTGAAACAATTCAATTATTTATGTATAATAATAATTATGATAATTACTAATCGATAGTTCACTGATTAGCATAAAATAAAATACCTCGGAATTCGTCGTCAGTTTCAGGAGACAGCTGATTAGTTTGAAAAAAAGATGATCCGACTCCGCTGGCAGGAAACGTTGGAAAGTCATCACGAAATATTAACCTGGGTGTTCTATGGGCTAAAACTGGTCTCGGTGGAAAGTTTTCAATGGGCGATCGCCAAAATGATGATTTTGCCTGGCGCCAGTTCGATGGTGCTGGTTGAAATGGTGGTACTGGAGAAAATCTCGCTATTGGATAACCAATCCTTGCACTAACTCCTGGTGGGTTATTGTCGAATACATAATTCCCAGGTGGATATCTTACCAGCCGTTTTCTTCTTGTCGAAAAATTTAGGACACTGTGGGTGCGGTTTTTTGTGTTAACTGTATTGTTGTCGTTTACTGTTCTTGATCTTTGTCCGTTTGATACACAAATTAATTCCATTAATGCCAGTATTATTGCCATTTTGTAGGATTTACATTTATTGAACATCATTGTTATTCTGGAATTCGTAAAAAAAATTTTTTATCAAATTAAATTAATAACTATATACCCTCATTCAGATTAAAATTTGTATGCTGAAAAATATTTTAGTATACTTCATTAAAAATCGATATTAAAAATATTAAAAAAAATCAATGGATTAATTTAAACTGAAATTTTTTGGAGATACTTATTAAAAAGTTCAGAAATCGTATTAAGTAGAGTACTTATTGTATTTTATTAGCTTCATTTCTATAAGTAATGACCGGATAGCTCAAATGGTAGAGTAGCCGACATGTCTTCGGAAGGTTCTGAGTTCGAATCCCAGTCCGAGCTATCTAATAATTTTTTCTCGCATATTCTATAAACTCACATTAAGATGATCCTCTCCACATTCCTTTCTCAATCCTTTCCTACCAATATCCTGTTACGTGAATGTGGAACGCTTCACGTAATAATTACCGTAACTCCTATTCTTTCCCGCTTCACAGCATTATTTATATTTGTATAATTTAATTTATAGTATATATGCTATATAATATATATAATTTATAGTATATATGCTAATATATAGTATATATGCTTCCTTATAATAAGCTAAGAAATACTCTATTATAAATATACTATATATAAGTATACAAAGAACATATCGGTAATATTAAACATAAAAGACTTCTTTGGAAATGAACTCTCCTTAAAAATATATATTACACATTTTATGATGTTAAATAAATAGAAAGTCATAAAGTTATATATATAAAGCGAAAAAAAATTTTCTTAAATCCTTTAAACTTTGGCCTTCTATTTTTTGAAACGACTAGAGTTATGGAAACAGTGTAAGAAACTTTTTTTGTATAATTTTCTATATAAATAGGGATCGAGTTTTCTGTATCTGGGAGAAAAAACTTTTACAATAATTACGACTTTGTTTAAAAAAATACTATCTCAAACGAATAGGTTGGCAATAGCCTAGTCGGCTCGGTCCCCGCTTTTCAAAAGAGTGGAACCCGGGTTCGATCCCGGCACGCACCAATATTTTTCAGTGATTATAAATAAAAATATGTGCGTTGCGTTGCCAGCCTCTAAAAATGGCAAATATAGCCGGGCGGCACACGTCTGACTTGGACGATCACCCATTTAAGCAACAACTTGAATGGGTGACCACTCTAGTCGGCGTTGGCTAGCGCGAGGGATTTCTGCACACTAGGAGAGGGGCCTAATGCTATAGTGGACGATAAAGAAGAGTTTCTTATCAATCACTGTAGATGAACACAGCTCCGACTGTACTAACATGGGTTTTCTCTGTGGTTTTCCCATATGTTACTGTTCCAATAGCCGAGTGGTAAGGATCAGGGTGAATACGGTACAGAAGGCACAAGTCGGTCCACAGCCGCAATATAGAGTGGAGATATAAAGTGGGGATATTGTTGATTCCCCAAAAAAAGAGTGGGGATATCAGCCTTGTAAAAACCAGATAACGGTATACAAGTAAACCTCATAAATAAAAAAAATACTATCTCAAACGAAAAATTATAATCTCAAATGGACAATTATAGTTTATATATATTTATAAAAAAAAAATTAACTATGAGATGTAAAAAATTACAATTTAGACAGTAATTTCGTTTTATCATTATTATAATAATCTGAAATATAATTATGAGTGACTGATTACATTAGAAATTTGCATTAGACTGTACGAGTTGGTAAAAAAAAAAATAATTTTGTGTGACAAAGCTAATAAATGATTCTAACAAAATTTTGGTAGTGACAATAACAATTATATAAAAAGGAATAGATTTTCAATTTTAGTAATAATAGAATGAAGAAATAAAAAAATCAATAATTACAGTCTTTATTGAAACTGATTATGTTTAGTACTAAATCGTAACTGGTTATAAAAATTAGATTAGAACTCTAATAAATTTCATTCGAAATGTTGGTGAAAATTTTATTTGTTTGATAAAAATTTTGTTTAATATAATTTAATTGTTTTAATTTTACAATTTAAATTTGACGTTTCAAGCTTTACAATAATTACTAAGTATACTATAAAAAATTACTGATATTAAAAAATTATGTGAAATAAAATTTTATTTAGGTGACAGTGATATTAACATGTGAGTAAAATAAATGCAACCTGAGGAGATAAAAATTATTATTTAGGAGCTCATATTTGGAGATCATTCTCTAGCGATGTCTAGTAGCGAATTTTTTTGTATAAAAAATAAAAAATAGGGGAGAGTGGGGCATAGCGGCCCACCTCAAAAATTAGGTAAAATTTTTTTTTTTTCATTTTCCGTTAAGTTATAACCTCTATAATGTTTTTATGATATTTTGGGCCGATATGTGATATGTGAGCCATAATGAACCACTCGAAAAAAAAATTGTAACGAAAAAATTTTTTTTTTCTTTTCGAATTGTGAGAAATTTAAAGAATTAATTTTTTTAAGCCTTTTCAGGTCAATTGTATTTATCTCGGGTAAAATGAATAAGGAAAAAATTTAATTGAACTGAAAAATTTAACAAAAAATTGAATTATATGACTGGTAAAAAATTGAAAACACAGGTTTTTGAAATCAAAGCAGTAAGTTAATTGTAGTATCAACTCTTATTTGAGTTTCTTCGAGGATATCTTACCCTACGCTATTCATATTTATAATTTTGAATTAGAGACTCAACATGTGATTTCAATTAACGCAAACTAATGTAACCAATTACACTGTAAAAAATTTGCGGAGTGAACGCGGAGTGAATGGAGAGTAAATGATTTTTAATTGATTCACTCCCAGCGGGGGTGATATTTACTCCGAGAAGGAGTTAATTTTTATTGATAATAAAATTCACTCCGCATTCACTCCCAAAATAAATGAATTTAGAAATAAATAAATTTTTGTAAAGAAAATATTTTTATAAACCCTTTTTATATTTAATTATTAAAAATTTAATTTATTATTTTTAATAATATTTAATTTTAATTATTATTATAATGTTATTATTTATTTTTTTTTATAAATTAATTATAATTAAAAATTGTCAAAAGAAAATATGTAGATATATATATATATATATATATATATATATATATATATATATATATATATATATATATATATATATATATATATATATATATCATGTACACATGTACACACGTCTTAAATTTAGAAATTTTAGGAATGAGCTTGTATAGTTAAAAACATCATTAGTTAACAATATGCAATGGGCATTCTTCAATAATTAACATTTTCGTAAATATAAGCCCATTCTGATTTTATACTCATCAAGAGCTTTCATTTGAGTACCCACATGCATTTTTGATATATTTATATATTCTACAAATACCATATATATAAAATATATAAAAAATGTTATGTGGGTACTCAAATGAAAGAACTCGATGAGTGTAACATAGGGATGAGCTTATATCTTTCAAAACTTCAATAATTAAGAAATAACATTGTATCTTGTCAACTAATGATATTTTTAAAGATATAAGCTCATCCCGATGTTACACATGAATTTTTTCTTATATCTTATATATATGATATTTATAAAATATATGAAAAGTGCATGTGGGTAGTCAAGGTCAACAAAAATTTATAAATAAAAAATCTATTAAATAAACATTTTCTCGTGGACTGAATTGTGAATCTAAACCATTCTGGAATCCACCGGAAGACACACAAAAAATTTCATTAAAATCGGTCCAGCCGTTTAGGAGGAGTTCAGTGACAAATACACGCACAGAAGAAATATATATATGGATGGGGAGGGGATAAGGTATCACATCACATTTACATTCATTCATCTTAATTAAGTTTAACGCTTGCCTTATAAATAATTTTCTAAAAACGCCTATCGCTCTAACCGAGATTCGAACAGTACACCCAACGCACGCGAGACTACAACTTATCCGCAATGCCATACGAACGTTGGAGAAATTTTAATGTCAGGAGTTTTATTAACCAAATGTATAGATCTAAAAAACTGATTTCGGCCTCCTTGCCCTCGAGTAGAATTTGGAGGCTGAAATTAGTTTTTTAACTTTGACTTGGGTGAGCATTAGCTTTTTAACATTAAAATTTTACGCTTAAAAAAATGAAATCATAACTTTGTGTCTTATAGTGTCAATAATTGGGTCTTTTACCTTATTATTTATTACAGTTTACTTTTTTCCGTGTTAAAAAAAATGAGTACTGTTTATTTGTGGTATTGAAATTACTATTACTTTTTTTAACTTTCTCTACTAATAAACTTTCGAGTTTGAAACAGTGTAATAAATTTATCATATGTGTGTTTATATTACCCTATGTCCATATACTTATTGCTACTAATATATAATATTTTAACCAAATTTTTGAACTTTAGTTTTTCATATTCAAAGTTAAAGTGAAAACTTTGAAAATTTTACTGAGAGCATAAAGTAGAAAAATTCTAAGTCCAAAATTGGGCTTAGTTAATGTATTCAACTATAAACTTACGAAATTCTATGTTCTATGAAATCGTAAAATTAACCTACTTATGCTCTTAGTAGGCTGAAGTACTGCAAAAAAGGTGTTCAAAGCGATCCTAGGTTTTGGAGGTTGAAAATATTATTCTACAACATTAATTTTGGCATCCATACCCTATTTTCAGTACATTAAGGGTCAAAATAATATTTTACATTCAGCGGTAGGCACAACATCAAAAGAAAGTAGGCTTTTGAGGCTTGAATTAGTATTTTAATTTTGGCTCGGGTCCGCATTTTTTACAGTGTTCTTGCCGAATACCATCTCTGTACTTTTTCTTGTAAGGAGATTTTTAAAACCTTTAAGTGCAATAAAAGGAATTAATTATATTATTAATTAATATTTATTTAAAACTAATTAACAGCTTTATAATAAAATTTATAATTTTTTGAAAACGTTGAAAAAAATTAAATCTTGAATAAAACATGAAATATAAATTTTCGATAATTAAGAAATCACATCGAGATAATTTGATATCGACGGTCTAATTAGCGATTGGTCTAACTCCTTATTTTTTAGAGGGTATTTTTTTTTTAATTTTGACGCAATTATAGTTCGCTTATAAATTATTTGAATGATCCTAACCAAAATATTATACCTCTATTAAATATTAAATGCTTTATTAAAGTGATAATAAATTTCGGACTAATTATATTTTCGTACAAATGGAAGATTCGTTAAAATGAAGTTAGACAATTTGCTATTTAGAACGTCGATATACGATTATTCGCAATGATCACAGACATATTCGTGGGAATAATCTTCGTCAATACCTACGCAAAAATCATGAGACCATTTTTTATTCCAATTTTTACACTGATTTCATGACTGTGGATTCTGAGTAAAATCCAATGCATAAAGACAATGAATATCATCATTTTTATATTTTAAGCATTTTTTTTCAAATTTTTTGGGTTTAATTTTATTTTTTTAACTGAGGTCCTTTTTTTTGCTTCTTTTGATCTTTTTTTTCTTTGAGTTCTTGGTGATACTTAAGACTCGTAAAAATCATGGTTTTCCCTCGACGACTTCTTTTGGGAGGAGAATCTCCAGATTTTGATAGTAATGACTTCAGTAAAAAAAAAAAAATTTTTTATACGCTTTTTTTGGGAAGTGGGCCGTCATGCCGTCATGCCCCAGAAAAAAAAATTTTTTTTTTTCGATTTTCTGCTAAATTTCGACTGATTTATTCAAAATAGACGGAAAATAAACAAATTTAATGGTTAGAAACCACAAAAAGAAATAACAAGCTTAAGGAGGTCCTTTCGCCATCAATGTTAAATAAAAAATATTAGATTATGCATAAAATTAAATTTTATCTAATAGTTAAAGTCCTTACGTATCTACTAGTGAAGTTTAATTTATTCTTCACCGTGCAAATTTTTGAAAAAAAAATTTCTAAAAATGTTAGTATTTTTTCCGAGTCTTACGAGAAAGTCAGACCTTAACAACTTTCTCGAATTATGGCATTAATCACCGATTAGATGGGGTAAAAAAAAACTCAAAATAAGGTTTTCGAAATATTCAGGTTTCATTTTTTGCAATAAAATATATAGGTTGCCGTGAAATTTATGGAGAAATTATAATTATAAAATCACGGAAAATTTTTAAGTAACCTACATTTAAATGGCATCAGAACATTTGGCAACGTTGTGTAGCGCGAGCTTCAGACCATTCAATAAATTCAAACTAAACTTTAACGCGCTTATGTTTTTCATATATACTTATTAGTTAATTTATTGTTAACAGATTTTCATATTTCATAATTGAAAAATAAAACAATAATTAAAAAATACTAGCATTCTTGCCATGAGACATTAGAATGTTATGGTTTTGTGACTAAACATTTTAAATTAATTTATTTATTTACACTGACTGCAAAAAGTTAAACATGGTTAAGGTTATATTGTGCAAATAAAAATGTAAACAACCGAAATAAAGCGTTGCCAAATCACGAACAGGTTACTAACAGCTGATTTACAAGAGTCAAATTAATTTTTGTATTTAACTATTTTTTTTTTTTTTAATTTTCAAAATTTAAACGATTAATGCCTCATATACTATTTATTTTTTAATTTTAGGAATTTTTATGGGTTTTTTATTTTAATTCATCGAATATTGACTACTACAGTTGTTGTGACTCAACTGGAGCGAAAGGACTTCCTCAAGTGGGCCGCTGTGCCCCACCCTCCCCTAATTCTTTGTTTTTTTTTTTTTTTTTTCTGTTACACTACACTAATTTTTAGATAGTTTTTCCTAGATTAAGTGTAAAAAAAACAATAATAAAGACAATACTGTCTCTTCTTTTTTGTAAATATGTGATTTCCATTCTCATTAATTGAATCATATATTACTAAACTGACCGATAAGGTACGAAACTAATTTATCTGTTATTAAAAAATAAAGAGATCAATAAAATTTTTCGAAAAAGTGTCGTCTTTATTCAAATTTATTCTTGCCGCTTTTTGAGAAATGAGCTTGATAATTTGAGAGCTGTCTGTAGCAAGAAATTTGGAAACTTTTGTTTTTTTCTCTTCACATATTTTGCTATGATTTTTAATGAGTAAAATACAAGAAAAATCTTCAGTAGCTTCCGCAAAGGCCTTTTATTTATATTGTTATTTCTAGCTTAATAAAGCTACTTGATTGAAAATAATGTTGAATACAAATGAGTTTCACTTTCTAATGTCCGCGTGATCGCACGCGCTTCACATGCATTCATATGTTAAGTGTAATATTTTTTATTACTTTTGAATGATTAAGATCTTTCTAGCACCGACATTATCTCAGAAAAGTAGATTTGAGAGATATTGAAAACGAAAAAGTAAATATTTATCTTCTTAGATCTGATACGTTCCGGAGCGTTGAATCGATGTTTTTTTATAACGGTTCATTGGAAGAGGTAATAACTATTATGTAATAACCAAATTTATTTGTCTATTTTCAATCATAATAAATAAAGAACTTAGTCAAAGTTGATTTCACCTCGAATGATGCAAAAGATTATTATTCATGCGACAAAACTAATCTCTGTTACATCGACCGGAAGCTACAGTATGATGTCTGTCTCAGATACATGACAAATTCCAGGATGCTAATTAATCGTCCTACGTGTAAATAACGAGAACGAAATTAGTCTTATGCAGCCACAAACTTTTTTCATTTCATGTGTAAAACAAACCAGTTAATAGCAATAAGTAATAACACGTAATTATATTTATGTAAGCTGATAGTCTTCTATACAATTCGAGCATATAACACATATTATTTTATTGATTTATATACATGATTATGATTATTATATTATATGGATTGTTCAGATCTATCATTTTTAGTTTCCAAGAAAATTGACCAGCTTACCCTCTAATTCAATAAGAAATATATGATGAAATCATTATAATTAATAATTTTTTTTGAATTAAGATTCAAAAGAATTTTATTTATTTAAAGATGTCATGAAAAAAGGGAAAAAATTAAAGAATGCCCAATTAGAATTGTATTTATTTAGAAAAAAAAATGCTGATGGATTTTAAATACGAATTGAGTTCTTTCAATTTACAAACATTCGCTATGATTGCTAGATTTTATTTTTTATCATAGAGCTTATGGGCTTGAGTTCTAACGAACTACATGTATTTATATTTTGATTATAAATTTATAATTAATGCAGCCAAGTATGAATTTTTTTTCTATTATAATCATCATTAATTGATTAACTTTCACCTTGTAGTTTTGTTTTTAAATATTTGTCGACAATTCCTAGGAAAAAAAAAAAAAGCAAAATCGTGTCAATGTTAAGAGGTAACTCGTTTTATTTCTTCTTTCAAGTTTATGATTTTTACATTTCCGTAGAAAGGAGAATGCCCAAATCCTTAGGAGCCTTGGCCCCCCAGCCTCGCAAGACAAAACTTGTCTTGATGAAAAGTACTCAACAAGATATGAAAAACAGTCAGCGTAATCAAAGCTGTCTGGGCTGTCCTTAAGAAGATATAGGCTGATAAAGTCTCGGACTCAAAATTGGTATTTTAACATGAACCTATATTTTTATTTGTTAATTAAGGCTCAAAACTGTTTTATATAAATTAAAATATTTAGGCACTGTCTTCTTTCTCTGATTCTTCAAATACTGCAAAGATATTATTTAATGTTTTGGCAGGTTCACTGATTTCTGTTTCAAACCTGCCTCATCCTAAGAACCAGAGGACTGTCATTATATGGGCACAGCACCCAATAGTCCTTTTGTCTCTTTTGCATTGACAAAAGTGCCCTGATATTGCCTCTGCACCACTTTTATCTTCATCAACGGGTGGCGCCACACATTCTATTTACTAATTAAAATTCATAACCGAGGTGTCGCTCAGGTTTTCTCTTAACTTTAAACACATGACATTGGTCTCATAGAACTTTTTTATTGTCTTGATGAGCTGAATCGAATGCCATTGGTTTTATTTTGCGAGGACTAGGGGCCGTTTTGGGCATCCTCCTTTATTTTTTAAATACTTCTCCAACAGACAAAATCATAGAAACGTTTTAACAAAAATTTCAAACAAAATTTACGCATAGCCAACTGTGCAAATTTTTGTAAGCCATTCTTGCAAGTAAAATTTTTTAATTCTAATATAAGTCCAATAATAATTTATTTTTCAGATTATTTAGTTAATTATATAATTAGAAAATGAATAATTAACTAGTAATTATTAAAACTTCGTAACACCTAATTAAAGTTATTAAATAAATTGTAATATATAAATAAATATATTAGTATAATTTGTTACTATACATAATGTATGATTTTAAATTATTTTAGTTTATGTAAGAAAATAACGCATTTTTTTTTACGTGTTTAATATTCTGTCTAAAATTTTACTTCTAATAAAAAAAATATTACTTTCATTAAATTAACGTTGTTTTCATAATGCATCATTTGATTTTTAATTTTTTTAAATTAGCAGTTTCGTTTTTACACACTATTGATATTTACAACTTTTCTACGGAATTACTCACTCCGCACTAGGAACCAAAAATTCGTAAAGTAAAAAAAACATAATTAATTTTAAAATCTAATAATCATTTTGCACGACTCATGATGCGAAGCATCAGAGAATGCTTTACGATCGAAAAATTTTTTTAGATTGCTGCAAGAATCACGCAAAGGAATTAATTCGTTGAAACTAGAAATGTCGATGATGAAAGACTTGAATAATAACGAATAATGAGATTTTCTCATTCGTTGAATATCTCGGAAACTATTGATCCGAATGATTTTTAAATGTAATACTGTTAAAGTATTGATGAAATCCTTCCAATGCCTGTTAAAATCATTCAAATTGATTGATTTTTGTAAAAGTTATTTCAACAAATCGATTACGATTATCCCAAATTTTCTGATTTTTTTCATTATAAGAAAAAATATTTTTGCAATACTTTGATAGTCGAATTTTGATGTATCTCGTAGAGAAAGTGCTAAATTTATTCAGTCTTTGCTCTATATTTCACTTTATCGCATATGTTCGGTAAACATTATATAATTCAATAGTTTTTATTTTGCCGTATACAAAAACAAAGGAATGGCACGTATACAGCGCCCAGTGGCCTATTTAGTTTTAATTTCTGCAAAAATCACTGACCTGTATAAGATTAGATTTGCTTTTTGGTCGTATAGAAATCAATGACGAAAATATTTGAGATGATAGAAACGCCACTTTACACATTAGTAACTCCATCGAGACAACCCGTTCCGGAGTGTAATCTTACAACGAACAACGTAATTCAATTCATAAATATTGAAAGGAATACTTTTGCATCTTATAGTTTTCTATTTCTCTCAAATTAGATGTTCAGAGTAGGCTTGAAAAAATTATGTATCCTACTTGCAGAGAAAAGGTGGGATCAGAAACTCAACAATCGATTTCACAATATTAATAATAAGATTATGTTACATTGGAATGACAACTCTGATTGATCTCATCTTTCTAACTTGACAAATTATGAAAAAATGTCGTACTTCTGTAAAAGAAAAATTTTTCGCCAAATTAAGACAAATCATGTGGTAAAATAGAACAAGTGTTAAATTTATGTGAAAATAAAAATTTGTTCTATGGTATAACATGGCCATAATCATTATTAACTTCGTTAAACAGGTTGTTGAAAATAGATTAAAGGAAAATTTTGTGCTATTTCGATTAATCCAACGAGATCAAATAATAATTTGAATTGCAGTTGAGAAGAAATGATAAGAATAATATTCGAAATAATAATATTCGGAATAATAATATTCGAAATAATAATATTTCTCTTCCCTCGATCATTGGCGAAGAGTAGAATGCGGAAATTCATAAATTCGCAGGATTTCGACAATGACCAAAAAATTCGAGAGTTAATTCGGTCAGTGATCATGATCAAGTTCAAGAAGCTAGATTCACAAGTTTTAGGCTAATACACAAGCTATGAATATACCAGTTAACATAATTAATTTAATTTTTATTGAAATAAGATATTTATCCACTTCCTACGTATAATAACCGGTTTGCTCTAGTGAAACTTAGCTTATAAATTCTGATTTTCTAAAAGTTTCGATTTCAACAAAAAAAAAAAAAATGTTATTTTGAAATAACTTCCAGATGTTTTATTAATCATCAAATTAGACATCAAGCAGCATAAACCAAATTGTAATCGAACAATTAGTTCAAAAGATGTATTATCCAAAAATTTACGAAAGAATTTTTCACCAATTTTTTCAGATCAAAGAGTTGAATAACTTACTTTGGTATATTTTCTGACGCTTTAAATCCGAAAATAGCGGAAAGTATTATATTATGAATGGTCTGAAGAGTAAATTTTTTGTAATTTTTTTTTTTTTACATAATTATAAAGAAAAATTTTTTTTCATCAATTGTAAATAATAATTTTTTCTAATTATAAATTAAACTTTATTCACATAAATGTTTTTATAATTTGAGCGTTTTGGATTCTCTTACTTTTTTTATAACTTTTCTTATTATTATTTATAAAAAGTATAATATAAAATTGGATTTGTACATATTTTTTATGCAGTGAACAAAATGAATAATAAGTAATAGATAATCTTTTAAACGTATCGTAAAATAGTCTTTTACGTCATTGGTGACTTCGTAATGGAGTGAAAGTAAAAAGCATCTCATCCGAGTGTACACAAATTATCTTATTTTCTTTTTACAATAAACGACAGTAAACGCTCAACAAAAATTCACTTTTACGACTTTTAAATTGGATTATTCAAAAGTCATCTTATATATATTTACCATATTTTTTTTTTTTTTTTTAATAAAAAACTCAACTAAAAGTGAATAATGCTGTTTAGCATTTTGTGAACATAAGAGCAAATAGAAACTCAATAAATCCATACGACGAAGAAATAGGGAAAGCGATATATCATCGGCTTAAAAACTGGTTGAAGGCTTTGACAACAAGGGAAAGTAGCAATAGCCTCGTCTTCCTTTTCTTTATCATATATACACACACATAAACATGAATCATACATCTTTTGCTTAACAACTCGCATGCATACATAGAGACACACACTCAGACACGTTACAACAACCATTGATGACATTTTTATGTGGTTATAAATAGCGAATCATTTCGTAATCGCGTACTGTCAATTTTACCAATCCGGATGTTGACTTTCACAAAATATCGGTAATCCCGGATTCATACCGACATTTTTTCCAACTTATCTGTCATTATTATACATAATGATAATAACTTTTATTTCTTAACAGATTAGCTTGTTTCTTGTTCTTACGTAACTCAGCTAGATAAAATGATGGTCAATTTTACTAATATCAACAGAAAAATGCATCAGCTATACGAAAAAACTACTGATGTTTAAATGATACTATTATTAATATCAAAATTAAAGCTTAAGTGTAGTATGACTTCACAATCGGTTTAGCGTTGATAAAAAGTTGGAAAAGTCTAAAAGCACATGCTTCTTAAAGATTATTCATTAGAAATAAAAAAAAATCAATGGTATAAATAATATTAAAAAAACAAGTAAACAGAAAAAATGTACAGGATAAAGAGAAAATTGTTTTATGTCAAACAGAGAGAATGTTCTTTGAAAATATCAAATGTGATAATAAAAATATTTTCTTAGATGTATCGAAATATTACAAAGTCAAAAAATAGTTTTCCTTAGAATCAAAACGTTAAATTCATCACTAATTTAAAAACTGATGGACCACTTAAAGATATTAAATAAAAAAAAAAATTTATACTCTTTTTTAAACTTTTATTTTTTCATAATCTAAGAAAAAAAATTTTTTTTTTAAACCACTCTATCATACAGATATTCAGATTACTCTATAAGTGCAAAATTAACTCTATAAATGTAATTTAGGCCCAGGAAAGTGCTTGACCTTGACAAATTGAGAGCAGAATACAATCTTAGGCACTTCGTATCATAAGACGGGCATTATATCAGCACAGTTTTTATACGGCATCCCATATCAAATCGACCACTTTTTTAGGTCACTCTCTTCTATTTTTTAAAACCAAAATTTTACATACTTTTGAGACCGATAAAAAATGCGTTTTTGAATTTTTTCGACCATCTGTTTTTGAGACATGAATTTTTTTCAAAATTCAAAATTTTTTTATTCAATGCTCTTTTGAAAAAAAAAAAATCTGACTTTTTTCGATTTTGCTTTTATCATTTCTACTCCTATATAATCTTATACGAACTTGATGATACTTTTTTGACAGGTTTTCTTAATACTTTTCGTGAGACATTTTTCTGTAATAATTCGTTTTAATATTAGTCATCAATTTATCCTTAACCAAATATTAATTCAATTATATACTTCAACAACATAAAAATATAATTCTTAATCACATATCGTTTGCACTTAAATAAAATAAAAAAATTCCACACATTATTTATAATCAAAAGCAATAATGACCTTGAATAAGTGAGATATGTTTTGTAGGTCATTAACTCATGCTTACCACTGAAATGAGCTATTTTCATAATAACAATAATCATCCATCATTAGTGAACTATAATAAACTATAAACATTCTTATTTGCATAGAAATATAAGAAATTAACTGGTAATACTAGTCAGCAAGAAACAAGAAGTGAAAGTGCATGTGTTTTTGTATCAAGAAACAAGGATTGAAGTTCACGTTCACGTTCACACTGCCGTGATTCAGTTTATACATTTACCTAATTACAATATTATAATCGCGCTTTATATTAATCCCACTTCCTTCAATTTATATATCAATTTCCAAGCCTGTCCAAACTACACCATTTCCGCGGTTCAATAAAACTCTATAAATTTATCATTTAACACATCTAAAATCTAACAGACATGCGAACTTTCACCTGAACGTCTTAGTCTCTCAGGAGATGCATCACTCGAAAGTCAATCTATCTTTCTCTTTTCTATCGATACAAATAAGTGTTTATTTTAATAAAGTGAACGTGAAAGTAGACCTCAAAATTTTAACAAAATAAACAAAAAAATCAACACTAAATGTGATGTGGAATTTTTTGGTAAAAAACTCCACTATCACAAAGGGACTTTAATGTCATGTAAGAGAAATTTTATTTATATTTTTTTACCGACGATCAGCAGCGCTTTCGATTTCTTTCCATCTGGGGGATTACACGTTTGTTTAATTTATGCCGAAAGAAATCTTTTATAACTCGCTACTTGATTGCCGGATAAATTGTACATTTAAAAAAAAAAGTATCGTACGTTGTTGATGTAGTCCCTTCTCTCCGGTTATTATTTATACATCGTGTTTTCCTTTTTTTCATTGGTGGCCTTGAAACAATGCTCTTTATGCTCTAATTAATTTTATCTTTTTTCATCTAAGTACATCGAATAACTTTCCATTGTGTAACGGATATTTTTTTTTTTCGAGTAAATTAATAAATAAAATAAATTTTGACAAGTGAGACAATAACTGGTAGCTACTTACTTTGTTTCGTTAATTTTAAAAACACAAGTTCTGTCCAAAATAATTTTCTCAAATTAATTAGAAACTATTATTTACATTCAATTACATTTCGCGTGAAATTAATTAATGTAAACAGAAAACCAATTATTCACTTCCATGATAAACTTTTTTCTTCATAATTTTAACAAAATAATAAATTAATTAAATTTTTCAATCCTATTAAACTTCACAGGCATTTTTCACTTTAAATTTATTGAATTAATTTTCGTACAAAAGATCACTGAGAACACAATCATTGGCTTCGCCTCTACTCGTTTTTTTTTTTTTTGAAAAATATTTTTTTTTAATTTAGCGTTGAGGCGAAGCCAGATTAGTTTTTGAATAATAAGAAAAAAAAACGATCAAAATATTTTCAAGAAATAAACAAATCTTAACCGATGAGATACAAATGGACTCGGTTGTACTTAACGTGCTAGTGGCTTAACCAGCAGTATCCACCACAACACGATATACAACCAAACGTTACAAGACAACACGGACTAGCTCTCACTTTCTCCGGCGAAGTAGTTTCATTTTGGTTGGTATAAACTCTCTCGTGACTCTCTTCTCCCACTATTATGGTTATATTTATTCGAACAATAACAACAATTATTATTTTTGTATTTCTACCGTCGAATATTCAACTATCGGATGGTCAATAAATGAGACAAAAAAAGACGTAACATAATTGATGTCTATTGAGAAAAAAAAATTGTCAATAAATTTAAATAAATAATTAAGCGAATAGCTTATTACCGCTTTTATTTTAATTACAGTGAACAATAACGATACATAATAACTATTTTATTTAGCATGAGAATTATTGTGCAATTGTGTGATAAATATGATCCTTTTGTTGAATTGCGTGTCAATTATGCGACCAAATACGGAATTATTTTCTCCGGAATAAAAAAGTTGGCATATTTTAAAGATTTCGAATTCTTTGTTGTTTTAAATGTCACTTTTGTATGATCTTTGTTATATTTTTGATTGTTATCACAGAACAATGTTTCTTAAGAATGATCTTATTGTGCTCCCTAACGAGAGCGTGAAGGAAAAAAATACTTTCGAAAAAAATTTTTCGGTAGATTTAATAATTTTGCTGATTTAATTTTTGATGTTTTATATGTTTACTTATTGAATAATCGAGACTTTGAAATTGTGCAAGCGGAACTAGGCAAAGATTATTCTGTTTATTATTTGTAGTAGAATAAAAGATTAGTGATTATTGTCAAAGAGATACAGAATTCGTTTCATACGGCTGGATACTTCAAGACGTTTAAAAAGTTATTTTTTCGCAATTTTGTCTCTTGGTTATTTTGTTCCGCACTTGTAAATTTTACCTCGTAATATTTCACAATTATAATCACTAACTGTAACGCGAGTAAGGACTTTGTTGTAAATGAATTACGATTTTTTTTTTCGGCTTAAAAAAATTGTTGGCTCAACCTTAAATATTATACACCAGTTTAGGTGTTGAGAATTTTTAATAATATTTGTAAATGCCTTTAATTGTATTTCATTGACGAATAACTTTTGAACAAAGTATCTCCGAAGGTTAAGAGAGGACGTGAAATTTTTTTTTCTCCAAAAAGTTAACAAAGACGTTTTATTTTTTAATTAAATTTTATCGAAAGAAAGTTTCGTTTTTTCTCTAATGGCTTCGCAAGTATTATGAAAAGGGATAGATATTTATTATTTCTATCAAATTTGTTATCAAGATATTTCAGTTTTTAACTTCCCGCTAAGAAAATTGAAAATTTTCAAAAATCGGGAAGTTATTGGTTTGACCCCGTTTTTCGAAAATCGAGTTTTCATCAGATCTCGACGTTTTGAGGTCCTAGGAAGCTTCCCTGACTATTCCCGCGAGGGTGTCACTATGTCTGTATGTGTGTGTGTGTGTGTGTGTTTTTTTTTTTTTTTTTTTTTTTTTTTTGAAACATCTATAGCCGCACGTAAGACCGATTTCTGGCGTAGCGACGCATGCCGTGGCAACGCGTCGCCATGCGCAATCGACTGTGCGATTCTCTCCCACTCGATCCGGCGTTAAGCCATCTCTCTCGCTATACTGAGCTCGGATACCTATAGTGTATACTCCGTAGTGTATACAGTGTTGTTTACTACAGTACACATAACCTGTGTTTTACTTGAAAACAAATTATTTTTCTGATAATAAAATGTCTGACCGTGATAATTTAGAGAGTGAAAGTGATCAGCCTCCTGCAAAGAAAGCAAAATCACACTATGACACACTATCAAGTCATCAGTAAGTTAATTATATTTTTATAATTAAAGTATGCATTTATCTATGCATTAAGCACGCGTATATTTGGTGTGTTTTGAGCGCCAGTAAATGTAAAATCTACTCTCTTGGTAGATTAAAATTCACATAAATATCATTGCATATAATGTTTTTAAATTAATTATTAATTTTAATTTCATTTTTATTGAAATTAATGCATTAAAACAATTTCGAAATCACTCCGAAATCACTCCACAAATAAAAACTCCGGATTCACTCTCTACGAAGGTGATTAATTACTTCACTCCGGAACTCCGAGTGATGGGGGTGAAATGGGAGTGAAATTTACTCCCGATTCACTTCGGATTTTTTACAGTGTAGTAAAAATACAGTTATCGTAATGAATGCATAATGATAATAATAAAAATACATAAGAATAATATAAAATAATTTGATAGTTTCCATATAAGTAGAAGAGGGGTGGGCAAAATGGGGTACACCAAAAATGAAGTAAAAAAATTTATCGATTCAAAAACGTAATTTAAAAAATTTCTGCGTGTGAAAAGTCACTTTTATCGATTTTAATACCATTCTGAACTCTATAATTTGTTTTATTTACATGGAATGTAGTTAAAAAAAAAAAAGATTTACTAGATTTGAGTCTTCGAAAGCACCTCATTCTACATCTCTTTCCGATATCTTTTACCGATTAATAAATATTTGACATGAATAAAAATAGTTATTATAAGAAATCAGGAATTAACTTCAACTCTTGATTACTAAAATATTCAAAAAATTCCCGCATAACTTCCGGATCTAATAACAAACTTTGAGCAATATCAATAACAAAATCGTCTACTTTGACTAAGAATTCTGCTCTTTCTAACACTTTTACAAGCCGAAACTCTATACTTCCGTAATGATTAAGCCTAGGTAAAATTTCTGACGGAATACATGGTTTCTCAAAATTACAAAATCTATTTCGAAACAAATACTTGAATCTCAAAGCTGATTTATGAATTGATTTTCTCAACAAATCATGACAAGTTACTCTAACATCAAAAGTAATCGACGCTTCATCAAGCTTCATCAAATTGACTTCTTTAGCACACTGAAGATAAATTAAATTATAACTCTTGTGAGCAAGAGCCGCTTTTTTATTTTTTGAACATACGTACAAATTTGCGGCTATTAATTTGATAATGTGCTTTTGAACAATCTCAACAAAATCACGTTTATGATTATATTGTTCCAGATAATCAGCGGCAACTTTTTTGTTCTCATCTTCCATGTTGACATCATAACCAGCCATTAGTAGATACTTAACATTAGCTGATACGGTTGTATAATGCACCATCATAATTTGTAGGCAGCTCATGTTATTATAAATACAACTGACTTCAGCTTGGTTATCAATTAGAAACTCAATGATTTTACAACTACCAGCTTTCAAAGCGTAAAAAAACAGTATTCGATTGTCATAAAACTCATTTACATTGACCCTACCTTTGGCTATCAAATACGAAACTATTTCTAAGTTATCATATTGAATAGCTACATGAAGTATTTCAGTAGTAATTAAAGTAGCATCTTGCTCCATGATAAATCTTGCCATTGAATTGTAATGTCTATAAACAGCTAATCTTAATAGTATTTTTCAATCTAATTGGCCCCAATCTACATTCTTATAACCACAATTCGCTGCCAAACGTTCAACTAATTCCAATGGATTTTTGACTGTTAAATATGATGGTGATCTTTTGAGATCAATAGAATTCACATCCGTATGGTTATTTGACAAGCTTCTGACTGCTTGCAACATGTAATGATCAGCGGCCTCAGGAATAAACGATCTTTTGTCACTGGTAGAAGTTTTTCTAACAAATATTGAGCTATTTCGAACGGGTTTCTACAAGCGGCCACACCAAGTAGAATTTCACGGTCACAAATAGCAGTCAGATCAGCACCATTCTCTATCAAAAATTTCACCAATTTTAGACT
Source organism: Cotesia glomerata (assembly GCF_020080835.1). Classification (NCBI taxonomy): domain Eukaryota; kingdom Metazoa; phylum Arthropoda; class Insecta; order Hymenoptera; family Braconidae; genus Cotesia; species Cotesia glomerata. The sequence continues at coordinate 20,258,925 of NC_058164.1, forward strand.
TTTGTTATTTATAGCTAATTGTAATGGCGCTATACCATTAGAAATAAGATTCACATTAGCGCCTCTGTGAACCAAATCTCGAACTGATTTTAAGTTTTTGTGAATGATTGCTAAATTTAGTGACGTTTTGTTGTCGCAAAAGGCATCAATGTCAGCACCATTCTTTAACAACAATTTAACTATCTTGTTGTTATTATTACGAAGAGCTAAATATAACGGTGTTTTATTGTCACAAATAGAATTCACATTAACACGCTTGTTTAATAAAAGCTTTACTATTTTGATTATTATTGTTAATTGCTAAATGCAATGGTGATTGATTGTTATCAACGAAGTTTAAACTAGCGCCCTTAGATAGCAATTGTTTTAGTAATTTTATATTATTACGCTCCACTGCTAAATGTATAGGAGTTTTATTTTCAGAAGCAAAATTAATATTAGCGCCTTTTTGTATCAAATATTTAGCAATTTCATTTTTATTTTCATCAGTCTCTTCATGATCTAAGGAAATGGCTAGATGCAACGGTGTTTTATTTTAAAAAACAGCGTTGACGTAAGCACCTCTATCTATCAGATATTTGATAATATTCAAATTTCGAAGACGCACAGCAAGATGTAATGGTGATTTGATAGCACAATTAATACAAATAGGATTTATATTAGCACCTTTATCCAATAGATATTTAATAATTTCATCGTTTCCTTCTGAAATAGCTACGTGCAATGGAGTTTTTTTACTAATAATAGCATTGATGTTGGCACTTTTATCTACTAAATATTTGACAAAATCAAAACTACTATAAGTAATTGCTAAATGCAAAGGCATTTTGCCACCGAAGCTATAATTAATATCTGCTCCTTTGTCTAACAGATATTTTGATAGTTCAATGTTATCGGTTTTAATAGCTAAACATAACGGTGTAATGTCACCGTCTAATATAGTATTTAAAGAAACTCCTCTATTTATTAGAATCTTAACCTGTTCTATGTTACGGGATACTACAGCGTTGTATAGTAATCTTCTGTTTACCTTAGCCGCATTTTCATTTCCTTGTTTTGAATCCATTATGTTTTTTTTTCATTTATCGGCCTTGTCACAATCGATCCGCTTAGAAAAAAAAAATTATTCATTAATTACAATTTCTATTAAATAATAATCTAAATTATTTTAGACTTTCATTTTTGATGAAAAGATTTCAATGATCTTAAAATTTTTTTAATTTTAAGAAGTTTGCATATTATCATTCAAAAACATTTTTTTAAATATTGAGAGTTAATATTTGTAACAACAAACAGTACGTTTATTGAATACGGATAATTATTATAATTATTCGGAAATAAAGTTCAACCTATTTTTGGCCAAAAAAATAAACATTTCCGAAAAATTTGTAATCGAGTGTCTAGTAAAATTTTGTTCAAAAATCTTCAGAAAGTCTGATTGTTGGAACTTTATAATTGATTAACTGAAAACTGCGTTTTGAAAACCGACTAATTCAATTTTAAATCTGTCAAAAAATAGAGTATTCAATGCCAAAGAAAGAATTCAGTTGCGAAGTGAAAAAAGTTTAAGCTTTATAAGTGACGGAAAAATAGAAAAACTATCTTGATCGGTTGATTCGTTTTTAAGATTAGAACCTCAAAACGTGGAGATCTGATGAAAACTCGCATTCTCAAACCCACACTGAAAAAATATATATGCGCATATATGCTGACAAAAATACATATACGTCGCACATATAAAATATATACGCCACATACATTTTTTTGCCCCCGTATATGCGGCGTATATTTTTTTTCAGTACGAGAAATTGGACCAAAATCTATAATTCCCTACTTATGAAAATTATTAATTTTCAAAGCGGAAAATTAAAAAAATTAATGCGACCATTGCAGGTTTCATTCCTGTTGTACCTAATTATCAATAAAATTTTCCTAAGAAAAAAGAAAAGCATTTTTTATTTAATAAAATAATATTATTCAATGTTATTTTTTAGAAAATGTTTATTTTTTTATTTTTTTTGACAAAAAATAGGTTGGATTCCTTTATCAATGCATTATCAAAAATATATTATGCTATATTTAAGATTGATGCGCAAGGCATCAGCTACTTTTATTTGTGGAGTATTGAACTCTTTTGATCAAAGTAGTACCATCACCAAGTGGTTGTTCTTGGGGTTTTTTTTTTTTATTTTTTGTAATTTGGATGGATTAATCTTGACAGAAATCTGCATACATTGGAGCAGAATAAATTTTCTGAATAATACAGTTTCAGTGATATTAAATTTCAAAGTTCAAGTTTTTGAGGCTTTTAAACATTGCACTATAAAGATACCGAGAACCTTACTTATGTAACTGATTATAACTAAGGAGCCCTTTTAAATTTTTTTCCAATAACTATACTAACATCAATTGACAATTATTAAATTTTTTTTAAATAATTTGTTTTATATTTGCAACATATTTTCTAAGGTATGATTAATAAATTAGTAAAATATTCGAAAATGCTCATGAGTAAAAATGAATGAGAGAATAAAAAATAAAAACTATACCGTATTCAGCGCACTATAGTTTGTATATATGATCGTACTACTTTAAATAAAACGTAATTTCCAGAAATGTAAGTTGTTATATTAATATATTGATTTATTAATTTCGCCAATTGAGCAATCGGCTATAATAACAATAATGTAATAAAATGGTTATGATCATCAAAATCGAACTGCCAATTATTAATTTGGTAACTTTTGATCAGGCTTCGGAAATACATACTACAAAATACGTGGTCATGCAAAAATTGGAACATTCTCAATGTTAATATATAAAATTATATTTACCTTACTACACAGTTTATAATAGCGATTAAACAATATCGTTAATATATATTGCACAAAATGAAATCTTGAAAAACTAATAACACTTGTAAAACTTATTAATTTAATCAATAAATATACTATTCAACGGAACACTATCTGTTAGCCTCATCCAAAATACACAAACACGATTTACTATTTCACCCTGTACGCATGTACCATAAAATGAGTACCAAAAATTATCACCATGTATCAAATTTCTAGTCAAACAATTTGACTAACACCCCGCAATATTCCAAATTTGAACGACCCTTCTAATTTTATGCCTTATTCCATAAATAACTTACTAGAAGTAACATTGCGAATTTTTGAAGCACATTGAACCCTTTAGATGTATTAATATTTTTTGAAAAATTCACTCTTTCAAAAATTATTCGAGGCTCGATTAGATATATTAAACATTTTATGTAGTTATTTAAGACGGTGTAAAAACGAAATTTTTAAGCTTAACAATTATTTAAAAAACTCTTAAATATAGTAAATAAATTAAACAGCAATAAATATAGGTTGAGTGTTAATAATTATTTACTTTAGACAAAAAATGAATTTCAGCAAACTATTGGCTTCAATAAAAATAAAATCAGCTTTATTACAAATAAGTATAATTATCATAAAAACATCTAATTTTTTCTATTTAATATCTTTCCAGATTGTTTCACTGAAAATGAAATAAATATCACAACTCATCGCATTAAAACAAATTAATTGAAAATAACAGTGTTTTTAATGTAAAAGTCGATCAAAATACTTTCCAATCAGCCACATCCGGTTAAAAGTTTTATTTATACAGATTTTAAAAAATAACCATTTATTTAAGGTCTATTGGAAAGTCAAAATAACATAATTATTAATTTAATCACAATTATTTTTTATTATAACTTATAACTATTCTTATTTAATAGCGTTATTCTTTTACTACCTTTTTCGGCCACTACCAGCTGCAAAAAGCATAATAAAAAAAAACATGGTCAGCAATAAAGTAATATAATTAATTCTTTATGTTTAATACAATTTCATATACATCTCTGTATAAATATATATGTATATTACTTTCACAAGCATAAAGGTATACATGAGCTGAAGGATTCCTCTTACTTTCTCCGAAGTAGAAAAGTAGGTCTCAAAACACACATCACCGATCATATTATGCTGACGAGAGACTGAGATTCGACCTTGAATGTCATTATAATTTATTGACCTTTATTAATAAATATATTCGAAAACAATCAATAAAACACTAAAATATATAGCTGCGCTTAAATAAACGGGCTTTTAAAAAATTTGTATAAACAACAATTTACTAGCTCTCTTTGTTTATACAAAGTGGTAATGAAGATTTTATTTTTAACAAAATGTATTAAGTATTCTCTATGTGACATTTAAACTTCCGCATTATATTGTAAGACTTGTATTTTCAACGGCCAGTGAAAGTGACTAAGACATGACTTAAATTTATAATTTATTTTAAAATGTACCGAAATTAATTTGCATCCTCAAATTCATACTTATAACCACAGAACAGTAGCGTTCGGAAATTTCCGCCGCTGATCCCTTCAAATTTTTCGTAAGTTGTCAATCTCTCAATCTACGTGCTGAATACTGGTTGGGTAACAAGATAAAGATCCTGTTAAAATTTGAGGCCTTAATAATGAGATTTAAAGATCACTCATCAAAATTTTTGATTTTCTGTCTAAATAACACAAACAAAAAATTTATTTAACTTTTGAAATTGTATGTCTCCTTTTACAAACAACATAAAAAAAAAAAAACGACACATACTTTTGTAGGAAAGTAAATGTTCTAAATAAAAGGTCTCTTGTGATTTTTCAAGCAATTTACTTTTTCAAAAGTTATTCAAGATTAAAGTTGGACATAGTATCAATTTTCTTTTATTAACGACGAAATTGTTGTTATTTAAATAAAAATTTGTTTTTTTCTTTTTTTTTTTTTAATTTTTTTCAGATTGTATTAATTAACAATTGAGAGTACACATTTCAACCGACAGAAATTAAAAATCTGTACATAAATTTATCGGATACAAAATAATTAAATGCTATTAATAATTATTTTTTCTCTTACAAATTAATATGCACATAAATTAAAGATTATTTATAGATATAATTATATGGCTGTAATTATTGGAATGATAAATAATTTTAAGCATATATTTATTGTAAAGAAAGGTATTTTCATTAATTACAGTAGGAAGTATAGTTTTAAGAATATAATAAAAAATAGTTAGGTACCAAGCGTGACAGGTTCAACAATCGATCTTCAAGAACGTCGTATAGACTTTCGCTTAATAGAAACATGCTGTATATATTTATCATATTTTTATTTTCAATTGACCTTTCAATAATTACGAAGATACAATTTTATACAAGTCATAGAATAATTATTTACGCTCGAAAATATACTTTTCTTTTGTGGATAATTTTATATTTACTATTATAATAATTAATAGTAAAAAGATTAATTAGATATGTTTATAATTTATAATATTTCTTTGTTATATTGTGAAATAATTATTTTTAATTTGAAAATTGCGAGAAAAGCGTTTTTATTAAATTATAGTCATTGTTTGTTTATTTTTTATTTTATTATTATGTTTTGTTTGTGCTATGATTGAATGGTTTATGGTATTTTGTGTTTTATTTAAAATATAAGTACACTATAGTTGCGATTACGTTATTACTACATCTTCATTGTTCACAGGAGCTCATTGGGATAGCAGAATCAATCTGTAAACAAAAATAGTTTATTTTTAAAATGTCTACCCGACTAGAAATTTCAGTGAGGCAGTGATTTGGTGCAAGTAAGGCATGCCGAATTCCAAACTTGCGGTAAGTGAGGCATCCAAACCTGGCCGAAGTTTGGGATGCCACACTTGCTGGTGATTATCTAAACCTCATTCGGTCCGAATTTGGCTACCTAAGTAGGCAGCATTTCGGAAACCAAATTCGCAAGGAAGAATCCAAATTTAATTCTTTCTTGGTTTTTAGCTTTTTATTATCAAGCGAAAATTAATAATAACAAATGCTTATTTTTGTTACTACTTTTACTATTTTAAGTATAAATTTGGAATTTAGGACTAAATTTTTCAAATATTTCGTGAATAAAAAAAAAACAAATTTTTTTTGCTTTTATTTAATATTATTTTTTATTATTTAATTTTAGTTTTTCGGTAATTTTTTTTTTTATTTTTTGGAGCGTTTTTTTATGTGAAGAAGTTTTTTTTGATTGGTAGATTTGATAAGTCAAGGGGGAAGGAGATGATGTAGGAGTTAGATACATTAGTCATACATAACACTTAACTTTACTTCACACTTGCCTTAATAGTAATTATTAATTATTAAAAATCGTACATGTCGAACGCGAGACTCGAACACCGTACCCGACGCACGAGAGCCCTATACCATACCGCGACGCTACGCCGATGATGAGCGACTTCGTGCTTCAAGATACTTATAAGCACAACCAAAGTTCGGCTTGCCTAATTTAAACCAAATAAGATTCGAATTGGGGTAGCCTAAGTTTGGAAAGCCAAGTTCGCTTCAAACTGACAAAACTCAGGTTATTGTTACTTGAAACCAGTTCGGCATTCCCATGATATATCAAACTTAAGGAATCCATGAGACTTTCCTAGTTACGTCCAAGTTTGGCAAGCTGAACTTCAACAATTATTTATGGTTACCGTTATTACAAATCAGTCCGGCATTTCCGTAATATGCCGGACCTCGGCAATGCCACAGTTTTAGGATCACAACCAAATTTGGAATATTTTCGGCATGCCAATTTTCGTTCTGCCTACCTTGGTTTTTATGAGGAGCAACTTAGGCAGGCCTAAGTTAGGCAAACCAAACTTGTCCCTCACTAATCCTTCAGTATTCCTCACTACAAGTTCTAGTCGGGAGTTTAACATACTATTAGTAAGCCTGACTTGCATGAAGTCACAATTACCGTAGATTTGCTGAAGTTCGGTTTGCCAAACTTGGGTGAAGCTTGGAAAACCTACGGCAGAACGAAGTTTGACAAACTATTGGTATGCCTGACTTGCATGAAATCACGGTTATCGAAGATTTGCCGAAGTTCGGTTTGCCGAATTTGAGCGTAGCTTGGAAAAACTATGGCAGTGTCGAACTTTGGCTTACCTATAGTGGAATTAATAAGGCGTGAATTGGGCTTGCCAAAGTTCGGAAAGCCAAACTTGCACCGAATTGATTGTTCGGCAATGCCTCACGAAATTTCTAGTCGGGTAGTGAGTTGTGCAGATTTAATTAATTTATTCGATTTCGATAAACTTTATCAATTAATTCTATTTAAAAATTGTATTTAATTATGAGAATGAAATTAACAAGCATCTGAAAACAGTTAAGATTTTTATAATAACTAAATTATTAAAAAAAAAAAATTTAGAATAAATTTCCACGTAAAATAAAAAAAAAATTTTTTTCCACCATGATTTAATAGTTATCAAAATTCAAAAAATGTCAGATGTCTGCTGATTTTAATATCACTAATCATTTTGAATTCAAGAAACAAATAAAAATTTGAAGTTTCCTTTACAAAAATCGAGTATCTAAGATTTGTTTTTTATTTTTCAACATAAATTAATTTTTATTCAAATATTCGACATCTAACCATTTACGAATTCAGAGTAATATAAAAAGAAAATAAATTCTTGCCATGAAAATCAATGATTTTAATTTGAAAAATTATTAGTTTAAAAAAAAAAGAAAGATTGGAATTATTTTCTAACGAATATTATTAGACTACTTTAATGATATATATTCGGACTACCGCTATCGAAAAATTTCAAAAAATCACTTTTAAAAAATATCAAATTCAGTTCAAACTTCAATCCAAATAACTTTTTAACTTTGTTTGATAAAAGAATGTTAATAAGGATAAATACTTCACGTAATATTTGATGTTATGATGATACGTCACTTGAGAAAATTTTATCTATATCGTATAATTAATTATATCTATTAATTAAATATTGCACGGTACCATAAGTATTACACAATTTATTTGTTACTTTTAGATGATAACTGATAATTCGTGTGACATATTCCAAAAATGTAACTATGCAGGGAAGTTCTCATATTTGAGTTAGATAATTTTACATTAATTATTTAGTTAAATAATTCACTCCTTCGTACACAGAAAAAAAATTTACTTGAATCAAGTAAATAATTTTGAAGAATTTCATCTTTTTGATTTGAGCAGAAAAATTTTTAAACTAAGGAATTTTTCTCAGTTCAAGTAAATTTTACTTAATTCAAGAATTTTTCATCTCAATTCAACAATGAAACTCTCCAAAATTATTTTCTTGGTTCAAGAATTTTTCTCTTCATTCAAGTTAATTTTTTTTCAGTGTAGCTCGTATTCAAACACAATATTTAATTTGAAACTTTTTTTTTCTAAGTTTGTAATTAAATTTCCGACCTGACTTCCCTTTTGGTCTGCTCTAATAAAATTTTCAACGAAAGAATGTCGTGCGTCTATCCTAATATAGATCAACTTTTATGGGAATACATTATTTGACATAAAAATTAAATAAAAAAGTAGCATCATCTCTATCTTGAAATAAAAATGTTTTTAGTAAATTGATAATAAAATATTTATGTAGATTATGGCTCATGGCGCTCAAAGCAACTGTATTATCGGTAATGTTTCTTTTTCGTTACGTTGGTAAGTCGTAAACCTCTTAGCCATCAAACGGTCTTTCTTGCACTGGTACTTACTCTATTATTGACGTAATAAAAAGTGTTTATAATCTATGATAACAACATAGAAGTAAAATTACCTTAGGAACTGATGGTTTCCACTTGATAAAATTGTCTTTATGGAAAATGTATTGATCATTTTTGCTTTTGAAATTTTCACCGTCAATATAGTCAACATTATCTTTAGGTAACTGTTTGGTACGCCGTTGCAAGCGATAAAAATATCTCAAAACATCTTGAATATTATTTAAATCGATGAAATTTTCTCCATTACTGCTACCAAATAAATTGTTATTGTTCCTTTCTCGTTTTCCATACCGACTTCCAAGGTAAAAACGATCAACTCGTGCCATTAGTTCATTGGATTTATCGTTTGTTGCTTTTGGTTCAATATTTTCGCCTCGTCCGTATCTGCTTCCAAAGTTGAAGTTTACTTCACCGGCTGCTAACAAATTAATTACTTTAAATAATTTTATACAATTATTACAACGTTTGTAATGTAATTACTGAAAACTAATTAGTAAATAATTTGAGCAAACTCTCTATAAATGATGACTTAGGTTTCTTTTGGTCGCGTGAGCTACATATTATTTATAAGGTTTGCGAACTAAAACTGCTGTTGATAACAAAACTTTTTCAATTTATAAAAAAAAAAGTGTTTCACTTATTTTCATACTAAATTAACTCTAACTGGAAAAATTTTTCGTTAAAATTAACGCTGATCGCGTGTAAGGTAATGTTTTTTCATACATACGCGTTATTGTTACCCACATTCTAATAAGTTGTGTACCACCAAATTTAATAAATCTGTTTTTGTTGAGATACAACAGTACAAAACTTATAATTTATTTCTAAGTTCTATTTATAAATATACCTTAACTTTGCCCAAAATATTTTTTGTGTAGGAGTTGAAAGAAAAACTCATTTGAGTGATGTATTATTTGAAATCATTTCGATAGAAAAAGAATAGAATAATAATTAAATTATTTAGCAACTTCTCGTAGCTGTATGAGAATATTATAAATTTTCAACTAAATGAGAAATTTACTTTCAAGCTTTTTTAAAAACTAATTTAATGATTTAAGTTGAATTAAAATTAAATTCTTGCAAATTAACAACTAGGTATATGACGAAAAAAAATTCAAAATTTTGACGTAAAAAACTCAAGCTCAATATTTTTTCATATTTTTGATCACAACATATATAATTTTGATCATTTTTAAATAAATGTAAAAATAATATTAGTATGACAGGATTTATTACCAATAATTTCATAGAAAATGAGACGGAATAAACTTGAAGAATCAACAATCTAATCAAAACTGTACCAGAAAATTAATATAAAAAGATTGACAACCGGCCAAAAATATACACTGACAAAAAATTAACAACAAGAGTAAAAATTTTAAACTAAGACATCATTTTTTGAGCCAAGATATTATTCTTGATTTAAATAATTTTTTTTTAGGTTTTAGAATTTTTTCTTGAATTAAGTTAACCTTTTTATCAGTGTATAAAATCATGAAATGGAACAAATTCACGTAAACAACTTTCTGATTGTATTAAATTCAAAATAGTACAGTGGTAGAAAAGTAACCATTATCGATACTGTCTTAATTTAATTACACTAAAAACAAAATTTACTTGAATAAAGATAGAAATTTTTGAACTAAGAAAAATTTCTTCGGTTAAGAATTTTTCAACTCAAATCAAGACAATAAAGTTTTTCACAATAATTTACTTGATTCAATTTTTGTTTTCTGTGCAATTCCATTTTTCTTCAAGGATTTTATATTATTGAGTCAAGAACTAGTTTTATCATTCATGATAACAAAAAAAATATAACTATTTGATTCCATTAAAATAAATATTACTTATCACGTCACTTTCATTCAAAATTCGCATTCAAGAGTGTAAATACAAATTAAACTTTGTAATTACATAATTGAACACAACAAAGTATTTTACGAGATGATTCTCTAATTTCAATCGACATTGGTACTGCTTAACGAGTACAAAATTAATGCTTACACCGTGATTCTACAACAATAATTAACACCACGTGGGATGAATGTATGGTAGAGTAACCTAAATATAAATTTAACTATACTCTATTGTATTTCGTTCACTAGAAATAAGCTCATCCGACAGTTAGCAAACCCACAAAGCAAAAACAAACCACAGCTCCTTTTCTTGCAAGGATCAAATGACGCATAATAGAAGACCAACGAGCAACAAGTTAATTACATACAGAAGAGCAGAACTCATATAGGCAAATAAATTACTCCAACACAATACACTATTTTTATAAAAATTGTGGATTATAGGCTAGCGTGAAAGAATTTTTCCTCTCATTTACGTTAATTAGTTGGGATCTATATTTAAAAATAAATATCACAACTAGTCCTGTTACATTTATTAGCAGGCCGAGCCTGAACTGTTAAAATTTGGCCATAGTCGTGATTAGTTCGATTCATATTCATGCTGATATTTCAAGTTAATTACTAATCTTTATTGCTCCGAATTAGATTTATAGTTAATTTCACGAATTACGAACATTAACCTCTCTCGATGAAAATAAGAGAAAAATGTCGAACTTTTCAAAAGAATTATTTAATTTTGTTCAAGTGACTATTATTACTTGTAAATAGCATCAAGCCATTTAAAGAGCTTGAATATCTAAAATTTTGCATAGTTTATCACAAATAATGTTCCCTTTTTTTCACTTTTTGGATAAAACGATTTTAGACTATCAGTAACGTTTCAAGGATTGCAATTGACAGCTTAATATCAAAAAATTGATGACTGATCTACTCCAATAAAAAAAAAAATAAGTTAGTTCAAGAACAAAGACCGTAAACAAAAATCATTCTGAAAAATTTTATCTTGAATTGAACAGGAAAATTCTTGAATAATTCGACTATTATTTATTAAAAAAGCTTACGTTGCAACATTTATTTTATATCTATTACTCATAAACAATGTATAGTTATAGATTAGTATACGAGCAACGATAATAATAAACTCGAAAAGATTTTTTGCCAAATTCTTTCCATAAAACTAATAGAAATATTATATGGTATTAATATTAGCTGTCACTTACACACAATTTAATATTTTTCAATATAAATTAGAAATTTCTTTTTAACCATTAACGATTTCAAAAAAAAAAAAATATGCTTAAAGTAGTACCCTCACATACTACATCAGTACGTTAAATACAGTATAGTTATCGCTATTTCTCATTCTCCCATTTACTATCCTTCATTCACTTTTACTCATGAACATTTGTGAACTAATTTATTAATCATATCTTAGAAATTATTCTAAAAATTTATTATTTATTAATTAATATGAATTTAGTTTTTTAAAACAATCCCGAGTAAAAATGAAATTATTATTTTTTACGGAAAAATAATAAATTTCGTTCGACCGCCGCACCACCGCTGCACGACCGCCGTTTGGCGGACTATTACGCCGCACGCTAAAAATTTACTCCCCCTAGCATCGCCGCACTACCGCTGCACCACCGCCGCACCAATGCTAAATCATACCTACAATTTCACAAAAAATGGTATCATAATTAATTTATCACACAATAATTAATTAATAAATAATGCGACTAGAAATCTTTATGTAAGGCCTATTGATCAACCTCCTTTTAATCGAATGCCTAATATTAAAAAAAAAAATTTTTTTTAAATCAGGCCAAAGCACCGCGAAATTATTGATTTTTTTAGTCGTATTGTTGATGTAGATTTTTAATTTCGTCCTCGGGTTGCACAGAAGCGGTACGCCTATCGAAATATTCTGAAAGAATTTTAAAAATTGAACTGTGATGGGATTCGAACCTGGATCGTCTGCATGGAAGTCTCGAACATTACCAATTGCACTGCAAGCCATACTTAACTTAAAAAATTTAGTTAAGCTATTTGAATGATCAACGAATATATCATTTCAATGTATATACCATCAAACAGTGGTATGGTGCGGCGGTGGTGCAGCGGTGGTGCGGCGAATAGAAATTTATTTACTTGTCACGGCGCTGGTGCGGCGGTAGTGCGGCGAATAGATAAATTCTTTACTTGTCACGGCGGTGGTGCGGCGGTGATACGGCACTTATAAAATAACCAAAATTGTCACGGCTGTAGTGCAGCGGTGGTGCGGCGCTTAAAAAGCCGTGCAGCGGTGTTGCGGCGGTGGTGCGGCGGAATTCTGTTTTTACTCGGGATCTTAATGGGGTTTCTCAGTGAAAATCACCTATATAAATAAATTTGCCGGTATCCTGTATAGTGCAATGTATAAGAGAGAGTCTCAAAAACTCAAACTTGAAATTCAATGTCTCCGAAACTGTATTGTTGAAAAATTTCATTCTGCATAAATCCATGCAAATTTATCTGAAGATTAACGTCTAAATTTTGAAACAATCCTAAGAAAAGCCACTTGGTAAGGGTACTACTTCAATCATGAAATTTTCTTGAGATTATATATCGATATCCACGATCTAAGATATCGTAACCCACATTTTTACAGCAGAAAATTTTATAGTAGACAATAAAAAACGTTCATTTCTAGCATTGATGAAATTAAATTCAATGAATGAAAATATTTGTTTACAAATAGTCATTAAACAATTTGACGTCTGAATTTTTAATATTAACTGCATGATATTTTTATGAATCGATTTTTAAAAAATAGTCAAGTTGTGAAATTTTGTGGATTGAGAAATCTTAGAACCTGGGTATCGATATACATTTTATCTATAATATCTATTAATGAACTAGTAAATTCACAATATTGAAAAATAATTTTTTCTGTGTTATTGAACTAGGAAATTAGGGCATTAATATTAAACTTGAGTGCTTAAATTTTGATAGGATTTTTATCGTTATTATGAACAACATTTTCTCTATAACTAAAAAGAAAATTTTTTATAAACTTCTACTGAGTCCACCTTATATCTTAACTTTCTACAAAACTGCGTATTTAATGGTATTATAGAATGTTATAATCTAGATAAACGAGTGCATTGTTTGAAAAAAAATTATTAAAAATTTAATGAATCATTCGTTTGTTATTTTCGATGAAAATATTGTTATTGCTAAATAAAAATTTATTCAAAAAGTCGTTTGTTCTACGAAAAAAAATAAAAATTATTTTTTAAGTCGTAATTTACTTATAAAGATAGTGACATTTTAAAAAAATTTCATTTTTAGAGCTAAAATAACAATTTTAAAATAATTATTTTATGATTCTGGATATATTTTTAAATACCTATAAAAAGTAAATAAAGTACAAAAAGACATAAAAATTCATTGAAAAGTAATAAAAACAAAAAAAAAATAAAATTATTCAAATGAACAAATAAATGATAAAAGTGTGCTTACTTGGTGGGGTCTCTTCCCGTTTACCATATCGACCATGAGTGTAAAAATTCGGTTGACTAAAGGCAACGTTTACGAGGGTGAAGATGATACATAAGCACGCAATCATCTTTGTTCTTTCCAAGTTAATTATCCGGATCATAGAGGGCTTACTTGTATTTATATTATTACACGACATCCCAGCATATAGAGTAAATTACAATAAAAAATTATTATAACATAAAATAATAATATACTTTAATAAATAGATAATTATTTTTTAAGTGTCAAATTGTTATTGATATGGTTTTTTTAATCACACTTGTCACTAATTAATTAATTTTTTTTTCCGTTACCTAATTTTAGAAAAATTTTTGTTCAATGTTGGGATTTGTTGTTTTCACTCCATTACATTCGTCGATTACTTTGAACTTTGAAAATAAATTTGATAATCAAAAAACACTTCTTTTTTAAATCAAATAATTATTTTGATATCTGTTGTATATTCGTTTGTAATTGAAATAAAATTTATAATTATTAATGTGTCAAATGAGTATGACGACGAGCTTGCACGATGACAAGCCTGTAAGTTTGAGCGTGCTAGGGTGAAACTGTGGAATTGTAATGGTCAGGTGAGAGCTTTATATACTGAGCACCCAACCACCCACGATCGCGATAGATAGACTCGAAGAGAGGGAAGTTTGACCTGTTACATACTGAAAATCAACAAGTTACGGAAACATTTTTCTCATTATTTTTTGAACTTATTCATTTTTTTTTAATCAATCTTTCACTCTTTTATTTAAACTGCCTCTTGATATTTTCTAATAATTGATTCTCAATTAATACTTCGTGAGAATTTTCTTATAATTACTTCAAAATGTTAAGCTATTCCGTTTTTTAAAAATGCTATAAAAAAACAAACAATTGTCAGACGCACTCATAAGATTGGTGTAAAAATTATAGCATGGAGTTTTTCTATCAAGAAAATTTTTAAAGTTGTGTGAAATACTACGAAAGAGAATCGATAGATAAGTTTGGAAAAAAAAAAGTTGTCTTTATGCAATTTGCTGCATATTGTTTATTATTGTTGATTATCGACGCATAACTTATTGGAAAGTTCATAATGAATATTTTTAATTAATTGAAGAAAATTTAATGCAATTAGAGTTACAAGAAAGCGTAAGATGAAATAGAATTAAATTCTTTTGCAGAAAATCATTCAGTAGGTTTCGTATGGAATCATTTTGTCATTGCTTTTTGAAATCATAAATTTGTTTGTTAACCTCATGCTGAAGAAATTTCCTTTGAGATTTAAAATACATCATTTTTAGTTCGATTATTGAAAATTTAATTTTTATAAGACAGCAAAGTTTTGAACTCATGTATGAAAAAAAACTACTTCCCCTTTTGAAAAAATTTTCTTGACCCGTGCACCAAGAGTTCACTAATATTCCTGATAATTGTTAAGAATATTTTTTTTTAACTGAAGAATTAAAAAAATTTTCATTTAATTCAAGTTGGGTTTATCGTATTTTTGCCTCTAATAATGAAGATAAATATTGTGATTTTTTCGTTAAGAAATTAATAAATTAAATAGTTAATTTCAATAAACTGTGTCCTAAACAATATTTTTTCGATTTTTTAGACTGGAAATTATTTTTCTAAAGAGAATATCATTATTCTAGTTCTAATAATCAAATAAAGTGAAGAAATTCGAGTAAAAAATTTTTTTAAGAGGCAAAACAGTTTTTGTACATGGTTCAGTATCATTTTACGAAGGATTATGCATGAATAAACTTTACTCCTATTCGACTGAAAAAGTCATTATTTATTAGGAGTTGAAGGTTAAATTTTTTAAAGTTGTTTTACATCTGACCATTAAACTTTAATTTATTTTTTAGTATTCACTTAAATAGGCTCATATTGAAATTTTGAACAGCTTATTCATTTAATTTATGACATATAATTCATATAATATTAGTAAAAAATAATTCGATTAAATCATTTCCGTTCAGACCCTAGTTTAACTGAACATCAAACCGTTAATACTATTATGGAATTTTACCCGAATCTATAAAAATAATAGACGATATCATTAATTACTTCTATCTGCTATAAATGTCAGTTTATAGGTATCTTCATATCAGTGTCAGTCTATCAATTCGCCTTGGAACAAATTAATTGTTTATAGGTGCAATATATTGGAGTATTATACAATTAAAAAAATGTTCAAAAATGTATTCATTTATGTGTTCATTATGTTGCTTATTACGACAATTGTAACCTGCAGACCAAACCAATGTGTCGTTAATGGAAAAGTACATATATGGCAATAAGTAATAACGTTTTGGCTACTTTTTCTTTTCTTTTTTTTTTTAACTTCCCGCTAAGAAACTTAAAAATTTTTGAAAAAATAGAGAAGTTATTAGTTTCGCCCCGATTTTAGAAAATCGAGTTTTCATCAGATCTCGACGTTTTGATATCCAGCCTAATAGATTTTGAGAAATTCCAAAAAAGACGAAAAAAAAATTTGTCTAAATTATGTTTTTTTAAAATAACTTTTAAGCTGCTAAACCAATCATCTTTATAACCTAATCAGATCTCGACCTTAAAAAATGAAGTCGAATACCGTTTAGCAGATCAGAATCGGTTGATCCGTTAGTGAGATATCGTAGTCAAGAAATTTCGAAAAAAATGTTTTTTCCGACTGTTTAATAATAACGGGATTTCTTAATTAATCGATTTTTCACTTTGTACAATGTCTTTAGAGCTCAAAAACTGCATCAGATACCGTGTCAAAAATTTAAATCTATCAAGATATTCAAAGGTTATATTTTTTCAAAAATTGAAGTGATGCTTTTACCAATAATTATCAGATATTTTTTAAATATGTTTTTTTTTTGGAATAACTTTTAAACGGCTTTACTGATCGATTCTAAAAACTAATCGGCTCCTAACAAGAAAAAAAAATACGTCGATCGCTGCTGGGCCGGTCAAAATCGGTTGATTCGTTCGTGACTTATCGTTGTCAAAAAAATTCGGAAACAGTAAATTTTTCGAATTTCTAGGATTTAAAAAACTGCGTTGAATGCTATCAACCGCGCGAAAATCGGTCTATTCATTCAAAAATTGCAGTTAGAAAACTTAAAGAACAGTGTTTTATTGAACTTCTATCAGACTTTTAAGCTCAAAGAGCTTAAAAGCATAGAACAGCTAACTCTTTGTGCTCAAAGTGCTCAAAATAACAAATAAATTATGTTTTTGAGCTTCAATAGCTTAGGGATGGCCTTTTGGGTCAACTGTTTACCTAATTTTTTTAACTTCCGGCTAAGAAAATCAATGATTTTCGAAAAATCGGGAAGTTATTGGTTTTACCCCGTTTTGCAAAAATCGAGGTTTCAACAGATCTCGATGTTTTGAAACCGTACGTTTGTGTGTGTGTGTGTGTGTGTGTGTGTGTGTGTGTGTGTGTGTGTGTGTGTGTGTGTGTGTGTGTGTGTGTGTGTGTGTGTGTGTGTGTGTATATATCACCGAATAAGCATATCACAGACATAATAAAATTTATTCATCGTGCACTACTACCATTTTCGGCTGCTGTTGCGGAAGAGCTTAATCAAGACTTAGAAAAAAAACCTATAATCCTTAGTGGAGATTTTAACGTAAATTTTTCATCGGAGTGATCGGCCGTTTTGGTTGATTTTTTAAAGACCAAATTTGATTTATCGATAAATAATAATCCAAATGAACCAACGACAAAACATGGAACAACAATAGATGCGGTTTTTTCGAGATACTTAAATAGAATACAGACAAAAATATTTATTTCACATTTTAGCTATCACAAGCCGCTGATAACATTTGTTGATAATTCAAGTAATAATAAAAAATAAATAAGATGATAATTCTAAAAAATAAAAAAGAAAAATAAAACTTACATTTGTTGTAAACATAATATTCTTGTAAATAAATTCATTTAAATTTTAATTAAAAAATGTGTAATTGTTTTAATTCTTAAAAACCGAATAATTAATCCAATAAATTCATTTTGTTTGAGAATAAATGAAATGCTATAATATATATTTATATATATATTGATCTGTTTATTTATTTAAAGCGGCTTAAAGAAGTTTCACTTCTATTGTGACCTTATGTCTGTGAGGCTCACTCATTTTTTTTTTTCATTTTTTCAAAATATCTCCGAATTCGCTGAACCGATCGTCCTCAAAAACTAATCAGCTCTTAACCTTGAAAACCCGCATCGATCGCCACCAAGTGGGTCAGAATCGGTTGATGCGTTTGTGAGATATTATTGTCGAAAAAAATCGAAAAAAGTGTTTTTTTTGTAATAACTCCGAAATGTTTCATTAGATCAATTTTTTTTGTTCTCAATTTTCTATAGATCTCAAAAAACTACGTCGATCGCCGCCAACCTCGTGAAAATCGGTTGATTCATTCAAAAGTTATAGCAGTTTGAAAAGTTAAAAAATCGTGTTTCATCGAACTGTGTTAAGACTTTTGAGCTCGGAGAGCTCAAAATGATACGAAAATGATATTTTTGAGCCTGAAGAGCTCAAAAACGTAATAAATGCAATTTGGAGCGCTTAAGGGGGTATTCTGGTCTAGAAACTTGAAAAAATCGATTTTTTTTTTTTGCATATTTTCAAAGTTTAGACCCTTAAAAATATGTCCTTAAATGGATTTTTCAAAATTCGAATTATTTTCGAAGATACAGTCAATTTTGTGACGCAGCATCTAAGCCGGCCGATCGTCGCGAATCACACAATAAACAGTGGCAGTTCCTGGAAGACTTGAGCACTCGTTCTTTCCAAGAACTCTTTTGTTTTCGACATAAGCCTTCATATATATTCAATATATATTTTTATACTTCTATATATACCTTTATACATACTTAATATACTAGGAATATACATACTAAATATACCAGGAACTGTTCAATGCGAAAGTTATAATGTTGATATTGTTTATCATTTATTATTCTGTTCAGTTTAGTTTCAATCTTGAAGCGAAGTAGACAAGTGCTCTGTGGATAGTTTTGTGAAATAATAAATTTTGTTTTTTTTATTTGCTTAAAAATGGATAGAAAAAGTGCGCGGGGGAGCAGTAGTCGTCCAGATAGGCACAAGAAGAAACGATTTTCATCAAATCAATTTACCGCTGAAAAAGATTGTAGTTATACGAGTGCTTCCGCAGCAAAGTTAAAAAAGTTTGGAGATGAGGAAATAGTTATTAACAAAAATTTTGGGTACTGTCTTCTGGAATTTTTCTCAGTTTTTCAAACTCTCTCAACTTTAATTGTGTGTGCTACCTGCAAAGAAGAAATTAAATTTTCTCAAACGGCACCACGCGGTTTAGGATTTAAAATTACATTACAGTGCAGTTGTGAAAATGTTCGATACATTCAATCATTCAAAAAAAGAGTGTGTTGGGCATGTCCAGAAACGTATGGGTTCCAGGTTGCGTAAAGCAAAAAAAGACAATAGTGGTATTGGCGGCAGAGGAGCTGGTAAATTGACAGATAAAGTAATCAATGAGTTGAGTTTATACTACGGTCTGGCAATTCGTCGGCATCCTGATTGTTTGCAGAGTATGAAGAATGAAATATGGGCTACTTATTATCATAAAAGTTCAAGCGATAAGAATCCACAACACATGTACTGCCCAACTGGTTCGTCAAGCTGGTGTAAATGGCAACAAGCCTCAGCTGAGAACACTCTTGAAGAGTTTGTCCACGAACATCCCCCCCTGTATGAAAAAGTACTGAAAGTAATTGAGCCCATTTATACCAGTTTATCGTCTGACGATTTACTACATCGATGTTTGGGATCCGAAACTCAAAATAACAATGAATCGCTCAATTTATTAATATGGACTTTTGCTCCCAAGCATATTCACGCTGGATCTCAAACAATTCAAATTGCGAATTATTTAGCTGTTGCCATTTTTAATGAAGGTTATTTACCCATCTTAAAAATGATGGAACTTATGGGCATCACCGTTGGTACTGAAGCTCATTCATTTGCTATCAGACGTAACGAAGTTCGGATTGAGCGCTCTGAGCTACGAGCTACTGCTGCTTCCAAAGAAGGCAGAACAGCTCGATTAGCTGAAAGAACTTCACAAAACATCGAATATGAAGTTGAGGAAGGCCCAATGTATGGATCTGGAATCGCTGATTAATCCAAAGTGAGTATTGAATGTTATTATACGAGTTATTCTACTATAATTGTTTCTCAAACTTTAAACGCGTTTTTCTCAAAACTACTTTTTTTGAAGTGGTTGACATGATATCTCAAGTTCTACCCGACCAATTCTTTTGAAATTTGGTGGGAATCTTCTTTATATATCTCTCTATCGCGTCTGCTTTGGATTTTAAAAAATTTCAATTTGGAGTATTTTTAAAAAATTCGAAAAGGTCAAAAAAAGGGGGTAAAAAAAAAATTGATATTTCATGTCGACGCCATTTTGTGAATTTTTTTTTTTTTTCTTGACTAAAGTCAACGCGATAGCGACATCTTTACAGATTGAGAATCTTTCAAATTTTTTTGTTTCAGATTACTACAAGGGCTGGAATCATGTCAACCAAGGTGCACCGTTTTTTTTTGTAGCCCCCACTTCACCGACCTGTAATTTGTCCAATTTATCATTTTTTTTTTTTTTCAATTTTTTTTTATATTCTTGAAACGTTAATAAACATCATATAAAAAAACCTATAGTAAAAATGTTCTTAATTTTTTTTTTATGTTAGTTTGAAAAATGCCTAAAATTTAGGCTTCTAGACCAGAATACCCCCTTAAGTATGGAATTAGCGGGAAGTTGCAGGGATGGCTTTTAGGGTCAACCGTTTTCCTAATTTTTTTAACAAATAAATTGTAGCAAGAAAAATTTATTCTATCTTTAGAATCTCTGATAAATTATAAGGTAAAAAAACCCAGTTTAGTTATTAACTCTGGCCTAGTTATTGACACTTGCAATTTTATTTTTTTTTTAATTCTGTGGACACAGCATATTTGGGTTCAGAATGTCTTATCAAGAACATTATACTTTTAAAAAATTTTTTCAAATAGTCAGTTAAGATGATATTGCTTATGACCTCTAATGTATCGATTTTATTTTATGTTCTTGAAATTTTTGGCAAAATAATTTATTAATCAAATATATAACTTGAAAATAAAATTTTTGCTAATTCTTTTTTGGATATACATATATAAACATGTATATATATATATATATATATATATATATATATATATATATATATATATATATATATATATATATATATATGTGTATTATGACGCAGATTTTACTTTTTGTATTTGAGTATTTTAGTTAATTACTTAAAAATTAATAGAAACAATTATTGTTATTAGTGCGGTGATTATTATTTAATTATTGTATTTATTTAGTTAATAATTTTATATTATTGTTACCGAAGGTATGATTAAATTAAGAAATTAAGCGTGTGAGAAATTATTACGAAGCCGAGCGAATTAATTGTAAAAGAAATTAAAAGACTGGGAAAATTATTCTGTTCCGAACAAGATTGAGTATGGGAAAGCGATGAATGGATATAAAATCAAAGAAATGACGATTATTATTTTTGTAAGAAATAATTTAGGTAAGCGAAGATTTTATAAGTCCCGAGGACAATTTAGTATAGAAAATCAACGAATGGATATATAATGAAAGAAATTGCGATTAAAATAATAAAGAATTGTGAATTTGACGAAACGAATGGATAGAGAATGAAGGAAATTACGATTAAAATAATAAAGAATTGAGTTTCAAAAATAAAAACTTAGAATTTGGCGAGACGAATGGATAGAAAATGAAGGAAATTGCGATTAAAATAATAAATAATTATTTTTGAATGCTAGTTCGAGGGCACCAAGTTGGAGGAAAAATGATAAACGCCAAAATTTGGCTCGATAAAGCAATCAGTTCTTTCTCGGGAGAATCACTCGGACGAATACTCTTCACCAAGTAATTCTAGAGGATGATACTCTACCTGGAGTCTGACCAAGGCCCAGGTAAGTATCATGAACCGACCGGATGAAAGTGCTGACTTGACCATATGGGGGAAATTTGACCACCGCGTAGCTGGAAAGGGTTGCTTTCCAAGCACCCAAACGGGATTAGGGGTAAGTAGGGCCGGAGAGGGTTGCTTTCCAAGCACCCAAACGGGATTAGGGGTAAGTAGGGCCGGAGAGGGTTGCTTTCCAAGCACCCAAACGGGATTAGGGGTAAGTAAGACCGGAGAGGGTTGCTTTCCAAGCACCCAAACGGGATTAGGGGTAAGTAGGGCCGCGATTGAGGGTGTAACCATCGGTAGGATTACTACTTTGTAAAGGTAGTAGACAGAGTTTAGCCACCAGGTGGCACCGAAAACGGAAAAACAAACGGTGTGTGCGGGTTATGTTCGAATATTGTTAATTTTGACATAAAGTTTGTACATATTATCACTTAAGCTTTTGATATTTGTTGAAAAGAGTGTTCTAATGTATTGTTTATATTGTTTAATTTGCTTATATTGTTTATATCGTTTATTAATATGACCAGGCCAATAAAGAGGTTTCCTTTTTTGATTTATTTAAAATGAAGTGTTTTGTTTATATTTTGTTATTGATAATGTGATCCCCGTTTATGACACTGGACTTCGGCGAGCAAATTTCGAGCCGGGGACTAATTAGTTATTTATATTTTGGAAAACGTGGACGTTACAGTATGTACATTCATTTATTATTTTCTATTTACAGTGTTGGCTAAACTATCATTGCTGCTCTGGAAAGTGCCTAGTAGTTAAACTTATCAACCGATTAGAATTACCACTGCATTTCATAGTTAAACATCGCCTAAAATAGAAATTACTATATTGTAATAAAAAACATGTCATACTTCTAAAATACGATAAAATTCTATTGGCTAATTTAATTGTTATATCTGAGTTGCAGCTCAGTCCTTATTTTAATAAAAATTGAACTAAAGAAAAATTTACTCAACAAAGTTTATTATTTAAGTATTTTACAGAATTGATTGTAGTATATGATTTGATAATTGATAAGTTATTATTGATTTTTTTCAGCCTGGTAAAGAAATTTGACGTTTCGAATAATCGGGCATAAATTGTCTTTTGTTCAGCTGTCTTGTTATCAATTATATATATATTGAACCGTCATTACTGTCTATTTCTATAATTTTGTTAGAGCTAACATTTATAGTTTGTTATCAAAGGGTAATAAAACGTACTGCGCATTTTTTAAAAAATATTTTATAGAATATTCTAACTTTCCGCTCTGAAAATTAATAATTTTCAAAGGTAGTAAATTATTAATTTCGGTCCGATTTTGGGAATGCGAGTTTTCCTGAGATCTCCCGACAATTTTTGGCTAAGCACAAACCATGTTTGTAAATTATTTATCAAAAACTGACCAAAGTTTGGTATAATTGCAATATGTGTAAAATTACTACATGAAGTTTGTAAAATTACAACTCATCTTAATAGATTTCTTCACATGTTTTGTTAAATTTCTCGAATTGTATTGCATATTGTATTAGCAAAACACTGATTTGTAATTTTACTCGTATTTTGTTTAGAAAAACATCTCTGGTTGGAAAAAAAAATCAGAACGATCGACGATGTTAATTTCCTATAAGAGAAAAAAATTCAGAAGCATTGAAAGTATTCAGAAGTATTGAAAAAGATTATAATTTCACTATTTTCTATACTTTTCAATTCATATTTTTAATAAGAGATTTGTAATTTTCCGAAAATTTTTAACAGTAAGCGCATCAAAACTAATTTTTTTTTTTTAATATTAATATTCATTTTTGAGTTTATAAGATCTATATGTTAGAAGTATAGACTTTCGATCAATAACACCCCTGCAATTTTATGTGGGGTTAAAATTTCGTAAAATCCATTTTAGCTGTCATTTAGATAACAAAAGAAATATTCTTATTAAATTTTAAGTCTATGAAAGCTAAAGTTTGACAATAACATTTATTTTTATTTTAACACCGCCGCAACCCCTTTTTGAAGGTAAAATTTCGTAAAATTCATTTTGAGCTGGCGTCTGCCGAATAAAAAAAATGTATTCTTATCAAATTTTATGCTGCTGGAACTGAATATCAAGAATATAAATACTTTACCATTAAAAGACCACAATCTCTTTTTGAGGTCAAATTTTGTAAAATCCGTTCTAAGCTGATCTTCACACAGCGAACGGAATCGTCCTGCTAAGTGTCCAGACTTTATGTCTCACGATTCCACATATTTCGTTATGAGTCTCTACGTAGGCGGAAATCTTATATATATATATACGAAAAAAAAACATTTAAGACAAAAAAATTTTGAAGAAGACTCCCAAGCACCACAAAAAAAATATTGACTTTTTGGTAGATTTTACTCAACATGAAGTCAAAATTTAATAATCGTTAACTTAAATTCAAGAAAACATTAACAAGAAAAAATTTGTGCCGCTTGAGCTAAAATTATTATCGAGTAAAAAGAAATTTTGTGACGCAGTTGAAAACCAAAAATAAACTATTGTATTCTAACAATAACAAATAAAGATATCGATTATTGTTGAAAAACAAAAACAAAAAAGAGATGAAATAAAATTTTATTGAGGTTTTTAATACAGTTAAGGAAGATTTTTATTTACTCACAATATCCGGTCGTATAAGCAAACCCTCAAGAATAAATAGTTGAGAGAAGCGCATGTATATACTAATACGTTTTAGTGATTAATTAAATTTCACATTAAATAAGACACATAAAAATAAGTTATTTGATTACAATACTTACATGATAATGTCACACTCTATTAGCCATAATTGTCTTTCCCTCCAACGTTATCTCGATTTTAGTTTTTATTCTTCTTTCTCTTGTTCATTTACTTCCCATTCTTACTTTTTTCTGTTTTTCTACTTTCGACTTATCCATTATAAGTTTAAATCCAAATAAGATTGCAATTACATATACTGTTTTAAGCAGAAGGCGATTCAAGCATTTATAAATTAAGGTTAAATAAATTATACATTTATTTCAATTAAATACTTCATTTTTGATTAATATTCGAAACTAAAATCCATCCTAAAACCTTATGGTTGATGCTATAAAAATTATTTTGAATAAAATTCATTTCCATTTGACATCACTGAACATAACTTTTCTTAATAAGACTTTTCTTTTTCAAAAATACGTCAATTTCGTTCTAAATCAGATGATTTAAAGAAATGACATTCATGACAAGAATATCTAATGGAATTGTGTCCACGTACAAAAATTTTGCGAAGAAAAAGAAAAAAGCCATAGCAAAATATTTAATCATATTTATTCTTTTCTTTCATAAAGTATACATTGAAGATCATTCTCTTAAATTTTTATTAAAAAATATCATCTTGTTACAAAGTTATAATCATTTTTGTGGAGCACCGAAAAAATTTCCCCCACCACGGTCTTATCTCTAACTCAAAAACGGATAATCTGAAACAAAAAAACCAAACCGCGTTGTAATTAGTACACATGTGGTTATCGTTCTTCGTAGGTGTAAAATGATGTAATAGCGGGAAAGCGGAGGATCAGGTTTTGGTCTCCATATCTCAACTAAAACGCGGAAATATTATTAAAAATTAACACTATAAATTTATTTACACTAAATACAAGTTATATTTAATATGTTAGTTCGCGGATTGTTTAAATAAAATCCGATAAATAAAGCACTGCGTGAATAATAAAGCGAAGCTGGTTGACACACGTGGTTGAAACAATGCCGACACTGGAAACGCGGTGAATTAATTGTACAAATAACACAATTTATCTGTAACAAACTAAAGCGGATTAATAAAAATTAATTTAAGCAAATTAAATTATGAAATAAGCGAAATGCGGTTTATTAACAAAAAGCGAAAGTAAGGAAAAACTAATGGCGACTTGTTGCAACGAAAGCGTGGATGCGAAAGATAATAATAATAATAATGCGTCTTCTTCCTCGTCGACTTGGCGAAGAAGGCTGATTGCGCATGTCTGCGGAGCGATCAGCCAATCACAACTTCGAGACATGGCGTGATCGGTCAAGCTCAGTTTCGCGCAGGCGGTTAGTTCAAGCGGGAACTAGCGGTGACAGGTGCGGCTCGTGAAATTGGGAATCCCTTAGGGGCGACTTAATCGCGGCTGGGCCTGTTCACTGAACAGTAGGGGATATTGAAAATTTGCATTTGAAAAAAAATGGCGAAATATTAAAAATTTTTTCATTTTTTTTCTTATTTTTTTTTAATTCCAACAACCCTAAAAAATCTTAAAAATCGAAATTTTCAAAATCCCCTACGTGCAACTTTAGCTGCTATATAGAAGAATACGGAAAAAAAGTTCCTAATTGGTTTATATTTATGCAAATTACAGATGCGACCAGTTCAAAAAAAGTAGTTTCGAGAAAAACGCGTTTAAAGTTTTCGTTGGAGCACCGCGCGTGCAACGATCAGTTAACGCGCTGTCACAAAAATGACTATAACTCAAGAAATATTCGGAATTTTCATATAAAACTTTAAATACATAGGGCAGAAGTACGGGTTTTGGCCATCTTAGGACCATTTTTGGCCACTTGATATTTTAGTGAATTTGTGAAAAATTCAACTATTTAAGTAGAATTTTTATAGAATTTATGAATTAGTATATTTATACGAATTGGATTCATAAAGTCTTGCGCTCATAGAAATATTTATACAATAATTTGAAAATAAAGTGGCCAAAAAAGATACACTGACCACTAGGGTGGCGCAAAAAAACCGACTATTTTTTTTTTAAGTCTCGAGTAAAAAAATGTTAGTTTTTGATGTTTTAAGAGCTTTCTCCAAAGGACAGCTTGAAAAAAAATTTTTAAGAGGTCGCTCCAAATTTTTTTAAATTTCAAAAATCGTCGAAAATCGAATTTTTTTTTTTTTTAATTTTAACTTCCCGCAAAGAAAATTGAAAATTTTCAAAAATCGGGAAGTTATTGTTTTTACCCCGTTTTTCGAAAATCGAGTTTTCATCAGATCTCGACGTTTTGAGGTCCTAGGAAGCTTCCCTGACTATTTCTGCGATGGTGTCTGTATGTGTATGTATATGTGTATATGTGTATATATATATATATATATATATATATATATATATATATATATATATATATATATATATGTGTGTGTGTGTGTGTGTGTGTGTGTGTGTGTGTGTGTGTGTGTGTGTGTGTGTGTGTGTGTGTGTGTGTGTGTATGTCAGAGTTGCAAATGATGCATTAAATTTCTTAATGCATTAGCATTTTCATTGATCATTAAATTTAATTTACTAATGAAAAATATTTTCATTAAGGATTAAATCTCATTTTTAAACAGAAATAATTTTCGTTGACCATTAAATTTAATTTTTTAATGAAAAATATTTTCATTAATCATTAATTTTAATTTTCTAATTATAAATATTTTCATTACCCATTAAAAGTTCTTTTTTAATGGTGAATTTTCCCATTGATCATTCGATTTAATTTTAATCAAAGTATTGTCATTCATAATTGAATGTAATAGTGTGTTCGGACTCCCTGCCCCGAGCGCATCACCATTTTTTTTACTCGAAACAATTTTATTTAAGAATAAGGAAAATTCGGATCAAGATGTGCTGATTATTAAAACGATTCAATATAAAAAGATAACTTTTTATACCCAATTAGTTAATATTAATTTTGAATGAAATTATTTTTCAAAAAAACATCTGACAGCAAATCGACTCTAGCCCTAGAGCGTTCGAATTTTGTTTACTTGCTCTATTTTTTCTTTATTATTCACATTTTCTAAAATATGAGCTCTACTGATGTTGTGCTGATCGAGATCTTTCATTTGAGTATACACATGCATTTTTGATATATGTCCTATATATCTACTTGATATACGTACTTATATGTCATGTATATCAAATATATCAATAATGCATATGGGTACTCTAATGAAAGGTCTCGGTGAGTATAACTTAAGGATGAACTTATATTTTTGAAAATGTCAATAATAAAGAATTGTGCTTGTTTCTTCTTAACTATTGACATTTTTCAAGATATAACCTCATCCTGATGTTATACTCATCGAGACCTTTCATTTGAGTACCCACATGCATTTTTATATATTTTTCATATATACATATATATAACATATATAAATATATGAAAAATTGATGTGGATACTCAAATGAAAGATCTTGATGAGTGTAACATCGAAGTGAGCTTATATCCTTAAAAATGTCAATAATTCACAAGATACAAGGTAGTTTCTTAACTCTGTAAAATTGCACTGTATTTTCTTAACTATTGACGTTTTTAAAGATATAAGCCCATCCCGATGTTACACTCATCGAGACCTTTCATTTGAGTACCCACATCAATTTTTCATATATTTATATATATTATATATATAGGCTGTTGCCGACTGGGCTAAAGATGTTGGTCTGGAACTAAATCTTTCAAAAACGAAGGTTATGATATTGGGCAGCAGTAGAAAACTGAAGCGGCTGGATGATCTTGATCTTCCTCAAATCATTGTGGATGGAAATGTAATTCCATATGTAAATTCAACCAAGCATCTTGGAGTGCATATAACAAGCAATCTCTCATGGGATATTCATGTGGCTCATACCTCACGTAAGGTCTATGGTACACTAAACAACCTCAAGCATAGGAAGAATATACTATCCACTACAAATCGCAAATTACTGATCAGGGCCTTAATTATGCCAATAATTGACTATTGCTCTTTGGTTTTGATAGATAATTCTAAAAGACTGGACTATAAATTACAGCGCTTGATGAACAACGGCATCAGGTTTATCATCAATCTAAAGCGTGATGATCATATCACTCCTCATCGTCGCTCTCTAAAATGGCTCTCAATCAAATCGAAAAGACTTTATCTCTTAGCTTGTTTTCTCTATAAACTATTCAATTCCGGTGAGCCATATTTCCTGAGGAGTCTTTTTATTGAGGAGTCACAAGACATTAGACGCTCGGATAGGTTAGCTTTAAAATATAACAATATTTTGTTCAGTATTCCAAGCTATTCAACAACAGTATATGAACACTCTTTTCTAATTTCATCAATACGTCTTTGGCGTGAAATACCACTTGATGTCATAAACTCACTCAGCATTGAGGCATTTAAATCTAGAGCGTTTGATTTCTTCTATGATCTTGAACTCAAAGAGACCTAATAACAATTTGACTGCTAATAGTCTACTTAATTTATAGTTTAAACTGATATATATATATATATATATATATATATATATATATATATATATATATATATATGTATATATATAGATATACATATATACAAAATTCGTTACTCTAAAAAATAAGTGTTTTACATATTATCTTAGCATATTTTTATATCATTTTTATACATAGTCTTATAGGATTTTCTGTCTTTATCATTATATTTCATATTTATG
The DNA here is from genome assembly GCF_020080835.1 of Cotesia glomerata. Lineage (NCBI taxonomy): Eukaryota > Metazoa > Arthropoda > Insecta > Hymenoptera > Braconidae > Cotesia > Cotesia glomerata. The sequence continues at coordinate 20,288,383 of NC_058164.1, forward strand.
TTATCACTTATTAGCTAAAATTCAGAATATTGATATTGATATTTATATTGACTGTGTTTATAGTTTTACAAGTACTTATGTTACTCTATGTATGAATTTTGCCATTTGGCTTTCGCCTTGGCATTTAAATTAAATAAATAAAAAAATAAAAATATATATGTATTCTATACATTTTCTATATTCTATACATTCTATACACAGTGGCTATCCCCCTTAATATAATATATAAAGACAAGCCTTATCATTTACAATACAATTGATTGTTAATGGAGCAGAACAATCATTCTATCAATATCATATCACCTGTTCAAAAGTAATTATTTTTATATTCGAATCATTAATCTACGAAAAATTGATAAAATATCGCAATTCAAAAATATTTCAAAAAGAAATCATAAATGTGTAGATTTTTGCACTTTTCGAAAGTTTGGAATTACTGTATGTTATTTTTAAACTAAACTGACTGATTTGGCTTATCATCATACTTGACCTCAAGAATCATCTAAAAAATAAATATGCTAAATTTCACTAAGACTCATTCAGAAGTTCTTAAAATAAATTGACCAGCTAAGTCGCAAGATAGAAAAGTTTTTTAAAAGTTGTGTCACGAGGACAAACGCAATAGTCAGAATTTCATGAAATCTACCAAAAATATTAGCTAGTTATATGTAAAAAAACTCATGAAATTTAAAATGTGACATAGAAATTATATTCCACCAAGTGATAGTTATAGTCCATTTGTTTGAAAGCCCTAATAACGAAACTCACAAAAGCTGCTGTCCAATGATTGATGTTAATCAGGAGTCAACCCAGCTACAAATCCTGATTGTCTGTTGCTGTTTGATTGACATCAATCTATTAACGCGATTTAGTGTCAGTGTAAGATTCAGATTGGTGGTAAATTGATAGCTAAAGTTAGAATGTAAAGATTTTTGTAGTCAGTCTACATGCGAACAGTCTTCAGGGGTTGGTGCTCTGTCTTAGCTTAACTTACCCATGTCTCATTGATGGAATAAAAAATTCAATAATAGTTGATTTCAATCTACCGGCAGGAAGACCATTGTACTCCGAATTACTCAACTCCATACCAACTTTACTCAACAGCAGTCGCTATAAATGAAAAATTTTTTTTCAATTCGCACTGTATTCAAAGCCAACAGTACTCAATGCAGAGTTTACTCAGCGCTAACTAGATAAATAAGCAAGCCTTGGTAAGAACGAATTTAATCAGAGAGAAATGACCATATGGCGCTGTATGGAGATTCTGAAATTATCTTGAAATAATGAAGATAATATTTAAATCAAATGAACTTTGTAATAAATATACACTAGTCATTACTTACTAGATTTTTATGTGGAAAAAAAAACTAGTCTATTTTATTATACTTTTATAAATAATTATCAAAATTATGCATAATTTCATGAAATTAGGTTAAAAATATTTTGATATTCATAAAAATATTTTAATTTTTATAATTATTAATGTGAAAAATAACACCGGCACACAAAAAAAAAAGTGGAATGTACTTTGGACCGGACCTACCTACTGACATATGTATCAACCCGCCAAATCCGAATTTCAAGTCTGTTTGGCTATGTCACCCTTCAGTTTTGAGTAAAATGCAAAAAACCTCAAAAAAAGGCAAAAAACTGCAATCACAGCAATGAAAAAATTTTTTTGGTCCTGGATCACGTATGATTTTTATGTATTTCAATTTACTGAATCTAAATCTAAAAGATAATTAGCCTGGTGAGCCATCAAAATTTGAAAAAAAAAAAAAAAAACGAAAAACCCAAAAAAATTACAATAAATCATGAAAAATTAAAGTTTTCGAAATAAAAATTTTCTTGGACTCAGATTGAGTATGATTTTCATGTAATTTGTTCCGCTGAGTTTGAATCTGAAGTTTTTTTGCCCCGTTAACGTTTTAAAATTAAAAAAAATCTCAAAAAACCAAAATAATCGGAAAAATTGCAGTAACAAATATGAAAAAAAAAAATCTATAAAACATGAATAAATACTTTTCATGTATTTTTTCACGCATAAAATACAAGTTCAGAATCTGAAAATATAAAAAATCGTAATATCTGAAAAAAAATGACGTATAACTAGAATAAAAAAAACGATTTACTCGAATTTCAAACTGATCTTCGTTGGTATCGTACTCTTTTGTTCTCAAACGATCTATGCAGTGGATTTTTCTTTCGTTTGTTATTATCTCTTGGTGTATCCCTTTTAATTCTTGCTTTTTATTCCTGCTATTCATGTTTGTAGGAAGAAGAATTGGTGACAAATTACAAAAATTTAGGTCGCTTAATGAACCTCAAACTACACACTTAATGGATTCTCGAATTGACCACTTTCCTGAAAATCTTGGAGACTACAGTGAAGAACAGGAAGAATGATTTCGTCAAGACATAAATGAAATGGAGACTAGGTACAGTAGAACCTCTATAACTCGAACTCCAAGGGAGAGGCAAAAAAATTCGAGTTATAGAGGGTTTCGAGTTAGACAGTAACTGGTTTCGAGTTAGGGAGGTGACAAACAGAAAGGAAAAAGTCAAATACATACACATACAAAAATTCAAGTTACATATATAATCAACATATTTATTTAAAAAACTTATTGGAAAAAGTCAGTAATTCTTTTTTTGCTTTAAATAAAGCTATTCTTTATCTTTAGCTTTTTTTGACTAATCTTCACTGCTTTGAGCACTTGTAGTTTTTCAGAAAGACTAAGAGTTTTGAATTTTACACTCATTACTTATTAATTTTTTCACGGGGAGCTGTCAAAATTAATGTGTATTGTAGTGAATTCTAACTAAGTCTAACAGTATGATAATTTTACAATCGCCAACAGAAAACCTGATGTCAGCTAGAAATTCCATTACCATTTCGTAGAACAAGGAAATTGGAATATTAATACGATGGCAGATTTTTGCTGGACACTTGAAAGGGATACACCAAGAGTGTTGAATCAATAATAAGAGTTTTTTTTACCAATTAAATTTATTAAAGTTAATAATTTTTAATTGGTAATAAAACTAGTATTATTAATTCAACAAGATCAAATTTTTAAAAATCTTTTTTGGAAGCAATTTTTTTCAAATACTTATTCTCGAACCGAATTCAGGTTTTTTTTTCTGTAACATTTATGTTTTAAATATTAATGTGTCTTATTGTATTATAATCATTCTACGCTAAATGTTTTCTATTATATAATTGTCTTCATTTAAATTATCAGCATGTTACAAAATTTTTATAATCAAACTATCATTTTTAACCCTTCGTTGGTCGCGCTATGAGCAAATCGCCGCCTAACAACTACTCAACCTATAGAGACTCACTATAGTGCGAGCGAGAAACTAAAAAAAGTACGACCAACGAAGGGTTAATACAATAAAATATTGAGACATATAAAAATTAAAAATTTAAATGTTAAAGAAAAAACAATCTTAAACTCGGTTTAACAATTAATATTTGAAAAAAATTGCTTCCAGAAAACGATTTCTAAAAATTTGATCTTGTTGGATTAATAATACTAGTTTTATTACCAATTAAAAATTATAAACTTTTGACTGCAAGTCTTGACGTCAAATTGCAGTGTAACTTGTAGACAACTTAAGTAAAAACATTTGGTTTGCAACTTTTTTCATCAAGTTGGCTACAAATTTCGGCAGTAGATTGAATAAAAGTTTGAGTTAAGGTGGCTATCAGGGCAGCGCTGAGTAAACTCTGCATTGAGTACTGTTGGCTTTGAATACAGTGCGAATTGAAAAAAAATTTTTCATTTACAGCGACTGCTGTTGAGTAAAGTTAGTATGGAGTTGAGTAATTTGGAGTACAGTTGTCTTCACCATAATATCAAAAATTTCCAGTTACGGATGCTCTTTGAGTAAAGTTGGCATAGAGTTGAGTATTTCGGAGTACAGTTGTCTCCCTACCAATCTGACTGTAGTTAGCAGAAAAACGTTGCGTTCCAATTCCCAGTGAAAACAAATGATACCAAACCTACGGCCAGAATAAGACATCAAGTTGACAACAGTTTTTTCTAGTTCCAGCAGTAGTATGACGTCAAATTACTGAGTGAGTTGATTTCGTATTGTATACAACAGTTGCAAATTCCAAAGTTGATTCTCGAAGCTTACATGAACTAGATGAAAACCATTTAAAAACTAATTGATAGTCAACTGGTACTAACTGGATATCTATTGTAGTCAGTTTGCAACCAATCTGCGCCTCAAATTGACACTAAACTGTGTCAACAGATAGATATCAATTGACTACCATCCTGATAGCCATTCTACTTGAACTTGGCGTCAATCTGCATCGGGAATCGACTTGACGTAAAGAGATGTAAAAGTAAACTTAACTTTTTCAGCAAAGTTATAGTAAAAGAGTTGACTACGAACTTGATGTTAAGTTGCAATCCAATTCTGGCCACAGATTTTCATCAAATTGTATACAACTTGGATTCAAAAAGGCGTTACGTGAACTTTACGATAATTTTACTAAAATTACTAAACTACATGTTCTTGAACAGAAAATGAGACTATATCAGGGCAGGCTTATCATACGATCAAATAGCACTGAAGCAATTTGAAGTCAAGTTTACCCTAAGTTTAGCATAAACTTTGCACTGTAAAATATTATCCACAATACATCCCTGATAGCCACAGTTTCAGACCAACCAAATTGGTGTCAGGTAGTTGCCACCAACTTAGCGACAACTTGCAGTCAACTTCCGAATTTGTAACTGTTGGCGTCAAGTTGGCTACAAGTTTCTGGGAAAAACAAGACCAATCTACTGCCGCAATATGTCGCCAAATTTCTTGAGAAACTTGTCGTCAACTTGATGCGAAAGAGTTTCGAAAGCAATTTTTGCCGACAACTTGGTGAACAACCGAATTCATTTCCAAGACTTGCCGCCAACTTGGTGACAAATTGCGGCAATAAATTGACGGAAAGTTGCGACCGACTTGGCTATCAGGGATGTTAAAGATTCATACTACGCTTGAACTGTTGGTACATAGTAAGTCTTGGCGTCAAGTTCAACTCAAATTGGAGAACAAGTTACTGTCAACTTAATCATAACTCGTGCTTTTCTAGCAATTAGCATTAAGTTGAATTTAGATTTTGGGCTCAGATCTACCATAAATTGAGTGAGCATTGACTATTAGGGTTGATAAATCCTTCTTATATTTACAATTTATGATGAAGTTCCATCTATAGATGAAGAGGTCACTTGTGCAGCAAAATTGTAGAAGGAAAGATATACACGATCAATAATATGAGTATAGTATAGCGATATGAAATTTAGAGAAATTCATATGTATATGATGAGTATTCATCTGTTTATATATTCGAATCTAAAATAAGTTTTCATGAATTAACAGCCGAGACCAGTGATTGCAGTTTCAATCGGCTTAGCGAAACGAATGGAAATTTTGAAAAAACGTTTTTAAAGATAATAGATAATTTAATAAACTATTTCACCACAAAGCGTTTTTTTCAAAAATTTCATTCGTTTCGTGAAACCAATCGAAACTGCAATTGCTCTGCTGTTGGGAGTGCAACAGAGATAGTTCCGTTGAACTCCGTGAGAGCAAAGCGAGAAAAAGATGGTCTCGCCTGTTAATCTCGTTAATGTGCTAATGAAAAAAATTATTGATGTAGTTGTAGAAACCTCCCCCCCCCCCTCCTGAGGTACTTCGAAACAGCTGATTACAATAAACATGACGTCATTTGATACTAAGCTATGGAGCTTATTTACTTTGAATTAATGTATGTTATCTATTATAATCGATTATAGAAATTTAATCCAAAACATAAGGACATTTTATTGCATTCAATTAATACCTATACATGACAATTCATAACTTCAATGATTTTCTTAGTACGAAAAATTTGGTGGCCCTGAAAAGGGCCGTTTTGTTCAAAATTTGATGATAGAGTGGGATGTTTAACCTCCGAAACCGTAGAGAGTACGGCCCTGACGTTTTAATGCGTAGACTACATCCATGGCTGTAACAGTCTTACGTTTAGCGTGCTCTGTGTAGGTTACAGCGTCACGGATGACGTTTTCAAGGAAAACCTTGAGCACACCACGAGTCTCTTCGTAGATCAATCCAGAGATACGCTTGACTCCACCACGACGGGCCAAACGACGAATAGCTGGCTTAGTGATACCTTGGATGTTATCACGAAGAACTTTACGATGACGCTTGGCTCCTCCTTTGCCCAATCCTTTTCCTCCCTTACCACGACCAGTCATGTTGATATAAGGTAAAATAAGCTTCTGATCGACTCAAGAAGTAAACTTGGTATAATCGAAAAACAGTTAGTCAAGGCTCTTTTAAGCACATCTTCAACGTTTCCCCCACCATCGATTTCGAGTGCAGCCAATCAGCACAATCCAGATACTTTTTCCCCCCTACCAAAATAAACACCTGGCCCAAGTTAACAAAAAGGCGAGCTCTTTGAGCGGACATCATATTTTAAATCTAACTTTAGATCATAAAAGTCAGATTACGGTCTCTAAGTCGTCATGGCCCGAACAAAGCAAACCGCTCGTAAGTCTACTGGAGGTAAAGCTCCACGTAAGCAACTTGCCACCAAAGCTGCTCGTAAGAGTGCACCAGCTACTGGAGGTGTCAAAAAGCCTCACCGTTACCGTCCAGGAACCGTTGCTCTTCGTGAGATCCGTCGTTACCAGAAGAGTACGGAGTTATTGATTCGTAAATTGCCCTTCCAACGTCTTGTTCGTGAAATTGCCCAGGACTTTAAAACCGATCTGCGATTCCAGAGTTCCGCTGTGATGGCCCTTCAAGAAGCCAGTGAGGCCTACCTCGTCGGTCTTTTCGAAGACACCAACCTGTGTGCTATTCACGCCAAGCGTGTTACCATCATGCCCAAAGACATCCAGTTGGCTCGTCGTATCCGAGGAGAACGTGCCTAGGTTATCATTTTTAATCCAATATTTGAAAAAACGGCCCTTTTCAGGGCCAACAAATTTTTCATACTAAGAAAATCATTCAATTTTACTAATCGATTATGTTGAGAATTGTTAAATTACCTAGAAAATCTAAGATCAATGAAAAATAAGAAAATAGAATGTCGATGTCAATCTTTTGTTATCTATTTTCATTCTTTGTTGAGAAAGAATCTTTTTAATTCATACTGTAGTATCTCCTCTTCAAGCTATTGATTTTTTCTAAAATCCCATTACAGCATGACTAATGTTAGTTTAATGATTAAAGATACCTTAGTATCTCGTAAGTTATTCTTCACCATGAATAATTATACATTTTATTGTTAATAATATTTTAATTGTTCGAACTATAGATCTTTTCTGATAAACGAACAAAAGAAGATGAAATCAATTTTCGGAAGGAATATGCAGATGTATTAGAATACAATAAATTTTTCATTACTGTAACGGATTGAAAAGAAATTTTTTCAATGACGATAAAAATATTCAATTTATATATTTTCGATGAACATAGTATAAAAAAGTTGACTACATGACCATTTATCAAAGTATTATCATATTAAATTCGAATAAATTAACATACAACTTACAAAATGTTTTTCAGTCAGCTGTTATCGACACATGCCAAATATCAGATATATGTAATAAATATATTTTTTTCATATAAAACTACTTGAAAAGTTCATAATTCCAATATTATCATTAACTAACTTTCAATAAATGAATTTACAGTAAAATCGATCTCTCTCTCTGACTGTGTTGTATCTCAAAATCCGTTTGTCATAGCCAAGGAATGTATGACACTAGACGTTTTCCCTGCTATACTTTAAAATAGAAAATGGTGAGAAGCCTAAGAGAGAGATAGCAGAGTCAACGACCTCAATGTAATTATTTATTGTAAGTTAATGATATTACACTCTCTCAATAAAGATGAAATAGTGCTGTTAACTATATTAATCAATTTTGAAGATAGATGACGATAATTTGATTAAGCAAATAATTAGACTGGATAAAAAGAATTTAATTAAACTAGAAAATTCTTCACGTATTGAAAAATTTGGTGGCCCTGAAAAGGGCCGTTTTATTTTAGATGGGAAAGAAGATATAATTTAAGAGCTGCTTTTCTCGGTCTTTTTGGGTAAAAGAACAGCCTGGATGTTAGGCAAGACACCTCCTTGAGCGATGGTGACTCCAGAGAGAAGTTTGTTTAACTCTTCGTCATTACGGATGGCCAACTGAAGATGACGGGGAATAATTCTGGTCTTCTTGTTGTCACGAGCAGCGTTTCCAGCCAACTCCAAAACTTCAGCCGCCAAGTATTCCATGACGGCAGCAAGGTAAACTGGAGCACCAGCACCAACACGTTCAGCGTAATTTCCTTTACGCAACATACGATGGATACGACCCACTGGAAATTGGAGACCAGCACGGCTTGAGCGGGTCTTTGACTTTCCCTTTACTTTACCTCCTTTACCACGACCAGACATGATGAAAAGGTTATAGATTTACAAACTGAACTTTTAACTTGAACGGACAAGTCCTGACTATACGGTTTGCGCTCCAAACCTTGAGTTTTATAAGGCTTGTGTGAGGAGCATGCGGCAGATGTTCTGACAGCTGAACGTTGGAGGGGATAGAGCATACCTTGGGTTTAATTGGTGTTCATCCCCACTCTTTGTAACTATCCTTCACCGATGCTCAACTTCCTATTTTTTTTGTTATAAGCGAAAGCAAAGTTGGGCTCACCATCATTCAATGGTAAAATACTTTTTAACTACGCGAATAAAAATCACTTAACTATCTTAGCACCTGACATATATACTCTATATCCAGCCAATTCAAACCAACCGAGTATAATAGAATTTGCTATTACTAAAAACGTAAACGCAACAATAGAAACAATAGACGAACTTGATTCTGATCATATGCCAGTAATTCTTACCCTAGGCGACATAACAAACCCACAAACCGCACATAGACAATACTTAGATTATAATAAAGCAAATTTGCCACTATTTCGAGAACTAATTAATGGCAAATTAACTATAAATAGAAATATAATCAACAGACAAGACATTGACAATGCTGTACAAAATCTGATAGATATTATCAACGAAACTAAAAATGAAGCGATTCCTACATGCAAATATCAACAATATCTACCTGAATTGCCAGACGATATACAACAATTAATTAAGTTAAGAAATTACTACCGACATCAATATCAAAGACATCGCATAGATATATATAAACAAGAAAAAAACCGTATAAATAATATAGTTAAAAGTGAAATTAAAAAACATATAAATAAAAAATGGGACCAAAAACTTCAAAAATTAAATGTTAGAAATAACTCAATCTGGAAAACGGCTAAATCTTTTACAAAAAAATTTGACACAGTATCATCCACCCTACATAGTACAAGTGGCTTGGTTTTTTCTGATGAAGAAAAAGCCGAGTCACTTGCTGAAAATTTCGAAAAAGTACACCATCTGACTGAAGATGACGGAGACTAAGAAACGGAAAAACAAGTGAATAAAACTTATATTGAGATATTGAGAGAAAATATTGACACTGACGACATTGAATTAACCTCGCCTAAGGAAATATATAAAGCAATTAAAAAAACAATCTAAAAAAAAATCGGGACCTGGTGGTATACAAAATATCCTTTTAAAAAATTTATCACGTAAAGCAATAGTTCAAATTACCTACATCATAAACCAATGTTTTAGAATTTCATACTTCCCGCAGGATTGGAAGCAAGCTGTTGTACTTGCGTTCCCTAAGCCTGGAAAAAATAAATTATTCCCACAAAGTTACAGACCGATTAGCTTACTTAATACATTTGGTAAGATTTTTGAAATTATAATATCAAATAGACTTCATAAATTTGAAAAACTACAAAAAATATTAATAGAAGAACAATTTGACTTTAGGGATAACAGAAGCACAGTATAACAGCTTGCCCGAATCACTAACTACATATCAATAAACTTTAACATCAAAATGGAAACTGCAATGCTCCTCCTGGACATTTAAAAGGCATTCGACACGGTTTGGCATAAAGGATTAATATTTAAATTACATAAAATAGGAATACCAATTTACATTACAAAAATTTTAGTTAGCTACTTAAAAAATCGAACATTTAAAGCCCAAGTCAATAACGCATATTCCGAAATACAACCTGTAGTTGCTGGTGTTCCCCAAGGGTGAATCCTGGGGCCAACTCTATTTATATACTATATAAATGATCTTCCAAAAGATAATAATACAAAAATTACACTGTTTGTAGATGACACTGGTATTATAGCATCCTCAAAGAGCAAACAATTAGCATTAAATAAAATACAAAATATACTAGATAATTTCTTAGAATACTATAAAAAATGGAAAATTAAGGTCAATGACACGAAAACCGAACTCATAATATTTAGTAAAAGAAATAAATTAAAAAAATATGAAAAAGGTAAAGATCTCACTATGAGAATAAATAACGAAATAATAAATCCCAAAACAGAAGTCAAGTATCTCGGGATGACCCTGGATGAAAAATTAACATTCGTAAGTCACATCAAAAAAGCATGTGCCAAAGCTTATCAAGTTAAGAATTTATTAAATCCGCTAATTTGCCGTAATAGTAAATTATCAATTAAGAACAAAACTATACTATATAAATCCCTAATAAAGCCCATCCTACTTTACGCTATCCCTATCTGGGGTGGTACTTATAAAACAGCAATAAATAAAATAAGAATAGCGCAAAATAAAACCTTTAGACTAATAAGTCAAGATGTACCTGGCACCTCAAATTTAAAAATAAGAGAACAATTGAATGTAGAAGATATTAAAGATGACATATTTAAACAAACATATAAATTTTATAATATAAACATAAGAAAACTTGATGTATTAAATGATGTAGGAAAATGGAGCAATGATAATGCACCATTTAAAATCAAACACAAACTACCTCATAGTCTATTATTGTAAATAATGTACATAGACTTATAGATTTAAGTAAGTTAAGTTAGTTATGTCTGTAAAATTTTTAGTTTTTAAGTAAAAATATCTAATAAGGTTTTTCTCAGATTTTTTCCTTAAGGAAGTATAGGACGTACAGTCCGTTCACTGAGTTTCATATCACAATCCATATATATAGCTATACTATACTATAGTACGTGACTTAAGAAGGATTAATTTTGTTCGAGACTGTACTTTCAGAAAACTTAACAAGTTTTTACTAGTGATTTAATGAAATTTAGCTTACCGGAACAATATTTTATGCATTAAATAACTATATTATAATCAAATAATTGATAATTTATTTTTAATTTGAATAAAATAAGTTTTTTAATTTTTAATATTTTTTAAAAAGTTTGGCAACGCAATAAATTTTATCGCGGTTGCGCATGCGTTGACTGCTCTATTCGTGTTTTTGATGTGTACGTGTGTATTATGTTTACAAGTAATGCTATTAAAAATATCAAAATATTAAAGAATTAAAATATTGATTATTTAATTATGTTATGTTTTATAATAAATAATAACAATTTTATAATATTTTTCTTAACCTATTTGATATTTCTTTTAACCTATTTCATTGAAGCTTTAAATTTCCCGCGCGACCCACCATGTACGGCGTTGCCGTCATCATAACCCACATTTGCTATGGCTGACTATTTTTTTTAAATTTAGATTTTTCAAACTCAATTATTTTTATAACTAAGTACCCTCAACTTAATTTTATTTTTTCAATAATTTTTGAAAATTTTTTTTTCTTACAATGAGTTTTTCGAAGCTTTCTCATTATTTTTTCATCATGAAATTTATTAAAACAAGAGTAGGTGTGAGATTTGGTATGTCATTACAATGTTAAATGACCTGTTTTGAATCTTGTTTTATAAATAAACTATCAACCCTAGGTCTCTGAAATTTTAACACAACACGTATTAAATATATTTCTATCGATCCTAAAAATTTTAAATTGATCTCATTATTACGACTTAACTCCCATACCTCCTTAAGGGGTTAGGGGTAATCAGAATTTTCAAAAAATCAATTATTTTTTTTTTGCATTTTCGTTATGTGTAATATCTTAAAAATATTCTCTGAAAATTTCAAGTCGATCCGATAATTAGTTTTTGAATTATTCGACAAATAACAAAGAGAGCTCGGGTACTTCAAAGCGCTCGGGAGCAGATAGCTAGCGGCAGCTTCAAGAAACCCCCTTTTAGGGTTCTATTGTCATCCTATTCTGGAATTATAAAAGCAGATCCTTACAAAAATACAACCATAAATAAAAAGGAATGTATAGGCCATGTTCAGAAGCGGATGGGGACTCGACTGCGTACTCTGAAAACTAAACAAAAAGGTCTTGGTGGTAGAGGTAGGCTTACAGGAAAAGTAATAGACAAATTAACTGTGTACTATGGTTTATCAATACGTCGTCATTGCGATTCTATTGAAGATATGAAATCTGCTATTATGGCAACTTTTTACCACTACGGTTCGACTGATGAAAATCCGAATCATGATATGTGTCCCAAAGGCGAAGATTCTTGGTGCTCTTACCAGCGCGCTGAAGCAAGTGGAGAGCTTGATACTTATACTCAAGATTATTCTCCCTTACCTCCTGATGTTTTAAAAGCTATTAAACCGATTTACGACGATCTCAGTAATGATAATTTACTTTCAAGATGTGTAGGTGGATTCAATCAGAATAATAATGAGAGCTTCAACCAACTAGTGTGGAAAATATGCCCAAAAACCGTGAATACTAGTTCTACTATCGTACAAATTGCTGCATACATAGCCACTTGTATATTTAATGAAAGTACAAATTCATTATTAATGATTATGGATACCCTAGGACTTAATTGTGAGTCTAATTCCCATCGGTATGCTGAAAAATTGGATGCTGCACGTGTGAAAGTGGCAGATCAGCGCGCCAACGACAACACTCGGGAAGGCAGAATGCTTCGTAAGGTAGAATGCTTCATACATAATCTATATATATATATAAGAGATTTCCACGTATATAGTCACTTTGGTAGGAATATTCCTTTCGCCGAGTAGAGGTCAGCTAAGAATGGATTTTACGAAATTCCACCTACAAGGGGGGTTGCGGGGGCGTTAACAATGAAAAATTCGCGTTTTCTAAACTATAGCTCCTATCGACTCCAAATTTAGTAGGAATCTTCTGTAAGAGATGTAGAAATAATCTATAAACAAATATTACGATATCTCTCCCCACAGAGGGTTGCGGGGGTGAGTATTAACAATGAAAATTTTCAATTGTCAAGCTATAGCTCCGACAGACTCTAAATTTTGTAGGAATTTTCCGTAAGAGATGTAAAAATAATTAATGAACGAATTTTACAATATCCTACCCCACAAGGGGTTGCGGGGGTGGGTATCAACAATGAAAATTTTTAATTTTCAAACTATAGCTCCTACAAACTCTAAATTGGGTAGGAATTTTCTATAAGAGATGTAGAAATAATATATGAATGAATTTTAAGATAGCTCACCTCGCAGGAGTTTGCGGGGATGGATGTTAACAATTAAAATTTTGAATTTCCAAGCTATAGCTCCTATAAACTCCAAATATATTAGAAATCTTCTATATGTGATATAAAAATGATCTAAGAACGGATTTTACAACGAATCAACTCCAATAATGATCGCGGGAGTGGGTGTTTAGAGATCATCTCAAAATGGATTTCAATTAAGTCTACTTTCGATAGGAATTGCAGAAGTGGCTGTTAAAATCTAAAATTTTCATTTTCAAACTGTAACTTCTAAAGACTCCGAATTCGGTGAGAATCTTCGTGTATGATGTCAAGTTCAGCTAAGAATGAATTTTATCAAATTTCAACCCCAAAACGGATCGCGGGGGCGTTAATAATGAAAAATTTTCGTTTGTAAAATATAGCTCTTATAGACTCTAAAGTTAGTGAGAATCTTCTATATTTGATGTAGAAATAATTTAAGAGCGGATTTTACGACGAATCACCCATAATAAAGATTGCGGGGGTAGGTGTTGACAATAAAAAATCTTAATTTCTGAAATATAGCTTCTAAAACCTGTGAATTTGATAGGAATCTTTTATCTTAATTAATCTTTTAATTGACAATGGTGTAACTTCTTGAAAAATCGACAAAAAAATTTTTTTTCACCGAGGTTTTTTTAGTTCAAATGTCTAGATTACACCATAATTTATTCAAATTTTTAAATTGTTATTTAATATTAAAAAAAAATTAGGAAAACGGTTGACCCTGAAGGCCATCCCTGCAACTTCCCGCTAATTCCATACTTAGGCGCTTAAAATTGCACCAATGGCGTTTTTGAGCTCTTCGAGCTCAAAAATACAATTTATGGGTTATTTTGAGCTCTCCAAGCTCAAAGAGATTGTTTTCCTATGCTTTTGAGCTCTTCGAGCTCAAAAGTCTGATAGGGATTTGATGACACTATTTTTTGAATTTTTAAACCGCAATAACTTTTGAATGAATAAACCGATTTTCACGCGGTTGGCAGCATTCGACGCAGTTTTTCAAGCCTCACAAAGAATCTCAAATTTTGAATTGATCGCGCTAGGAATTTTTGAGTTATTCCGAAATAACACTTTTTTCGGTTTTCTTTCGTTCACGATATCTCTCGAACGAATCAACCGATTTTGACCGGACTGGTGGCGATCAACGTGGTTTTTTGAGGTTAAGAGCTGATTAGTTTTTGGAATTGAACTATGAAGCCGTTTAAAAGTTATTCCAAAAAAACCACATTTGAAAAAATTTTTTTTTTCAGATTTTTGAAGATTTCTCAAAATCTATTGATCTGAATCGGTCCAAATAGTTTTCAAAATCTAAGTTTAGTCAAGCCCTTTCGAATGGCACCAACCGCGATGAAATCGGTCAAGCCGTTCAAAAGTTATAAGCGGTTCACATAACTACTTTCTATTTTATTATAAGTTCCATAATAAAATGATATTTTCGCTGTTCGTCTGAAACTATCTAGTTCTGGTTGGCTCCAGACATTGAAACTAGCATTTTTAATGCAACTTATATGAAAAATATCATGTGTGACGCGGGATGAAACACGATTTCAGACCGAGTGATGCCAGTCCTCGCTTCGCTCGGGCAGGCAACTTCACTCTGGTCTGAAATCGTTTTGTTTCATCCCTAGTCACACAATATACTATTAATCCTCAAAATAACAATACTATGTATCTGCATAACTTTACTTTATTTAAAAGTTAAAAAAAACGTAAAAAAAATTTTTTTTTGAATTTCAAACATTCATATTTTTGAAAAAAAAAACACCCTTCTAAAAATTTCAAGATCTTTTAAGATCAGTACAAGGTTGTAACAGGGTAATTTACCCTGTATCGGTAAAACCGATCACGCATGATAATTATTCGACGCAGCACTGGCGCGTCTCGGTCTTCGGGACCCATTAGTATTAAGTGGGGGAAATTTTGGGTTTCTTGGTCAGTTGAGTAGAGGCAACAAGTCAGAAGTAGTGCAGTGACCAATGCAGTAACATCGCTAGCCAAAACAGTCCAAAGAAGGAAACCTGAGTTTCCAAAGCTCAAAAATTACACAGGTATTGAAACTTTGATTCCTTTGATGAGCCAAGAGGGTCATATACCCGGCTCATCAATTTTACTACTTCTCATTATAAATTAATTTTTTTGGTAATTCAATTGTTTATAATAATTTTACTTAATAATAATTATTTATTTAATTGATTTGATTCGTTAGCATTGTGAGCATTTCTCCTGGGGATCTTATACCCGAGAAATGTTCTAGGCCTCTTGGGTTTACAAGTCATGAATAATTAATTTTTTTAATACAGCTGGTTAATAATTATTAACATCTTAGATTGGGTTAAATAAATCTATTTTATATTGATTAAATTCTGAACATCGAGAAGGTCCCAGTCGACACGACATAGTATTTGGTACCCGAGGTCAAAACGTGTTACGCAGTTACGAACGCCGGCGTCCATTTTTGACGCGCAAATTCCTTGTGAATTTTAGTACGCAGTAAATTGTGAAATTAACAACTGGACTATTATTATAAATTATAACAATTGAATTATCATTTATTAATATTATTTGTTACAAGAAAGTATTATTTATTTAATATAATTTATTGAGAATTGGCTACTGAACTTCGACGCAATTGAGATCGAATTACCCGTGGATAATTTTTCGTGAATTTATTTTATATTGAGACAAATTGTTTTATTAATTATTTATAAATCGAAAAATTCCACGTGGTCATTTATACATTGAACTATCGAAGACTAAAATTATTGTTTTATTGGAATTAATTGTAAAACTATTTATCAGTATGGATTACGTCCGAGAAAATTTAGTTAGAATTTTACAAAGAATTATTCTTAAGAATTTATTCAAAATTTAAGAAATAAAATTACGAGTTGAAATTGGAGTAAAATTTTGCGTCAATATTGTTCCTAAAATTTTATTTAATGTTGAGTATTGAACTCGTGGATAATTTGGAATAAATTTAAGCGTCGGTTTTTAGTGTAGATTTTTTTGAGAATCAAATTATTAGTTGTGAAAATGGGTTACGATTTAATTGCGAGCTAATGACTGAAAATTTTAATAAAAAAATTAATGTTGTAATTTTTGGAGTTTAATTTTATAAGTCAGAAGTAAAAGTAAAGTAGAGCCAGTATGTGTGTGTGTGAGCGAGTTATGTGTGTGCAGATCGTGCGGGTGGTGTGAGGCATTTATAGAGCGTGAGGGTCCGGTGGACAGCGCGACTTAGTTAGAAACTGCAGTATAGACGCTCCATATGAGGGTACTGTAGGATTAAGAATTTTTGTTAGTTTTAAGAGGTCCTGGTCAGCCGTTAGTTAGGCTGTTAATTTTAAGAGGTCCTGGTCAGCCGTTAGTTAGGCTGTAGTCTTAAGTTGTTAATTGTAGTGTGAGTGCGGAAGTGATCACCAATTGTTATTTTATATGGTTAATAAATATCGATATATTGTTAAATAAAAATTTATTTCTTTCAGATCACCTTCCTCCACTCTCTCTCCCTGTAGATTATAAGCTCAGCTCTGGTTTCCGGTTCCAGGAACCGAGATACAAAATCCTGGTGGCGCCCTTGTTAATTTAGAATCATTTATTTATTATATTGCTTTTATTTAGATTAATAAAGGGGCCAATGAACAGGCATAAACAACCCGTTACAAGGTATTATACAAAAACAAATTAGGAAAACGGTTGACCCTGAAGGCCATCCCTGCAACTTCCCGCCAATTCTATACCTAAACACTTGAAATTGCACTTATGACGTTTTTGAGCTCTTCGAGCACATAAATACAATTTGTGTGTTATTTTGAGCTTTCCGAGCTCAAAAAAATTGTTTTTGTATGCTTTTGAGCTCTTCGAGCTCAAAAGTTTGATAACAAACTATTTTTTGAATCTTCAAATCGTAATAACTTCTGAATGAATAAACCGATTTTTACGTAGTTAGCGGCATTCGACGCAGTTTTTTAAGCCTCATTAAGAGTTTCTAAGTTTAATTTGATCGAACTAGGAATTTCGGAGTAATTCCGAAAAAACGATTTTTTCGGTTTTCTTTCGTCAACGATAACTCACGAACGAATCAACCGATTTTGACCGGGCTGGCGGCGATCGACGTGGTTTTTTTATATTAAGAGCTGATTAGTTTTTGAAATCGATCAGTAGAGCCGTTTAAAAGTTATTCCAAAAAAACCACTTTTGAAAAAAATTTTTTTTGTAGTTTTTTTGAGATTTCTCTAAATTTACCGGGAAGTTGCAGGGATAGCCTTCAGGGTCAACCGTTTTCCTAATTTTTTTATTTTTTTTACTTTAGCAGAACTTCGTTATATATATGATAAAAGAAAACTTCTGACCAAAATTTGTCCAAATAGAAGGGGGTCGACGATTCCAACTATTTGTCGATTTAACATGGAATGACTCATTTATACAATATTTTGGATTTTGTTCTCTGTCCTTGGACTTACACAAATTTGAACTATTGATGATTGTAAATGAGTAATATTGATATGTGTGTAGTACTCGTTAGAGTGTGGGAAAAAAGTTAGAAAAAACCCAATTCGAATTTAATTTATTTGAAAAAATGGTTAAAGTGTAGATTCGTTAGAACTTTATACTTTTTCTTGATAATAAGTTGCAGTAGTTTTTTTTTTACCGTATAAATTTTTTTCTTATTCTAAGTACGACATTTAAAATCGTCTCTAGATAATAATCTTTTATACCTGCGCTCTAGGTTACAAGATTTAAGCATTACTTTCATTATTTACTTTCGATAGGCCTAATTGCAAGTCTAGTTCTTTCTTCTATGTCCTTTGTAAATTTGACCATAGTAAAAAGTAATTATTTTTCGATTTTGGGTTAAGTGGGGGTATTGTTAAAATTGATTGGATTACAATTTTAGTACCCAACCATGTATATATACCCCAGAATTCATCCAAGGAAATCACTCTGCATTTTCCTCTAACTGAAGAGATTTGGTTCTTCTCACATCAAACTGCTCAATATATTCATTTCAATCATGGCACTGTTACAAGCAATCAGAGCGCAACACCAAGAAGCCCTCGATAAACACTTCAACGAAGCCATTGCAACTCGAAATTACACAAAAATCGTCGAGCTCTTGATGGATCAAGATCCGGTGATTCCACCAATGGCAGTCAACCTGCAGAGATTTTTGTACTTGGCACTTTCGGTAGAGAACTTCCCCGTTGTTCAGGAAATCATCGATTCCTTTGTTGGAAAGAGACTCCATGGAACAGTCGATTACGAAGATGAAAATAACGCTGGTTGGGGTCCACTACATCTGGTAGTAGAGGACAATAACTACGACGGAGCTACATTTCTTCTGGAGAACGGAGCCGACCCAGATGTGGAAACTGAAGACGGAACTCAGCCGATAAATATATCGGTTGACAACAAGAATGTTGAGATGACCAAGTTGCTGATGAGCTATGGTGCTGATAGTTGTGGCAACAAGGAAGCTTTCAAAAAAGCAGTCTAAGAAGGAAAATTCCCTAGACTTAGATATAAGTAGGATGGAGAAATCGAAATCTCGTAAATGTCTGTATTGATTATCTTAAAAATCAACTAAACGGTTCTTTTCAGAACCACTACATTTCTCAAAACGTAATAAAATATCAAGTTTTAGATTCATAATTTATTTAATTTATACTGTTTAATTTTTGTTATGATAACGACGATATTTTAAATTCTATAGTCCGTTGAGTAGATCAGCGCAAAAGCATGTAAAAGGGTAAGTTATACTTACTGTAAACTTTAAATTCGGCAAAAAAAACTGATTGAATAATTGAAATGCCCATATTCATGCCGCAATAGACCGATTTTCGACTAAGAATCACTGGAAATAAACGTTTAGTATTAAGAATTCGATAAAAATGGATTGCACTTAAGTCTAACTCATATTTGATTTATACTCAAATCCAGCTTTAAATGTACGTCACAAACATTGTTTTTTACACGCTTCATATTAGCTTCACTTGTATGTTTGTAACCGACTCCTTTGAACTTTGATTTTGACTCACTTCAAACAGTCAGATTTCATTTAAAATTCGTAGACTTATCGAGGGCCGATGACAATACACTAATTTGATAAAATTATTCCATTATCCTAATTAGGATTGTCAGGATTAAATGATTTTTTCGCGCATCCTTTGCGTGAGAGCAAGAAAGATAGGGCAAGCGCGTGGTCTTGCGTATGCGTACCTTTCTGATTCAAGCACTTGGCTCGGCAGAATAATCAAGGCAATAGTCATAAGTTGGCCTATTTTCAATAGTTCAAATTTAAGGTTAAACATACAAACAGTCATTTGAACGGTGGCGAAATACCGAGCCCTAGTCATAATTACAGTTACCAATAGTAATCATGGAATTAATAGTAGATTAAAATAAACAATAGTTAAAAAAAAAAAAAAAAAACAAAAAACACGCTTTAATGAATATAAATTAATAATAGTATAAATAAGAAAAAATTTTATTTTATTTCAAAAAAAGCGTGGGTGCTTTTTAAGATATTATCGAAATGATAATCCTTCTACTCATATCTGTCAATAAAATATTTATAACTATTGACACCATGCACCCCACGCTTTTTTGACAAAGGATTAGTCATCATGAATAAAAGTAATTCCATGGAAACCTTGACAATCAAATTCAACAGAATCTGGAGTAATTGGATTAAATCCAACATCTTCAACGTTCTTTCGTAAACGCGGCAAATTAACATCACAAATTTTTTTCAGCTCTCCTTTTAATTGGAATATTTACTTATACTTCGGCAGTAGTAATACCATCACAGGAATTTATGTTACAAAAAAAATACTTATGTTCATCTAAAACACTTTCATCAATTTGACATGTAATATTACGAGTTGTTTTTTGTGGAGTACCATTAAATGCACAATGATCTTCTACACTCTGTGTTTTAACATCTACACAATTATTATCATCTTGAATTTCAATTTCATTTGTATTATTATTACAATTCTTATTATTATTTTTATTATTAATGATATTCATTTCACTTTGTAAATTCCATCGTCGTAATCGTTCGAAACGTTCAAATGATTGAGTAGATTTTTTGGTATTTACTTTACCAGGAAACATTGTTGGTCCATATAAAGGATGCCGAGGATGTTCTGACTTTTGATTATTAACAAAATGAACACTACAAATCCGAGTATTTTTAGTTGGTTCTCAATCATTTGGATATTTCTTGAAAAACAAATTTCTTTAATTTACTTTTTCTTAGTAGTATTTTATTTATTTTATAAAATAATCATTGTATTGTCTTGAATATCTCGGGTGATTTCGCTCAAATTCTTGGAATTTTTGGAGTAGGTTTCTCAAGTGCTTTTGAAGTAAAACTGCGAAATACAAAAAATTTACAAAACTGCCATTAAAATTCCTGGAACCTTCCGAGTAGGTTTCTCGGGTATTTTCAAGTAAAACTGAGGAGTACAAAAAATAATGTAAGTGCCGCTAAAATTCCTGAAATCTTTTGGAGTAGGTTTCTTGGGTATTTTCAAGTAAAACTACGGAGTACATAAAATAACGTAAGTGCTGCTGAAATTCCTGAAATCTTTTGTTATTTTCAGTATTCCGCAGTTTAACCTGAAAGTAACCCAATTATTCCTTCCGGAAGATTCTAGGAATTTTAGTGGTACTTTTTATTTTTTCCATGTTCTACAGTATAGACTGATATTTTCCGAGACTCTCCCTCCGAAGGATTCTACGGATCAACAGCACTTTTGTTTTTACTGTTTATGTTCCGGAGTATGACCTAAAAGTATCCTAGATGCTCGGTCCGGAATAATACAGGAATTTTGGCAGCAGTTTCTTATTTCAAGTATTTACAGTATAACCTGAAATTATCCTACATATTTTTTGCGGAAAATTCTAGGAATTTTAGCGGCAGTTTTTTAATATTTCATGTTCTGAAGTATGACCCTATTAGTTACTTTACTCGGAAAAATCCAGGAATTTTAGCAGCGCTTTTTTCATTTTTAATACTCTACAGTCCTACCTGAAAGCACCCTGGATGCTTCATCGGGAAGATTTTAGGAATTTTGTCGATACTTTTGTTATTTTCAGTAATCCACAGTTTTCCTTGATACTTCTTTCGGAAGAATCAAGGGATTTCAGTGGTTCTTTTAAGAGTCTTAAAAATAATACAAATAAACTCGAATTTTCAAATTATTATTTAGAGTGGGTACAAATATTATTTTAAAAATTTTATAGTCCGATTGCATGCTCCTTACCATTTTAAAGTATTCCGCCAATCTTCCGCTCAAAGTTCTCGTCAGTTTCTCGAGCGGAAGGTTCCAAATGCAGAATATCTGCGGGATCCCTCAGGTACAGATTTTTTTTACTCGGGTAGCTCTTTTGACACAGCTATTTTTCCTGACGGCTGGAAGATGGTTTATATTATTCTTTTAAATAAGATAAGTGCATCGAAGTCCATGTCAGATACTAGACTCATAGTCAATATATCTTATCTTGCCAAAGTATTTGAGCGTATGTTAGCAAAGCAGCTTACAAATTGCCTCTAAACGAATTGCATCACATCATCGATGAACATCAATCAGGTTTCAGAAAGCATCATAGCACTCGAACAGCTTTGCTTCGTTTGACTGATGATATTCGCAAAGTCATGGATAGAGATGAACTTACCTATCTCATTCTATTTGAATTCTAAAAGGCTTTTGATTACGTTAAGCCAAAAATGTTATTCATAACAATGTATCAAATAGGTTTATCGATTGAAGTTATCGCAGATCGCAATCTATACTCGACCAACATTGTTCTACAACTGATGCCATCAGGACTACTTCTGGCGTTCTTCAAGGATCTACTTTGAGCCCCATTCTTTTCCTAAGCATCATAAATGGAGTAGCTAAACAGTTGAAATTTTCTAAGTACGGTATCTTTGTTGATGATAAATCTGCATATTACCACTTTAGACTCTTCCAACTAAATGACGCAGCTCATAAAATAATACTGATGCCCAAGCAGTGGCTGACGTTACTGGGCCAAAGAAATTGGTCTCGAGCTAAATCTTGGAAAAATAAAGGTCATGATTTTGAGGAACAATAGGAAATTTAAGCTTCTTGAGGATTGTGATCTTCCTCAAATAATTGTAGATGACAACGTCATTCTATATGTAAGCTCAAGTAAACACTTTAGTCTTCATTTATCAACTAATCGTTCCTGGGATTTTCACGTTGCACATATCTTTTGCAAGGTCTACAGTACTCTCAATAGCCTCAAGCATAGAAAGAATATATTATCTACTTCAACTCGCAAACTACTAGTCACAGCTATGATTATTCCGATCATTGACTACTGTTCATTGGTTTTGATATATATATATATATATATAGTATATATATATATATATATATATATATATATATATATATATATATATATCCAAAAGACTGGATTGTAAGTTACAACGTCTGATAAACAATGGCATAAGGTTCATTTTTAATCTGAAACGTGATTAACATATTACTCCCCATAGATACTCCTTACAGTAGCTTACAGTTAAATCGAAGCGATCTTACTTCTTGGCTTGCTTCTTGTATAAACTTTTCAGTTCTGGTGAACCTAGTTTTGTCAGAAGCCTTTTCGTTGAAAAATCACTAGACACTAGACGTTCCGGAAGATTGGCTGCCAAATATTACAACGTCACGTTTAGAATTCCTAACTATTCAACTACTTTCTATGAAAATTCATTTTTAATCTGAGCAATACGCTTTTGGCGTGAAATATCACCTGATGTTATCAATGCACTTAGCGTTAACCTTTCAAGATTAAAGCTTATGAATTCATCCCCGACCTTGAGCTTAAGAAGAACTTGGTACCTGGTATTATTGATGATGATATTAATTGATATAGTTAAAACCATCTGCAGTGCTTTAAATTTAAACCTCAGTCTGACAATTATCTTGCAAATTTTTGTTTACTTTTATTCACCTCACTTTTATTAAATGTGATCAGCTAATTATATTGTTTAAGCTTTTGATTGTTTTCACTGATGCTATGAGCCATCATTCTAATATTGTTAAAATATTTGTTTATATTCTTACATGTACTTTTATTCTTTTTGTTTTGTGTTATTTGCTATTCGGCCATTGCCTTGGTATTTAAATTAAATAAATAAAAAGAAATTCAAAAATTCGAGCTTTAATTTTGAATTTAAATATCTCACGTCATTATCATCTCATGTAATACAGACAGGGAAGGGCACCGATAATATTAATTTTTAACTTAAGACAAAATTGATAAAAGTCAAAATATTGAAGAATAGGTTCAGGATTACGATATTCATCTCGTAATTTTGAATGTAATTTTCTTTCTGTTGATAATTAATACAGAAAATATATCCAATAGAAAGCGAAAATTTGATTACCTGTGGAAGACAAATTCAATTCACTGCGATGTGAAACTTGAATGATATTCTTATTCAAGAGGTCGCTTGTAAAGCAAAATTGTGGAAGGAAAAACATACACGATCAATAGTATGAGTATAGTATAGCAATATGAAATTTAGAGAAATAAATATGTTAAAATTTAAAATGAATGTCCATGAATAATCTCGTTTATGTGCTGATGAAAAAAATTAATGATGTAGTTGTAGAAACCCCCCCCCCCTCCTGAGGTACTTCGAAACAGCTGATTACAATAAACATGACGTCATTTGATACTAAGCTATGGAGCCTATTTACTTTGAATTAATGTATATTATCTATTGTAATCGATTATAGAAATCTAATCCAAAACATAAGGATATTTTATTGCATTCAATTAATACCTATACATGACAATTCATAACTTCAATGATTTTCTTAGTACGAAAAATTTGGTGGCCCTGAAAAGGGCCGTTTTTTTCAAAATTAGATGATAGAGTGGGATGTTTAACCTCCGAAACCGTAGAGAGTACGGCCCTGACGTTTTAATGCGTAGACTACATCCATGGCTGTAACAGTCTTACGTTTAGCGTGCTCTGTGTAGGTGACAGCGTCACGGATGACGTTTTCAAGGAAAACCTTGAGCACACCACGAGTCTCTTCGTAGATCAATCCAGAGATACGCTTGACTCCACCACGACGGGCCAAACGACGAATAGCTGGCTTAGTGATACCTTGGATGTTATCACGAAGAACTTTACGATGACGCTTGGCTCCTCCTTTGCCCAATCCTTTTCCTCCCTTACCACGACCAGTCATGTTGATATGAGGTGAATTAAGCTTCTGATCGACTCAAGAAGTAAACTTGGTATATTCGAAAAACAGTAAGTCAAGGCTCTTTTAAGCACATCTTCAACGTTTCCCCCACCATCGAGTTTGAGTGCAGCCAATCAGCACAATCCAGATACTTTTTCCCCCCTACCGAAATAAACACCTGGCCCAAGTTAACAAACAGGCGAGCTCTTTGAGCGGACATCATATTTTAAATCTAACTAAAGATCATTAAAGTCAGATTACGGTCTCTAAGTCGTCATGGCCCGAACTAAGCAAACCGCTCGTAAGTCTACTGGAGGTAAAGCTCCACGTAAGCAACTTGCCACCAAAGCTGCTCGTAAGAGTGCACCAGCTACTGGAGGTGTCAAAAAGCCTCACCGCTACCGTCCAGGAACCGTTGCTCTTCGTGAGATCCGTCGTTACCAGAAGAGTACGGAGTTGTTAATCCGTAAATTGCCCTTCCAACGTCTTGTTCGTGAAATTGCTCAGGACTTTAAAACTGATCTACGATTTCAGAGCTCCGCTGTGATGGCCCTTCAGGAAGCCAGTGAGGCCTACCTCGTCGGTCTTTTTGAAGACACCAACCTTTGTGCTATTCACGCCAAGCGTGTTACCATCATGCCCAAAGACATCCAGTTGGCTCGTCGTATCCGAGGAGAACGTGCCTAGGTTATCATTTTTAATCCAATATTTGTAAAAACGGCCCTTTTCAGGGCCAACAAATTTTTCATACTAAGAAAATCATTCAATTTTACTAATCGATTATATTGATAATTGTTAAATTACCTAGAAAATGTAAGATCAATGAAAAGTAAGAAAATACAATGTCGATGTCAATCTTTTGTTATCTATTTTCATTCTTTGTTGAGAAAGAATCTTTTTAATTCATACTGTATGTATCTCCTCTTCAAACTAATGATTTTTTCTAAAATCCCATTATTCGCTCTGTGCGCGACTTCAGCGCCATGGCACGTTTGAACTACAGGGGGCTATTGTAATATATTTATTATGTATTGAATGGCTGTCAGAAATAATAATATCGAATGATAAATAAAAAAATGTTTTTTTAATTAAAGGAAATATTTATAATAAATATTTGTTAATGTAAAGTGTTCTTGTGCATTAAAAAGTGAAATGTAAGTATATTTAATACCGAAAAAGTAGCATAGAAGTTAGCACACATAAAGATAGGTTAACTGAAATCAGACTGAATTCAAATAAAAAGAAAATAGAGAAAAATTATAAGAAAACTTGAATAAACATTTAATTATTTTTTTTATAAGTAAATTTACATTAAACGAAATTACCAAAATATTTTATTGTTTCAAAATTCTACAAATTAAAAGTGCTGATTGTTTTAGAGTACAAAAAAAATAGATTATGTTTGCTAACTAAAATTAACATATTACAATTCAATAATAAAGCTGGGAAAAATTTTTAATCGATTAAATTTATCATTTTTATTTTTAGATTTGGATTTAAAATGGAAACCATAATAAAAACGGGATTTCAATCAATAACCCACGAAATTCAGTTCCAGCCACAAACATTGGTAAAAGGAAAAAAGCTAGTTCTTGCTGAACATGTCCGAGAGGTAGAAGAGTTTCGCAAGAATAACGAAAGCTATTTAACTTGACTTTAAAGCTAGTTAACTTGACACTCTTGATCAACTCTCAAATGAGTTACTGTCGGCGGATCTTCAGTAATCATTTCTTGCAATTCATTAACTTCAGGCTCAGGATTGAGTGCTGAAGATACATTTTTGTTCTGCCGGCGGTCCATTAAGCGCTTAAATCTGAAAAATTTATTACACAAAAATTCATATTATTTGATTGCTGATAATCACAAATTTTAATAGCGACAGTATTTATTTATAAAATAATATCTAAAATTTATAGTAATACTCTCCTTTTTAGTTTTTAAATTATGTTAATTTCAATATATTATTACTCACCTATTCGTGACCATTAACTCATTAACTTTTTGAGATTTATAAACTGTAGGAAATTTAGTAGGAATGTAGCTGGGACTCGATTCTATGTCAGACTTTTGGCCTCCAATAAAATGATCACTACAAATATAATCATGTGCCTTTGGAGTCCACAATGAGCCATCAATACTGCAAGGAAAATTGAAAATTTTTAATATTTAATATTTAAAATTTATGATCATTGGTATGGATAATCTTTTAGTTTAATATAATAAGTAGCAAAAGAGTAAATGAATCTTAAATAATAAATGAAAAGTTTATAATAAAAAAATTCAATCTTATTTTTTAATATATAATTAATAATTATTAATTATGCTAAATTTATAAATGTTTAAAAAAATTTTTTTTTTTAATTAATAATAATATTTCCTAGCATTTTCTAAACTTACTATTTTTTTAAGTTTTACTTCTTTCAAGATTTTTATTATTACCGATAGTAAGGTTATGATTCTACTTACTTTTGTCTCCTCAGCGGCTATCCATTTTTTCCTTTGATTTATTTTCCAACTTGCTGTTGGAAATTTATAAAAATGACAAGCACTTTTTCTACCTGTATTCTTACAACTAACAACACAACAACTTTTGTGACTCATTTTATGTTATGTTATTTAAATAAATTTTAAATAACAATTCACTTGTATATTTAGCTAACTCGAAACATAAAAACAGCCCCCCGTAGTATCGGATATAGCCACGGGTAGCGCTGACGGTAAATCAGTTTCTCCCCACCATGGCTTCGCACTGAGCGACTAGCATGACTAATGTTATTTCAATGGTTAAAGATACCTTAGTATCTCGCAAATTATTCTTCGCCATGAATAATTATACAGTTTATTGTTAATGATATTTTAATTGTTCGAACTAAAGATCTTTTCTGATAAACGAACAAAAGAAGATGACATCAATTTTCAGAAAGAATAAGCAGATGTTTTAGAATACAATGAATTTATCATTACTGTAACACATTAAAAAAAATTTTTTTCAATGACGAGAAATATATACAATTTATATATTTTCGATGAACATAGTATAAAAAAGTTAACTACATGACCATTTATCAAAGTATTATCATATTAAATTCGAATAAATTAACATACAACTTACAAAATGTTTTTCAGTCAACTTATCGACACATGCCAAACATCAGATATATGTAATAAATATATTTTTTTCATATAAAACTACTTGAGAGGTTCATAATTCCAATATTATCGTATTGTATCTCAAAATCCGTTTGTCATAGCCAAGGAATGTATGACACTAGACGTTCCCCTGCTATACTTTAAAATAGAAAATGGTGAGAAGCCTAAGAGAGAGATAGCAGAGTTAACGACCTCAATGTAATTATTTATTGTAAGTTAATGATATTACACTCTCTCAATAAAGATGAAATAGTGCTGGTAACTATATTAATCAATTTTGAAGATAGATGACGATAATTTGATTAAGCAAATAATTAGACTGGATAAAAAGAATTTAATTAAACTAGAAAATTCTTCACGTATTGAAAAATTTGGTGGCCCTGAAAAGGGCCGTTTTATTTTAGATGGAAAGAAGATATAATTTAAGAGCTGCTTTTTCTCGGTTTTTTGGGTAAAAGAACAGCCTGGATGTTAGGCAAGACACCTCCTTGAGCGATGGTGACTCCAGAGAAGTTTGTTTAACTCTTCGTCATTACGGATGGCCAACTGAAGATGACGGGGAATAATTCTGGTCTTCTTGTTGTCACGAGCAGCGTTTCCAGCCAACTCCAAAACTTCAGCCGCCAAGTATTCCATGACGGCAGCAAGGTAAACTGGAGCACCAGCACCAACACGTTCAGCGTAATTTCCTTTACGCAACATACGATGGATACGACCTACTGGAAATTGGAGACCAGCACGGCTTGAGCGGGTCTTTGACTTTCCCTTTACTTTACCTCCTTTACCACGACCAGACATGATGAAAAGGTTATAGATTTACAAACTGAACTTTTAACTTGAACGGACAAGTCCTGACTATACGGTTTGCGCTCCAAACCTTGATTTTTATAAGGCTTGTGTGAGGAGCATGCGGCAGATGTTCTGACAGCTGAACGTTGGAGGGGATAGAGCATACCTTGGGTTTAATTGGTGTTCATCCCCACTCTTTGTAACTATCCTTCACCGATGCTCAACTTCCTATTTTTTTTGTTATAAGCGAAAGCAAAGTTGGGCTCACCATCATTCGTCTGCTGTGCCTCTGTACGTACTTACTTACTCAACTCAGTATCCATCATGCCGCCCAAGACTAGTGGTAAAGCTGTAAAGAAATCTGGCAAAGCCCAGAAGAACATTACCAAGTCTGACAAGAAGAACCGCAAGAAGAAGAGGAAGGAAAGTTACGCTATCTACATTTACAAGGTGCTGAAACAGGTCCACCCTGACACCGGTGTTTCCTCCAAGGCCATGAGCATCATGAACAGCTTCGTCAACGATATCTTCGAACGTATCGCTGCTGAAGCTTCCAGACTCGCTCACTACAACAAGCGTTCCACCATCACTTCACGGGAAATTCAAACAGCTGTCCGTCTTCTGTTACCCGGTGAATTGGCCAAACACGCCGTCAGTGAAGGAACCAAAGCCGTCACTAAGTACACCAGCTCTAAGTAAACTTCCTCTCTCTGATTAAAACCAAACCAAACGGCCCTTTTCAGGGCCACCAAATTTTTCAATACGTAAAATATTATCAAGTTCAATTACATTATATTTCTTATACTCACGAAAGCCTAAAAAATATATTCCTAGTCATTTCATGATTTTGAACATGAATATTACAATCGAAAAAATTGAAAAATTGTGAAAATCAATCAACCTTCATTAGACAAGAATATTTCAACCTTCATCATGAAAACAGTTTAATTCACAGTATCAAAAACTTTACTAATCAAGCTGTAAGTAGTTATTTACGTTATTAGTAACATTAAGACCATCTATGTTTATAATAAATTTCCAGAAAATGGTTTTAAGAGAAACGAAAGAAGTAATGAGGGTATCAAAATTTGAGGTATAGCGAAAGTATCTAAAGCTCATGAACCTCACATCAATGATCAGTTTGACATACTCAACCGCTATATTTTTAATTCACATAATTAATAGCAGAATTCATCACATTATCAGAAGATAGTATAAAAAAAATTGAGGAAGGTGAGTAGCAAGGTATCCCTGGTTCTGAGGGGCTCAAATGAGGAGAATGAAGACTAAAGATTCTATTGCAGCAGGCTGAAATTGAAGAGGAGATAAAGAAAATAGAATCACAGGTAAAACACAAACAGCTAAGCTTCAAGAAGTAAAATAAAATAATCTCTTAAAATGATTGAATTAGAGAACGAAATATCTACGCACACACAGAAAAAAACATCAACTTGTTTCAAGAGAAAAATTTTTAAACCAAGAATACAATTTTTAAGAGGGTAATTGCCTTGAATCAAAACGAACAATTCTTGAATTAAGTAAAATTTCCTTAAATCAAGAAAAATGTTCTTAAATCAAGAATTTTTCTACTCAAATCAAGAATATTGAGCTCTTTAAAAATATATACTTGATTCAAGAACATTTTCTACTTATCGCTAAGAAAATTGAAAATTTTCAAAAATCGGGAAGTTATTGGTTTCACCCCGTTTTTCAAAAATCGAGTTTTCAACGGATGTTGACGTTTTGAGGTCCTACGAAGCCTCCCCGAATGTTTCCGCGATGATGTCCGTACGTCTGTGTGTGTGTGTGTCTCTGTGTGTGTGTGTGTGTGTGTGTGTGTGTGTGTTTTTTTTATCTTAGGGGGGGGGAATCCTTTTTACGGATTCCAGGCATAGCTGTTCGGCCTGGATATGTGGCGACTCGACGCAGCGTCATACTAAAACTCAACGCTAACGCCCCTACCCACTAAACCCTAAACCCCTTTTCTTCTTTCCTCTAATCCCTCATGGAAACCGCCGTCAGGCATTACTTCGTGAGGGGAGGATCTAGCTACTGCTATTCCTTCTGGTGGCTAAGGTGTTATTTTTCCTTCCTTCTAGTTTCTGTCATTTGCCCTTTTTCTTTCAATGGAACGCAGCTCTGTAAGCACTTCGGTGGTAAACGTGCTTGTGGCGTTCCAGGCAGCTTCGGATGACAGCATTTCTTCTACTATTGACTCTGGTGTGATTTTCTTGTTCAGGATCTTCTCTAACTCATCACGCTGTGGGTTAAAACGAGGGCACTCAAAGAAAACGTGCTCCGCATTTTCAGCAACTCTTGGGCAAGACGGACACTCTGGGGAATTATCGTGCTTAAAGCGATAAAGGTACTCCCGGAAACAGCTGTGTCCTGACAACATCTGGGTGTGTGTGTGTGTGTGTGTGTACAGCCGTATGTAAACCTCTCATAACTTTTGAACGACTTAACCGATTTTATCGCGGTTGGCACCGTTTGAAAGGGCTTAACTAAACTTAGATTTTGACCATAATTTGGATCGATTCGAACTAGTAGATTTTAAGAAATCTGAAAAAAACTTCAAAAAAAATTTTTTCAAATGTGGTTTTTTTGGAATCACTTTTAAACGGCTTGACCGATCAATTCCAAAAACTAATCAGCTCTTAACATCAAAAAAACAAGTCGATTGCCGCTAGCCCGGTCAAAATCGGTTAATTCGTGAGTTATCGTTAACGAAAAAAATCGAAAAAATCGTTTTTTCGGAATTACTTTGAAATTCCTCGTTCGATCAATTTAAATTTAAAAGTTCTTTATAAAACTTCAAAAACTGCGTTAAATGCCACCAACTACGTAAAAATCGGTTCATTCATTCAAAAGTTATTGCGGTTTAAAAATCGAAAATTAGTGTTTTATTCAACTTCTAGCAGATTTTTGAGCTTGAAGAGCTCAAAATGATACGAAAATTATTTTTTTGAGCTCGTAGAGCTTAAAAGCGTAATAAATGTATGTTTGTTCGCTTAAGTACGAAATGAGCGGGAAGTTGCAGGGATGGCCTTTAGGGTCAACCGTTTTCCTAATTTTTTTTTCTGTTCATGCCCGTGAGTATGTTCACTTGTTGAATCAGTGAAATTTGACTAATTCATTTTAAGAGATTAACAATCAGAGAACTGAAACCGATAGAAAATGATCTAAAAAAATTACTGAAGAATTTTTAGAGGATAAATTTGGAGTAAAGATTGACTAAAAACACGTTCAACTACAGTTACTGTCCTGGAACCGTCCCTGGTTAAAAAAAAGAATTAAAGATGATTAAAAATTAATTGCATCTTTATTAATTCTCTGCAGAGAATTGAGTAGAATTAAAAAGAGTTCAGCATTATAAGCTTTTTATTATATTCAATTCTTCTTGAAGAATTGAGAGTATTAAAAAGGATTCAATTTTACTCAATTGCTATGCTGGTGTTATGTAAAGATTTTTTCTTTAAATATTTAATTAATTATAAAAATTGACAATAATTTCCTTTTATTTTGAACGATAGTAAAATTTGTTTGCGTGCGAACATTTTAAGTCTCTCATTCGGCTCATTGTAAGAGGCTCGGGGAAATTCTCGCTATTAGTCTGGAGCCAGATACATTAAAGGGATTGAAATCCAAATAGATAGATAAATGGGATTTTTGTTACATGTAAATAAACTCACTTATACTTAAAATAAGAAATACCCAAGTAATGACAAAGAACATTAACGAAAAGGATTTACCTCAAACAGAAAGATTTTAGAGTAACAATATCCCGATTAATTTTTAACAATGTTCACTTAAATAATTTCAGATATATAATAAAATGAATATAAAAAAAAATAGGAAAACGTTTGACCATAAAGGCCATCATTGTTGAAAAAAAATTTTTGAAATGAAACTTCTTTACGGAAGCTAAATCTGAACGTTTTGTGGTCTAATAGGGGTATCGCGGGAGAGGGGAAACGTTGAATGAAAGTACAGAATGGAGGAGAAGGGGAAATGCTTGCATAGCAAGTCTAAGATATCTTAAAGAGTGAGGAGGATTGAAAATAGCCGAATAGAATGAAAGAGTATACTAGATCCGAACAAAAACAGTTTCACTGTAAAAAAATAGCGCCAAGTCCACGTTCATAGGACTATTAAGAAAAATAAAATTTCTTTTTTCTTTACAAAAAGATATAAAATTAAAAAATTAAAAAATCCAAGTAACCGATATGATTGTATTTGATTTTCGGAAATTAAAAAAAATTTTATTGTAAATTTGAAAATTAAAAAAAAAAATTTGGTACGTATTTAGTGTGCGTGGTTGCAAAATATTTTACTTTTAATGAAATTCGTAAAATCTATTTACCAGGACTTTAAAAAAATTGAAATACACAATGACGCACACCAAGTACGTTCCAAAATTTTTTTTTTAATTTTCAAATTTACAATAAAATTTTTTTTAATTTCCGAAAATCAAATACAATCATATCGGTTACTTGGATTTTTTAATTTTTTTATTTTATATCTTTTTGTAAAGAAATAAGAAATTTTTTTTTCTTAATAGTCTTATGAACGTGGACTTGGCGCGATTTTTTTTTACAGTGAAACTGTTTTTGTTCGGATTTTAGTATTTTTTGTAATTATAATAAAAATTTACAATTGGTACCAACTTAAATCTCGCGTTGGCTGCATTTTTTATAGCAAACTATCCTCTTGAAGCTACAGTTTATGTAAAAACAATTCCAGCGCACCCTGGCGGATGTAGATGCAAGCTGTGAAATGTATTTTTTTAACTGTAGTTTCCCATCTATTGGAAGATTACCATGTATCCTCGAATTATTTAGTCTGCGGCATGTCACTTTTTACATAGAAAAAAAGTCAGGATCGAAATTTTTGAGCTTGCTATAGTTTGTGCTGATAAAATTTAATAATTTCAAGTAGATTAATTGTTATAATTGAATATAATTAATTAATATCATTAAAATAAAGCATGAATTACTGTTATAATATAAAATTTAGGAACAAGAAGTACCGTAGAATTAAATAAAATTTTGCAACCTCAAAATACCGTTCTGCTTACAGTAAACATAGTCGGTAGTCTGGCGCTCCGTTTACAACGGATTTGAACTGAACTTGGCGCCAGATTCTACCGAATCTGTGGATAGATAATTGGCAGGGTGCGAAGTATATGGTGGGGAAGGCTGGCGCTGACTACCACTTTTACGTGTAAATCTTATGGGAAGAACATGATTTAACGCTAATGGCGGCCACTGGAACTAAATTACTCCGTTTGATTTAACATAGGAAAAGCATGAAAATTGAGGGCAGCACCATCGTGCACCTAGCCAATGCTGTGCGCTTGAGAGAGCATGTGTGCGTGAAACTCGGTCCCTTTTTAATATAGGGTATAGTGTGTAGATATGTATTCTCAATAGTTATTATCGCCTACATGTATATTGTTTGGCGCATGCGTCGAAATTTAAGTACGTTATTTAGAAATATATTTTGTTATATCAGCTGTAACTAACTGTTTTCATATAAAGAATTTTGACATCATGCAGTGATACATTCAAACGTGTTAATTCAAATATAACACTCTTATTATAAATATTGTGATAAAAATAATATTCTTATTAATAAATTCATGTATATATTAATTAATAAAAGTGTAATTGTGTTTTATTTCTTAAATACCGGGCAATTGATAAAATAATTTTCTTTTGTTTTTCAAATCATGAGATATATGCTAAATTATACATAGTACATATACAAATAATATAAACCAACTTAACGATTAAAAAAGTTTCACTTCTATTGTGACCTTATGTGTGTGAGGCTTATTCGTTTTTTTTTTTTTTTTTTTTTTTTTTTTACGTTATAGAATGAATATGATTGTTAAAAAAAATTTAAGTATCATTTTCATTCATTAAGAGATTTTTGAATTCTTATTCTGATTAATTACAAAAAAAAATAATTATTGGTGTAATGAACGTAAAAAAAAAAAAATAAACGAATTTTTCAATTATAAAAATTTATTTTTGTTAATTTTCATTTAATATAATTTTTTTTTTTTTATTTTATCAAATTACTGAAAAAAATTTTTTTTTGCATTTACAAAAAAAAATAATTTTTGGTATTATTTTATTGTTATTATTATTCAGTAGGCAAATTTATACACTATTACTTTGAAATAGGAAAAAATGTTCATTTTTAAATTTATTGATTTTGTCCATTTTTCCATAAAAGCAGGAAGATGGCGCTAGGGTAGGAAATTCTCGCAAGTGGTTGTTCATAGAGTAGTTTCAATATATAACATTTTGCATCACGTTACACCGGGCACCTTCAGCGAGTCATGTTGGAAGCCTAAAGGTTCGTCGCAATGTGACCATCATCGCTTGTTTCAGCTCTCTGCTTGTTTCTCTCTATTGTTTCCTGGAGCGCCGTCGATTCTTTCTCCGGATAGGTATCATTCCAACTACGCAGTTTTCCGCAAATAAGCTCCCCGGAGCAGCTATTGAAGGGACACAGTTCCTAATCTAGTGCGCAAGCACAAAACTGATGAAAAGGCCCTGGTGCCAATCTCGTGAGAAGGAGTTCTGCGTGGAAGGTCAGGCAATCCAGGAGTGGTCACTTGCGGCGAAGAGGTGGTCTTCTTCCGGGGAAGAGTAATGCAACTTCCGTACCGGTTGAGGAGTAGGCGAAATTAAGCCGCTGAATAAAATGAGATTTAATGACTTACGTCAGAAACTTGTGAACTGATAAACTAGCCTATCGAGCAATCGCCACCTCGTTTCCCTTTGGGGGAATCCTTTTGTTAAATTTTTCATTTTTTATAATACTTATTCTTCTTGTTAATACAGAAATTTTTTTTTTATTTATTAACTTAAGAAAAAATTTTTTTAAGTATTTTTCAATTTATTGTTTATTTTTTATTTATTAACTTGAAATGAAAAAATTAAAAAAAATGGTTGACCCTAAAGGCCATCCCTGCAACTTTCCGCTCATTCCATCCTTAAGCGCTCAAAATTACACTTATTACGTTTTTGAGCTCTTCGAGCTCAAAAATATAATTTTCGTGTCATTTTGAACTCTCTGAGCTCGAAAGTCTGATAGAAGTTTAATAAAACACTATTTTTTGAATTTACAAACCGCAATAACTTTTGAATGAATGAATCGGTTTTCACACGGTTGGCTACATTCGATGCAGTTTTTGAAGCCTCATTAAAAATCTTTACATTTGAATTGATCGAACTAGAAATTTAGGAGTAATTCCGAAAAAACAATTTTTTTGGTTTTTTTTTTTATAACAATAACTCACGAACGAAGCAACCGATTTTAACCCGACTGACGGCGATCAACGAGGTTTTTTGAAATTAAGATCTGATTAGTTTTTAAAATTGATCGGTAAAGCCGTTTAAAAGTTATTCAAAAAAAACATTTGAAAAAAATTTTTTCAGTTTGTTTGAAATTAGAACCAATAACATCCTGATTTTCGAAAATTTTAAATTTTCTCAGGGGGAAGTTCAAAAGAAATTAAGCTATAAAAGTCTTTACGCTATAAAAAATTTGGTGGCCCTGAAAAGGGCCGTTTTGTTTGGAGAAAGAAAGAGAATAGAATTTAAGAGCTGCTTTTTTCAGTCTTTTTGGGCAAAAGAACAGCCTGAATGTTAGGCAAGACACCTCCCTGGGCGATGGTTACTCCGGAAAGAAGTTTGTTCAATTCTTCATCGTTACGGATGGCCAACTGAAGATGACGAGGGATGATTCTGGTCTTCTTGTTGTCACGAGCAGCGTTACCAGCCAACTCTAGGACTTCAGCAGCCAAGTATTCCATGACGGCTGCGAGGTAAACTGGAGCACCAGCACCAACACGTTCAGCGTAATTTCCTTTACGCAACATACGATGGATACGACCCACTGGAAATTGAAGACCAGCACGGCTTGAGCGAGTCTTTGACTTTCCCTTCACTTTACCACCTTTACCACGACCAGACATGATGAGTGAGTACGAGGTAGAACTGAGTGATACTAATAAAGTAGAGCAAGCTCTAGCGGGAGTTATGTTAATATCGCGTCGTGCCAACGCTTAAATGCGTTTTCCGTCGGAGCTCACGGTAGAGTGAGCGATGTAGAAAGAAGTGGGGAATTATAACTCTAATCGCATTAGCCCGCGAGTTCCAATAGGCGTTACTATTGTTGTTATTTTTTTATCGAAGCACGCGAGCGAACGAGATTACGTACACTCTTTCCCCCTTTACTGCGATCATGTTTCACAGATGGTCAATCTCCTTCTCTTCTCTTTTAAGAGTTAAATCGAAAACTTGCAACTCATCAGATAGATATAGATCATCAGATCATTCGTCGAGACAAATAGTACAACGTGATACATACTCTACAACCTAACCTATAAATTCTGTTCTACATGTGTGTAGTAATTTTATTACATACTGTCAGCAGAGCCTTCTCAATGAGTGTCGCCCAAGGGGGCGTTACTTTATTAAATTCAACACAAGCCAAAGGTTTACTGGAGCTCTTGGCTAAAAAACAAGAACAAACAAAAGTTACAACCAACAAGAGAAAAATCACAGAACAGATCATGACGGGTAAAACAAAAACAACAAAACTAAAACCTATTGATTTGAATAATAGGTTTGAGCCCTTATCAACAGCTAATGAAAACAACGAAATCAATAATATGGAAACTAAGCATCAAGAACAAAATCAAGAAACTAAGCAAAAGAAAAGAACCATACCTATAGTAGCGGAGATAACCACGCTAACTCAAGAACAACTTAAAACTATCCTTAAAACAATTAGAGAAACACTTCCACACATGAAAATGAAGTTTACACAAGGAAAACTGACACTTTACACAACATCAGAAGCAGAACATTTAGACGTTGTTAACAGTATTAAACAACTCAAGCTTAAATATCACACGTACTCACGCAAAAAACTAATGGATAAAAAATTTGTAATCAAAAGACTTCCAGAACTTGATATAGAAGATATAGTAGAAGACGTAAACAAGCAAAGAATAATACCAAAGAAACTAGTACAAATGAAATCTGCCAAAAGAAAATCATCAGGAGATGTAGCGACATATTACATGTCTGTGGCCTGTGATGTGGAAATAGACAAAATATTTGCAACTAAAACCATCTGTGGAGTCTTGGCCACATGGGAAAAATATAAAAATCCTAAACGAGTTACTCAGTGTTATAACTGTCAGGGTTATGGTCATGGCACAATTAACTGTAACTATGATCCAAAATGCGTTAAATGTGCTGGCAACCATACAACCAAGGAATGTGTTAAACAACCTGAAGAAAAAGCTAAATGTGTAAATTGCCAAGGAGAGCATCCAGCTAATTACTCAAAATGTCCAAAGTACTTGGAACATCTGGAGTATGTTGAAATACAGCGCCATAAACAAGCATATGCATCAAAAAGCGTTAATAAACGACCAATACCAGCACTGAACAACCCGAAGGACTACCCAGCGTTACCACCAAGGAGACACCGAGCAGACGTTGGAGGACTAGCACAGACGACTCAAAGGGATGATCCACCGCAGCAGTCTCCATGGTCATCTAGGAACGAAAGCTTTAGTAACAATTATAATATAAGAGGTAATTTATTAGATATTAAAGAATTATTCCAAGAGTTTAATACCTTAAGTAATCTCTGTGATATTAAATTAATGATTGAAGCCATTAAATATCTTAATAACGAACTTAAAGATTGCAAAGATAATGCATCAAAATGTCTAGCTTTATTAGAGTTTTTAGATTCACTTAATGAATAATAAATCTGACGATCAAAATATCAGAATTGGCCATTGGAACGCCAATGGATTAGAGCATAAAGATAATAAACATAAAGATTTTATAGTGAAACATAATATAGACATAATGTTAGTCAATGAAACCAAAAATCTGATAAATATAAGTTTAAACTAAATGGGTGTATAAGTTATAAAAAAGATAGACCAGGTAAACAATCAGGTGGTGGTCTAATGATAGCCATCAATAATAGAATTAAGCATTCGGAATTCGGCATTGACCTTAATAATATCACAATTGAAGAACTAGGTATAAAACTTAACAATGATATTACATTATTCACAGTATATGTAAGACCAAAAATAGGAAACCTTACTAATAAGATCGACATAAAAGAATTAGATAAATTAACTCATAGTAATAAATCTATTCTTATAGGGGACTTTAACTCTAAGCATACCTCATGGAAGTGCAAAACTAATAATACTAATGGCAAAATACTTTTTAACTACGCGAATAAAAATCACTTAACTATCTTAGCACCTGACAGATATACTCTATATCCAGCTAATTCAAACCAACCGAGTATAGTAGACTTTGCTATTACTAAAAACGTAAACGCAACAATAGAAACAATAGACGAACTTGATTCTGATCATATGCCAGTAATTCTAACCCTAGGCGACATAAGAAACCCACGAACCGCACATAGACAATACTTAGATTATAATAAAGCAAATTGGCCACTATTTCGAGAACTAATTAATGACAAATTAACTATAAATAGAAATATAATCAACAGACAAGACATTGACGATGCTGTACAAAATCTGACAGATATTATCAACGAAGCTAAAAATGAAGCGATTTCTACATGCAAATATCAACAATATCTACCTGAATTGCCAGACGATATACGACAATTAATTAAGTTAAGAAATTACTACCGACATCAGTATCAAAGACATCGCATAGATATATATAAACAAGAAAAAAAACGTATAAATAATATAGTTAAAGCAATAGTTCAAATTACCTACATCATAAACCAATGTTTTAGAATTTCATACTTCCCGCAGGATTGGAAGCAAGCTGTTGTACTTGCATTCCCTGAGCGTGGAAAAAATAAATTATTCCCACAAAGTTACAGACCGATTAGCTTACTTAATACACTTGGTAAGATTTTTGAAATTATAATATCAAATAGACTTCATAAATTTGAAAAACTACAAAAAATATTAATAGAAGAACAATTTGACTTTAGGGATAACAGAAGCACAGTACAACAGCTTGCCCGAATCACTAACTACATATCAATAAACTTTAACATCAAAATGGAAACTGCAATGCTCCTCCTGGACATTTAAAAGGCATTCGACACGGTTTGGCATAAAGGATTAATATTTAAATTACATAAAATAGGAATACCAATTTACATTACAAAAATTTTAGTTAGCTACTTAAAAAATCGAACATTTAAAGTCCAAGTCAATAACGCATATTCCGAAATACAACCTGTAGTTGCTGGTGTTCCCCAAGGGTGAATCCTGGGGCCAACTCTATTTATATACTATAGACTGGGCCAAAAAAACTGACTATTTTTTTTTTCTATCGATACTGTGAAAATATCATTCATGATGATAAAAAAAAATTATTGTGCAAGTTTGAGTCCTTAATAATAATATTAAGGGGTGTATCGTTACGACTATTGATTTTTCAACAGTAATCGCATTTTTTACTCAAAATTCGTTAATTATCAATCTGAAAAATTTTAGCGATATGTATTCTTATAGGAAATTAAATTTCCTAAAAAAAAGTTATCTTTGTAAATTACTGTAAAACAAGCCGTTTCCTTGTAATCATGCCTTAAACAAAGATTTATTTTTTCAATTTTGCGTTTCAATTTTGGATTTTTGTAGCTACCAGAAATATCAATATTTTTACAATTTAAAATACTTATTTTCAAAGGAAATTTAATGCTCTACAAAAAAAGGCTCTTAACATTTTTGATTAAATTCACTCCTTTCAAAGTTATTCGACGTTGAAGTTAAATTCAAAAATAATTTATCGTTTTTTTCGCGTTACACATGATTTTTTCCTTTTGATTGAAAAATTTATGACTTTAATATTGAGAATAATTTTTTTTTGTTGGAAGACTAAATTTTTTTATAAAATCATAATTTACCAATGTATTATTTTGCTTTTTAACGATTAATTATCGACATAAATTCATTTTTACTGTATTTAACTAACTCCAATAGTAAAATAAATTCGGTCCCTTTATTATAAATTATTTATTTGTATAGGGATATATTTTTTTCTATAAACTTACACTTTTAAACTTCCGTTTTTAGCCCTCTTGTTGTTTTGTCCTTTTTAATGTCAACGAGAATTTAATTTTACTCTCCTCCACGATTACATTTGTAAGTGTTTATTAGCGAAGTCGACCACCTGAAAATGACCTTGAAAGTTTCACGTTACAGCGCTGCGAGTTATCGTGAGCTTTTCCGTAAT
Source organism: Cotesia glomerata (assembly GCF_020080835.1). Lineage (NCBI taxonomy): Eukaryota > Metazoa > Arthropoda > Insecta > Hymenoptera > Braconidae > Cotesia > Cotesia glomerata. Next base: position 20,329,413 of record NC_058164.1, read on the forward strand.
CTGTTACCGAAGCTGAAAACATAGCCTTCCTTTCTCCCACCACCTTGCTTTTATTATTGCGCTTTTCAAAAAAGGGAATACTATCCGTGTATAATAACTTTGATTTCCTTTGATCGGAAAATGACCTTGATTGTTATACGCTACAGCGCTGCCTTTCTTCACGCCAAAGCGCTGCGAGGTATCGTGAGCTTTTCCGTAATCTATTACTGAAGCTGAAAATATAGCCTTTCTTCACTCCCACCCCCTGCTTTTTATCATTGCATTGTTCAAAAAATGAATACTCTTTGTGCATAATTACTTTGATTCTATTCTTCATTGTGCAAAGTAACTTAAACGTTGTCAACGCAAATTTGAGTTTTCATTAAGTATTTATTTATTGTTTGGTATATAATTTTCTTCTTTATTTCTTTAGATTGTTTAATTGTAATTGATAGTTTGAATTTATTTATGGTATCTAATTGTTTCAGTATTACAAATTAAGCGTTTAGTTAATTCTGTATTTGTGAATTGTTTCATTACGTTACTTTGTAACGTTTAAGTTCGATTTGATAAAAAACTCGCCACTATGTCATTGGAGAAAACTTATTTAATCGGTGTTCCTATTGAGAAAATTAATAACCGTAAGCTTCCGACTGTCAAAGAAGTTTTATCATTATTTTTTTATCAACATAAAGTTCTCAAATTAAAAATTTATGATAGTGCTGCAAAAACTGCTAGTGTCGTTCAAGACTGCTGGAATAATTTGCAGATTTCAACTTCTGGTTTTTGCAACATTGTAAAGAAAATAATTAGTATTTTCAAGAAGTGGAAATATTTACTGTGCAATCGCAAAAAAAAATCACGTGCTCAAAAACAAAGAGAAAATAGCTTTGAAAAAAAACTCGAACAATTATTTGACATCGCTGGGAAGAATAGTTTAAAAGGTTTCGATAGAAATAATAATATTGATTTTCAACTTCCAATGTCTTCAAATCTGCAAGAAAATAATAATAATATCTCAGACGAAAAACACGAAGAAATAATGGAAATAGAGGCGATAGGTACGTATTCATTAATAATAGTTTAATAAAGTCAAAATAACTATTTTGTACCGTGCTAATAATAAGTTACTATGTTCTAATGAATAAATACTTATCTAAATTATTATATTCAATAAATTTTTTAAGTTTTTACACAAAGTAAGAAAAAAATTCTTCAATAAAGAATCAATTTTCTCAACTGATGAAAATATATCTAAGAAAACTAAAATAATTTGATTCAAATCGAATTGTTTTAGACCAATGAAATTATTTCACGCTCGAAAAATCTCAGATTTTCCTAAAATTTATATGGCTGATGATATAATCTTTTTTTCTGTACAATTAACTTAAATTATGTTAAGATTGACAATTTTTATAACTTATTTTTTGCATATTTTCTACACAAAAATAATATTTTAGTAGTTAATTGCCTTGCAAACTTACACAATTGTGTAATTTTTATCATACTCTTACAAAAATTAAGGAAGTAAGAAAGAAATCCAAGTATTCGGAGGATTTCCAACAGGCTGTAACTTGTGAAAAAATTATCGTACAGTAAATAAAAAAAAAGGAAATTGCAGCAAATTTTGATTAGGCAATTGATTTTTTAAAAAACTACGAAAAGCCCTTTTTTGTTGCTTTTTAAATTCATGTAATGATTAAAAAAAAATTTTTTTTCAAAAAATCAATGGCTAATTCTTGTAGAAAATTCATCCAAGTTTTCAAAACCCATCTTGAATTTTCTTTACGATCATTGGTTGCTGAGGTATTGATAATCAAAGACAGAATGGTCTTTTTTCATTAAAACGCCGATATCTCAGCGAGAAATGCTCAAATCGAGGTTTTCAAACTAACAAATCGAAGCTCAATGAGCAAGATATCCAGTCCATATAGAGATTAAATCAAAAAAATTTTTTCCAAATCCATAAGCTAAGAATAAAAACCAAAAAAAATTTCAAAAATTTTTATCTCGGTAGATTTCTTAAGATTAGGAATAAAAAAATTTTTGGAACTCAGATCCAAAAATAAAATACTGAGAGCTGCAATTTGCTTTTTTTTTATTTGTTGTACGATAGTTTTTTTATAAGTTACAGACTGTTGAAAATACCCCAAATATTTTGATTTTTTTCTTGCTCCCTTATTTTTTGTAAGAAGTGTATTTTCTATTTAACAATGTCAAAATAATTTATATTTTTCAGAAGACACCTCTCGTGATTATAACAGTAATGATGATTGTGATGCTACAACATCTAGTCAGGAGTTGCAATCAAAGTCAGATTCATTTATGAGTCAAAATTCAAATGTGTCTAACTTGAAACAGATTTTTTAACAGCAAAACGGACACCAAAAATTAATATTATGACGCCAGAATTAGCTGCTGCACTGGATCGTGGTAATGTAAGTAGCCGAAGCGCCACATATGTTTTGGCAGCTACTTTAAAAAGTGTGGGATTCGATACTCGGAATGTAAATTTGAGTTATAAAACTATTCAACGACAGCGTATAATTCATCGGAAAGAAATTGCTAAAGGCTTAAAAGAAGACTTAAAATTCAATGACAATTATGTGGTCCATTGGGATGGTAAACTGCTAAGTGATATTGTTGGGACAGAAACAGTAGATAGGCTTCCGGTGCTTTTAACATCGTCTGGCAGTGAACAGCTATTGGGTATTCCAAAAATTAATTCAGGATCTGGGATTGAGCAAGCTTTAGCTGTATACTCAACTATGGAGCAATGGGGTGTCAGTAATTACATAAAAGCGATATGCTTTTATACTGCAGCAACCAATACGGGTAAATTTTAATTATTAGTCTTATTTACTTGAAAAGCTCAGATTTGAAAAAGTAGAGAAAAATTATACTTAACACCTTTTCACAATTATTTTCTAAATATTCCAATTCAAACACATCTAAAAACCGACAAGTTGATTTTTTTTTGCCAAAAATAAAGTTTTCTGTGGTCAGATGATAATATTTAAAAATAAACTTTATTACAAAAATTAACTCCACTGATTGTTATATTTTCAGAATTTATGGAAGTAATATAGTTCAAAATAAAAAATCACTTGATTTGCCATTCATGTTTCTAATCAAATCTTTATCTTTCTAATCTATAGGAATTCATCATGGCGCTGGCGTAGAGCTTGGAGAAAATTCTGAAACGAAAGCTTATATGGTTACCCCTGTCGTCATCATGTAATTGAACTTGTCATAAAAGGCGTTTTTGAAGCTTACTGGCCAGTACAATCAGGTCCGGAGAACGTTCCATTTTTTAATCGATTTAAAATCGGTTGGAATAAAATCAACACATCCAAATATAACGCTGGCATCAACGATAAGATAGTGGCTAATATACTATTAAACAAAAAGATGAACTATTAAGTTTTATCGATAATTATTCGCAGGTATATTTTGAGTTGTTATTTGAGTTCTACAAGTGCACTGAAAAACTTTTTGGTCAAAGAAAATTTTCATTTTAGGCAAGATAGTGTTCTTTTTAATAATTTTCTTAATTCAAGTTGACCACGTTTTGTGTACACAATTTAAAATCTCCAGTTCTCATGTAAAGATATTACCTTTCAATAATAACAGAAATGATCATATTTTTTGCAGAAATTTCTTCCAAGAAATGACTATCGAGAATTTTTGAGTTATCATCTATTTTCTTGGGAGCTACGCCAAAGGATAATTACACTTTTAAATGTCCGGGAGCAATGAGTCATGCTCGTTGGATGTCGAAGGCGATTTATTGTTTGAAAATATTTATTTTTCGAACAGAGTTTAAGATTACACCTAAAGAGTTAAATAATCTTCGTCATATTTGTATTTTCATAGTTACAACTTATATAAAAGCTTGGTTTACTTCATCCTCGGCAATTTTGGCTCCAAATAATGATTTGACTTTGATGCAACAATTGATATTATATAACAAAATAAACTCGACTGTATCGCAAGCTGCTCTCAAGAAAATGGTGAGACATTTATGGTATTTGAGTGATCAATTAGCCATAATGTCTCTATTTGATGATTCTATTGACCTGACTGTGACGACCAAAATGATTGAAAATCTAATAAATAATAAATCATCAAATACTAAAACCAGAAAATATGAAGTAGCAAGCGATTCAGATGAATTGCTAGAAAAAGATATCAGTGACTTCATTTCTGTAGAATCGCTCACCATATTCAAAGAATTTGATTTGCCGTATGATTTTATCGATGAAGACATAAGCAATTGGTCCAATAATGATAGTTTTCAAGAGTGTAAGGAATTTTTTGGAAAATTAGCTGTCGTCAATGATGTTGCAGAACGTGGTGTATCATTAATTGAAGATTACAATAAGTGTCTCACTAAAAACGAAGAACAACTTCAGTATTTGTTGTTAGCCGTTAGTGAACACCGGAAAAAATACCCAAATTGTAATAAAAGTAATTTGATTGAATAATTATTTTTTCAACTGATCATTTGCCATGATTTGATAACAATTAAAGAATTTTTTTTGTAAAATATAAATTATAAGTGAAAATAAAATGATTTTTTATCTCTTTTATTGATTTAATTTGTTTTGACTTATTATTCAATTTTTTTTCTGTAAGTAAAAGTATGTCACTAGGCAAATAAATAATTTATAATAAAGGGACCGAATTTATTTTACTATTGGAGTTAGTTAAATACAGTAAAAATGAATTTATGTCGATAATTAATCGTTAAAAAGCAAAATAATACATTGGTAAATTATGATTTTATAAAAAAAATTTAGTCTTCCAACAAAAAAAAATTATTCTCAATATTAAAGTCATAAATTTTTCAATCAAAAGGAAAAAATCATGTGTAACGCGAAAAAAACGATAAATTATTTTTGAATTTAACTTCAACGTCGAATAACTTTGAAAGGAGTGAATTTAATCAAAAATGTTAAGAGCCTTTTTTTGTAGAGCATTAAATTTCCTTTGAAAATAAGTATTTTAAATTGTAAAAATATTGATATTTCTGGTAGCTACAAAAATCCAAAATTGAAACGCAAAATTGAAAAAATAAATCTTTGTTTAAGGCATGATTACAAGGAAACGGCTTGTTTTACAGTAATTTACAAAGATAACTTTTTTTTAGGAAATTTAATTTCCTATAAGAATACATATCGCTAAAATTTTTCAGATTGATAATTAACGAATTTTGAGTAAAAAATGCGATTACTGTTGAAAAATCAATAGTCGTAACGATACACCCCTTAATATTATTATTAAGGACTCAAACTTGCACAATAATTTTTTTTTATCATCATGAATGATATTTTCACAGTATCGATAGAAAAAAAAAATAGTCAGTTTTTTTGGCCCAGTCTAATATAAATCCCTAATAAAGCCCATCCTACTTTACGCTAACCCTATCTGGGGTGGTACTTATAAAACAGCAATAAATAAAATAAGAATAGCGCAAAATAAAACCTTAAGACTAATAAGTCAAGATGTACCTGGTACCTCAAATTTAAAAATAAGAGAACAATTGAATGTAGAAGATATTAAAGATGACATATTTAAACAAACATATAAATTTTATAATATAAACAAAAGAAAACTTGATGTATTAAATGATGTAGGAAAATAGAGCAATGATAATGCACCATTTAAAATCAAACACAAACTACCTCATAGTCTATTATTGTAAATAATGTACATAGACTTATAGATTTAAGTAAGTTAAGTTAGTTATAAGTCTGTAAAATTTTTAGTTTTTAAGTAAAAATATCTAATAAGGTTTTTCTCAGATTTTTTCCTTAAGGAAGTATAGGACGTACAGTCCGTTCACTGAGTTTCATCTCACAATGCATATCTATAGCTATACTATAGTACGTGACTTAAGAAGGATTAATTTTGTTCGAGACTGTACTTTCAGAAAACTTAACAAGTTTTTACTAGTGATTTAATGAAATTTAGCTTACCGGAATAATCTTTTATGCATTAAATAGCTATATTATAATCAAATAATTGATAATTTATTTTTAATTTGAATAAAATAATAAGTTTTTTAATTTTTAATATTTTTTAAAAAGTTTGGCAACGCAATAAATTTTATCGCGGTTGCGCATGCGTTGACTGCTCTATTCGTGTTTTTGATGTGTACGTGTGTATTATGTTTACAAGTGATGCTATTAAAAATATCAAAATATTAAAGAATTAAAATATTGATTATTTAATTATGTTATGTTTTATAATAAATAATAACAATTTTATAATATTTTTCTTAACCTATTTGATATTTCTTTTAACCTATTTCATTGAAGCTTTAAATTTCCCGCGCGACCCACCATGTACGGCGTTGCCGTCAACATAACCCACATTTGCTATGGCTGACTATTTTTTTAAAATTTAGATTTTTCAAACTCAATTATTTTTATAACTAAGTACCCTCAACTTAATTTTATTTTTTCAATAATTTTTGAAAATTTTTTTTTTCTTACAATGAGTTTTTCGAAGCTTTCTCATTATTTTTTCATCATGAAATTTATTAAAACAAGAGTAGGTGTGAGATTTGGTATGTCATTACAATGTTAAATGACCTGTTTTGAATCTTGTTTTATAAATAAACTATCAACCCTAGGTCTCTGAAATTTTAACACAACACGTATTAAATATATTTCTATCGATCCTAAAAATTTTAAATTGATCTCATTATTACGACTTAACTCCCATACCTCCTTAAGGGGTTAGGGGTAATCAGAATTTTCAAAAAATCAATTATTTTTTTTTTGCATTTTCGTTATGTGTAATATCTTAAAAATATTCTCTGAAAATTTCAAGTCGATCCGATAATTAGTTTTTGAATTATTCGACAAATAACAAAGAGAGCTCGGGTACTTCAAAGCGCTCGGGAGCAGATAGCTAGCGGCAGCTTCAAGAAACCCCCTTTTAGGGTTCTATTGTCATCCTATTCTGGAATTATAAAAGCAGATCCTTACAAAAATACAACCATAAATAAAAAGGAATGTATAGGCCATGTTCAGAAGCGGATGGGGACTCGACTGCGTACTCTGAAAACTAAACAAAAAGGTCTTGGTGGTAGAGGTAGGCTTACAGGAAAAGTAATAGACAAATTAACTGTGTACTATGGTTTATCAATACGTCGTCATTGCGATTCTATTGAAGATATAAAATCTGCTATTATGGCAACTTTTTACCACTACGGTTCGACTGATGAAAATTCGAATCATGATATGTGTCCCAAAGGCGAAGATTCTTGGTGCTCTTACCAGCGCGCTGAAGCAAGTGGAGAGCTTGATACTTATACTCAAGATTATTCTCCCTTACCTCCTGATGTTTTAAAAGCTATTAAACCGATTTACGACGATCTCAGTAATGATAATTTACTTTCAAGATGTGTAGGTGGATTCAATCAGAATAATAATGAGAGCTTCAACCAACTAGTGTGGAAAATATGCCCAAAAACCGTGAATACTAGTTCTACTATCGTACAAATTGCTGCATACATAGCTACTTGTATATTTAATGAAAGTACAAATTCATTATTAATGATTATGGATACCCTAGGACTTAATTGTGAGTCTAATTCCCATCGGTATGCTGAAAAATTGGATGCTGCACGTGTGAAAGTGGCAGATCAGCGCGCCAACGACAACACTCGGGAAGGCAGAATGCTTCGTAGGCAACAGCAAATTGATGTTTTGGAAACTTCCACAATGGCTGAAGAACTATTATATGGCCCAAGAATATATGACTCGATGTAAGTAATTTAATAATTCGTATTTTTGTACGTGAATCTAGTGTGAAACTTTAAACACGTTTTTCTCAAAACTATGTTCTTTGAACTGGTGACAACTGTAACTCGAAAACCGCTCAGTAGATTTTAATAAAATTTATACAGCTTTTAGAATACATAATAAACTCGGGCCTGATCGAAGGATTTTTTTTTTTCAAAAATTTCGATTTTTTAAGACCAATTAACTGTTGATTTTTTCCCAAAAATCTAGACAAAAATTTCCTGAAGCCGCCATTTTGTTAATTTTTGAAAAAAAAAAAAATCCTTCGATCAGGCCCAGGATTATCTATTTATAAAACTAATTTTTTTCATCCGATTGATTTTAGATCAATCTCCAAGGACATATGATTGTCACCGCAAGGACCTTTTTTTGGAACTGGGTCAACACAGACAGCTATAACTTTGGAAATTAAATTTTTTTTTTTTAATTTTCGTGACTTCAAGTCAAAACATTGTATAATAATGCCATATTACTACTTTTGTAAAATAACATGATTTAATAGCAAAAAAAAAATACTGAAAATTCTCATTTTTTCGTGCCTCTGACTACCCCTAACCCCTTAAAATAAAAAATATAAACATAAAGCATAAATATCTAAATATAAGAAAATTAAAATATCTCTATGTAATTGGTTAAGTTGTTCTTACACAAACGGATACAAACAAACAAATATATGTATTAATTACTTGATGTAACATTGTTAAAGATAAATAAAGAATATTTCAAAGTCAAAAGTGCAACTCACCAGTTGCACTCCAGCTAGCAAAGCTTAATATCGCTCAAAATTCAGATTCTCGTCAATCGATAATTATCAATTATTACCATGCCGCCAAAGACCAGTGGAAAAGCCGTGAAAAAATCCGGCAAAGCCCAGAAGAACATTACCAAGTCTGACAAGAAGAAGAGGAAGGAAAGTTACGTTATCTACATTTACAAGGTGCTGAAACAGGTCCACCCTGACACCGGTGTTTCCTCCAAGGCCATGAGCATCATAAACAGCTTCGTCAACGATATCTTCGAACGTATCGCTGTTGAAGCTTCCAGACTCGCTCACTACAACAAGCGTTCCACCATCACTTCACGAGAAATTCAAACAGCTGTCCGTCTTCTGTTACCCGCTGAATTGGCCAAACACGCCGCCAAAGGAACCAAAGCCGTCACTAAGTACACCAGCTCTAAATAAACTTCCTCTCTCTGAATAAAACTGAACCAAACGGCCCTTTTCAGGGCCACCAAATTTTTCAACACGTAAAAATTAATTCCAAGTTTAATTATAAACTAAATGTACTTGATATTTCAATGGTCAACTTAAATTGTACTTTGATTACAATTCTTTAGATTAATTTATCACAAGCTAAACGAAATCTTATTAATGTCTTATTAATATCTGTATAGAACAATTATGTTTTAGTTAAAATTTTGAAACCTTTAAACCATATCAAAATTTAATTTTTTATTTTAAAAATACCTGTCAAGATTAAAAATTTTTAACTTCCCGCTAAGACAATCGAAGATTTTCGAAAAATCGGGAAGTTATTGTTTTCACCCCGTTTTGCAAAAATCGAGGTTTCAACAGATCTTGACGTTTTGAAGCCCTAAGAAGCTTTCCTGACTATTTTTACGATGATGTCCGTACGCCTGTATATATATATATATATATATATATATATATATATATATATATATATATATATATATATATATATATATATACAGGCGTGTGTGTGTTTTTTTTTTTTTTTTTTTTTGGGGGGGGGGAATCCTTTTTACGGATTCTAGGCATAGCTGTTGGCCTGGATATGTGGCGACTCGACGCAGCGTCATACTAAAACTCGACGCTGACGCCCCTACCCACTAAACCCTAAACCCCTTTCTCTTCTATCCTCTGATCCCCCATGGTACCGCCGTAAGGCATTTCTTCGCGTGGGAAGGAATAAGCTGCCGCTCTTCCTTCTGGTGGCTAAGATGTTATTTCTTCCTTCTAGATTCGGTCTTTCGCTCTTTTCCTCTCAATGGATCGCAACTCGGTAAGCACTTTTGTAGCAAAAATGCTTGTGGCGTTCCAGGCAGCTTCTGACGACAACATTGCCTCTACTATTGACTCTGGTTGGGTTCTCTTCTTCAGAATCTTCTCTAACTCATTGCGCTGTTGGTTGAAACGTGGACACACAAAGAAGACATGCTCCGCATCTTCATTGACCCCTGGGCAGGACGAGCACTCTGGGGTATCATCGTGCTTAAAGCGGTGGAGATACTTCCGGTAACATCCGTGTCCTGATAACATCTGCGTTAAATAATAGTTGATCTCACCGTGACTCCGGTTGAACCACACATCAACCCGAGGTATGAGACGGTACGTCCACCGACCCTTATCTGAAGCATTCCACTCTTGTTGCCATCTTGCGATGCTGTGTTGCCGTTCTTCGCTTCTAAGTTCTTCAGGGCTCAGTGTGGTTGACCTTTTTCGTTGATATAGGTTCCGTCTTTCCTCAGCTAGGACTCTGAGAGGCAGAGTACCGGAAATAACACACACTGCTTCCTCTGATATTGTGCGAAAAGCGCTAGCTACTCGTAGGGCACTCAGTCGATATACTGGTCCAACCTTTCTCAATGATTCTTGCGTTTTTAATGCGTCGGCCCAAATGGATATTCCGTAAGTGAGCACCGATGTGACTACTGATGACAGTAATAGCCAAATGCTCTGCTTTGGGCCTCCGACGTTCGGCATCAGTCGTGCGAGACTGGCCCGCACTACTGACGCTTTGGCACTGACATGCTCCACTTGCTGCTTGAAGTTGAGTCGGGCATCAAGCATCACTCCCAAATATCGGATATAAGGTTGTGATGTGATTTCTTGTTCACCGATTTTTAGCTTAATGGTCTCTACCACTTTTCTGCTGGTAATAAGCACTGCCTCAGTCTTGTGTTGCGCCAGTTGCAGGTTCACTGCGTCCATCCACCGGTTAACGCGCTCAAAAGTGAGATCGAACATATGGTTTATCTCGTCAGAGTGTTTGGCAACAATCACTACGGCTACGTCATCTGCATATGCTACGAGTTTGACGTTTCTTGGCAGAGTTAGTCTTAATAGACCGTCATACATAATATTCCACAGGAGCGGGCCTAGGACTGAACCTTGTGGTACACCTCCAGTAATATCATACTCCCTCGGACCGTTCTTCGTGTCATACTTCAAGACCCTATTTTCAAAGTAGCTTGTTACGATCTTAAGAAGGTATTCTGGTACATTCTTCTCTTGGAGGGCCTGCATGATGCATTCCCAATTGGCGGAGTTGAATGCGTTTCTGATGTTTAGGGTCGCCACCAGGCAATACTCTTTCGTTCCACCCTTCCATCTGGTTGTGTGTGTGTGTGTGTGTGTGTGTGTGTGTGTGTGTGTGTGTGTGTGTGTGTGTGTGTGTGTGTGTGTGTGTGTGTGTGTGTGTGTGTGTGTGTAAACCTCTTATAACTTTTGAATGGCTTAACCGATTTGATCGCAGTTGGTGTCATTCGAAAGGTATTCGCCAAACTTAGATTACCTGTAAGGTGGAACCGATTTGGACCAGTAGATTTCGAGAAATTGCAAAAAAAGTAAAAAAAAAAAAAAGTTGTTTTTTTTTTTCATTTTTTGAAAATATCCCCGAATTGGCTGAACCGATCGACCTCAAAAACTAATCAGCTCCTATTCTTTCCCGCTTCACAGCATTATTTATATTTGTAGATAGCTCTTAACTTTGAAAACCTGCATCGATCGCCACCAAAAGCGTCAGAATCGGTTGTTGTGTTCGTGAGATATCGTTGTCGAAAAAAATCGAAAAAAGTGCTTTTTTGTAATAACTCCGAAATTTTTTATCAGATCAATTTTTTTGTTTTAAAATATTTATAGAGCTCAAAAAACTACATCGGTCACCGCCAACCGCGTGAAAATCGGTTGATTAATTCAAAATTTATAGAAGTTTGAAAATTTTAAAAATCGTGTTTCATCGAACTTTGATGAGATTTTTGAGCTTGAAGAGCTTAAAAGCATAGGAAAGCTATCTCTTCGAATTCGGAGAGCTCATAATAATAATTTTAAGCGCCTAGGTATGAAATTAGCGGGAAGATGCAAGGATATGGCCTTCAACCGTTTTCCTAATTTTTTTAATTGTGCTGTATTCAAATAACTTCATCGTGTTCGAGCTCAGATTACTTTCTTCAGAAACTACCAAAATTACCTTCTCCATCTCGTAGAACTCAAAAGCATATCGAAATTAATATTTTGAGCTCAAAAAACTATACTACTTCATCACTAGCGTGCTTAATTTCGAATGCATTGAATTTGAACATGATAAAAAGTTTTGAGAATAATTTTATGATAGTAAAAATTATGAGATAAATATTTGATACTTATTTTTTTAACAAACTATATATTTGAATAGCGCGCTACGCGCGCGCTTTAATTTTAATCAATAGTGAGTCGTGACGCGTTTTTTGCGAGTTTTGACCTAAGACTAACTTCAAGACTTTCATGTATTTTATAAATATAGAAGGATAAATGATAGAAAAAATTTATTAAAAAAATTCGGCATATACCCTGATAGCCAGCGCTTTCTCAGTAAGTGTTAACTTCCAGCAGTTACGGTTAATTTATACATCAAGTTGGCGGTAATTCTTCACTCAACAACAGTTGTAAGCAAATTGACGGAAATCTACGGCCGCAACTTGAATGCAAGTTAACAATCAAACTTGTAGTTAAATTTCCTTTCAACTTTACTACAATTTGACGGAAATACTTATACAGCAAGTTTTGACGTCTATTTGCAGAGTAAATTATAGGTTACTAATAGATAATCGCTCGCTTTGCCAACTCTTTCCGTCAAGTTTGCTTCAAATTGCGGACGTAGATTGACAGTAGGTTATAGGTAAGGTGGCTATCAGGGTAGAAATTTTTTATTTGTTTATCCGACACACACACGTTGAATTTGTTAATAGTTCAAAAAAAATGAATTTAACAGACATGACATTTTGACAGTTTAAAAAATTGCGCGAATGCAATATTCATCGAAAACGTCGGGATTCCCAAATTCCTAAAAATAAAATGACGATAACTTATCTACAATCGTTTCATACAAATAGCGCTATCTACTTTACTTTTCTGTACTAATTACTTTTTATTATGTTAAGAAAAAAATAAACTTGTTAAAATAATTAAAACACTTATAAGTAATTAAATAAACAAATAATAAAAAAAAAATGAAAAACAAAGTACCTGTAACAATTGACTTGAAAACTACATATAACAATAATTTCTCTTAAATTAATTACTACAGTAAATAAATTAATAACTTTCAATAATTAAATAATAAAGTAATTAACAAATTCCATTATCATTAAAAAAAATAAAAAATTAAATTTTCAATAATTTTATAAATCTTCATATAATATTCAATCACTTGCTAAACATGAAACGCGTCATGAGGTTGATTTAACGTCAAGCAGTGTGTGAAATGTCATGTGAATAATATGTAAAAAACTAATTTAACTGCTAAGTGTGAATTTTTGTGTGAAATGTCGAAAAAAACAAAACAAGAAAGTCAGCAATTGGATTTAATAGATTTTGGTGATAAAAAACTTGATTTCAACACATCCGAACCCACAAAAACAAAAACAATTGAATCAACATCATTGTCCTCATCATCATCAGAATCATCACAATTATCAACAAAATCTCCAAGTTTACCTCCCAAATTGTTGAAACAAAAGTCACTTCAACAATTTGTTGAAGAAATTGATTACAATGAAATTGAAACAGAAGAGGTTAGCTTGCTTTATCAATGTTGTTATTATTACTACTATTTTTATTATTGTTATTCATGCTATAATTATTTATTTACATTTTTTACAATTTTTTATATTTTATAAGACTTATTTCAAGAATTGATAAAATGACAACTTTTTGTTAGGTGGTGGGAAAAGGATCTTTTGGAGTTGTATGGAAAGGCAAGTGGCGTGGACGTTACGTAGCAATAAAACATATCAACACTGAAGGTGAAAGAAGAGCATTTGCTGTTGAAGTAAGACAACTGTCACGAGTATCGCATCCTAATATCGTACGACTTTATGGTGCGTGTACTAAAGATCCTGTTTGTTTGGTGATGGAGTATGCTGAAGGTGGATCTCTATACAATGGTATGACTTACATCTTATCAATATGAATTAATAATATTGTTATTGTTGCTTAGTTTTATTGATGAAATTATTTTGCAGTGCTACATTGTGAACCAAAACCAAGATATACAGCAAGCCATGCCATAAGTTGGGCTCTGCAATGTGCTCAGGGTGTTGCTTATTTGCATAATATGAAACCAAAGCCTTTAATTCACAGGTATTAATTGACTAAGATTATCTTATCATTCGCGAGAAATTTAGTTAATAATTTACGCTTAAAAAATGAAGAAAAATAACGTGAACGATTATAAATATCATCACCAATGAAAAATCACTGGATATCTAGATACAACAGGAAAATGGATTTATGATAGTTATTTAATCGGGAATATAGTTTAAATTTGATCGATTAAGAGACTTTTAAACTGACAAATCTTTTTAATTGATACTCATGAAATTCTTTGATTGAAACTTTTTTTTTAACCAATTTAATAACTTATATTTGAATGATGGAAACTACACAGAAGAAACAAACTTCTTGCGCCAAGAAAATTTTAAGGAAGACAAAAGTTATTTTGGAGCAAGAAGAAATTTTCTTGGCTCAAGAAACTTTGACTTCATTCAAGAAATTTTCAATCTTCCTTAATATTTTCTTGAGCCAAGAAAATTTACACTCCAGTCAATAATTTTTTTTTTTTCAGTGTATTTATTTTGTCATTAAAACAACATTCCTTTCGTATAAGAATACCAAGGTGACCGGGCTCTATATCTGCGGACAAAATATCCCCGACAAAATATCCTTAAGACAAAAAATCCGTGGACAAAATATTCTCAAGTTCAATAATATTTTTAATATTAAAAATGTGTTAAATTGACCCTCAATTATTTATTAAAAATCTGTTAATGTCGAAAAAAACACACCCCAAAAACCATGTCAAAAGGGCGCACACGATTATCCGCGTTTGTGTTGGTCTAATATCGAATAAACACACACAAAAACCATGTTAATTTTGTCCACGGATATAGAGTCATAGAACCAATACCAAAGTGTATTTTAAGTATTCACTAATAGGGAGTAAAGCAACATTTAACAAATTATACGTTATCGCAAAATTATTGATGGAAAATCATTTGAGACAATTGGTAATTTAAAATTATGAAATGAAGTAATACAAGAGTAATATAAATTAGTTGATTTTATACATTTTATTGTTTTTGATAACGTTGTTCCTGATAATGATTGTCTTTCTAAGTATAGAGTGAAAAAAAAATTTCAGTCTTTTAAGTATTACTAATATTTTTTTACAACTAATCTGAACCTTTAATTTTCAGAGATTTGAAACCACCGAATTTATTATTAATTCTTGGTGGAAGAACGTTAAAAATCTGCGACTTTGGTACAGCTTGTGACTTGAACAGTTACATGACAAATAACAAAGGTTCTGCAGCATGGATGGCACCAGAAGTATTTGAAGGCTCGCGTTACACTGAAAAATGTGATATATTCAGTTGGGGAGTAATATTGTGGGAAATATTGGCCCGTCGAAAACCATTCGATGACATTGGTGGGTCTGCGTATCGCATTATGTGGGCAGTGCATGTTGGACAACGACCGCCTCTCATTGAAGGTTGTCCCAAACCAATTGAAGACTTGATAACTCGGTAATTTTTTAAACTTTCAATGAAATTTTAAAACGAGCTTTTCATGAATTTTTAATAAAATATACAACACAAAGTAAATAATGATAAATACTTATAGATGTTGGAGTAAGCGCCCTGAAGAACGGCCGTCAATGGACGAAATCGTTCGTGTAATGACTTGTCTAGCTTCATTTGTCAGCGGACATCTAGAACCAGTTGAATACAGCATGTCTGAAGACTATGACGAAAATTATGACGATAACGATGATGAAATCAATCAAGACACTATTGATGTTTCCTGGGATATGTCTTCTAGTCAAATTAATGGTTATCCAGTGAACGGTATTAACAATGATAAAATTGATTTATTAAATCAACCGCAACAATTAAAAACAATACAAAATAGTCAAGAATTTAGAGATTCTAATGTTAATCACAACTTTCCACAAATGATACCAACAAGTAATAATAATAGAGATTCTAATAATCGGTTTCAACCACTTCACGTTGAATGTGATCCTGTAAGTTTTTTTAAATGAAATATTTTTTCATGTTTTAGTAGTTTTTTTTTTTCTTTTAATTTCATAATTATTTTTTTAAGAATGCTTGGGATTTAGCTACGGGTACAGATTCGTCATGGGAACTTCAAAATACAGCTGGTTTTGATAGAATGGGTCCCAAAAAACATAATCGTAAGTAATTTTTAATGTTAATTTAGAAATGCGAAATTCCACTGATTTTATTTTCTTTTTATCATATAAATTATGTCAAATATAGTCCTTCAATTTTTTAACAAAATTTTTAAATTGAATTAACAGACTTGAAAAGACAAAAAAATTCAATTTGAAATTGACAGTTTTAATTTACCTAATGTGTGTTTGACGATAAAAATTATATGTACGTCAAGGATTAACTATGCTACTCTTAATTTTTTAATTCGCAGAGAATAAAACAATCATAATTAGCGTCTAATAACTTTTGACTGTAGAGTTTGGGTTATTTATACTTTTTCGACAAGTTCCGATTGGTTCATCATCATCATTAATGTAATTTATGAAATCAAAGGATAAAAATATCATTTTTAATAATGTAACTATAAATTTAATTGACATTCATTTTTCTTCAGACAACAAAATTATAAATTTAAAAAACTAGTTGCAAATACAATAAGACTGCCATTAGATTCGCATAAAAAACTTTCTAATGAACTTTGATATTTATATTGAAATAAATATCTTCAGGTTCACACTCGATCTATTTCAATATTATGTACTCAATTATTTTATTTCAAAATAATTTACCAGCTAAATTTTAATTAGTATTTTATGTAATAGGAGAAACAATCTGATAGAGTTAAAAAATGTCCAACTATATGTGAGAAAATATTTTGCGTAGACAACGAGCGACAAATACTGGAAGCTTAAAATATTTAATAAATCAAGCAATTATTTTTTAAAAGTCACATCATAAAGTGCGTAATTGAAAATTTCTTCTAAATTAACAGATCAAAAAATTTTGATAAAATTTTACTCTTTTTTTATACATCTGAAACTATTCAATTTTCCTTCGATGGCATTAAATTACTGGAATTTTCAGCATAAATATTTTCAATAACTTGATGGGTCAAATTATCTTTTGTAAATGCTCAATTTTCAAAGAATTATAGACCAAAAGCGCTTCGGAAAATTTGTTTTTAATAATTAGTAAAATAAAAAGAAAACTATCGGATATTCATAAAGAAATCATTTCATATGCATGTATTTCCATTAATGGAAATGCATATATATACTCTTTTACATTGTCAAAATGTCTGAGGGATCAACGAAGATATTTAAAGATGTTTAAAGGCATTACTGTGTAAGACATTGGAATCGGGTAGTATACATTATAAGTTGACGTAATTGCTTGGCTCCCTCTCTTTTATTTTAGCACATAGAGTACACACGGACACACTAAATTATTTTCAGCATGAAATAGCACTTAAGAGTGCTGACTCACACGTTTAATAGCAGAGACCCTGCTGCTAATACTGATATAACTTATCCTAGCTAAACTCTTTACGATCTAATTCTATACAACAATCAATTCATTTTAT
Organism: Cotesia glomerata; assembly: GCF_020080835.1. Classification (NCBI taxonomy): domain Eukaryota; kingdom Metazoa; phylum Arthropoda; class Insecta; order Hymenoptera; family Braconidae; genus Cotesia; species Cotesia glomerata. The sequence continues at coordinate 20,347,092 of NC_058164.1, forward strand.
TGTTTTCGCTAAAATTTTTCGATCAATAAATAGTCAATTGAAAATTTTTATACTCTGAATTGCTGTTCAAAATTGAGAACTATAATTTTTTATTTATTTTTATTTTCAATTAGAATAATAATAAAAATTTTTATTTAATTACAGTTGGTAGAAAATGTGAAATTAAAATTTTTTGAATCGCTAATTGTTAGTTATTAATTTAGAAAACCTTAATTGTAAGATGATTAAAGAAGATAAAAAAGAGTTAAAAGCGAGAGAGAGAGAGAGAGAGAGCGAGAGAGGAAGAGTGAGAAATTTGGTCCAAGACAGCAGGTGTAGCTGAGTCAGCTTCCCCGTTATAGCTGTAGGTTTGTTGTGTTTAGTTTGCGAGAGATTAAACTATCGTACCAGTGTACCAGCTAAATAGAGAGAGACCAGTTACTCGAGTTAATCTTCTATTCAGCGTAATATAACTCTGTAATTCAATAATTTCATTGTTAATTATCTGAAATAAACTTTTGCTAGATGTTGGTATTAAAATAAAAAAAAAATTAATGATGAAAAAAATAGTGGTTGCAGTAGAAAAAAAATAAATATCAAATGATGTTGATTGATAATTACAATTACAAAAAAAATCATTTGAAAAATGTCTTCTAATTTAAATAAAGTCAGTTATTCTAGAGTTGACACTGAATATTTAAAGCATTGTTGGTTTCTTTTACGTTAGTATTGAATTATTATTCTAAACTTATTGAATAAAATTTTTAAACTAAATGTTTTTTTTTGTTATCACAATAGGAAGTAACAACAATGACAATTTGGATGATATTTGCGGACTATTGGAAGCTGATTTACGTCCACTTACACCAGACAATACATGTCAATTATCAAGGACTATATTTGAAGAACACAAACAGCTAGCACAGGATTATCTTAAAGTACAAACAGAAATTGCGCTTGTTAGTCAGTACAAAAGTGAAATGATGAAAAATTTTAATAGTGAAGGTATTAGAAGGCAACAAGAACTTCGGAAGCTTGAAGACGAAAAGGTTTTTATTACTTTTTAAAATATATTTTTAGTTTTTTAGATTTAAATTAAAAAATTTTAGTATTGTGTTGTATGGTGGGTTCGGTTTTTTATGGCAAATTTGTGTATTAAAGTCATTACTTTTTGGGTTTTTAAGTTAAATTTTTTTTTAATAAAATAAATTTTATAGGTAATAAAAATCATGTTTATTTATCTCATTATATCTTCAATGAGATTTTAATACGAAAAATATTGTGAACAAAAATTTTAAAGATTAAAAATAAAAAATTAATGACTAATGTAAACATTAAAAATTTATTAAGAACAAAGCCATATAAAATATTAAAATTTTTATTTAAATTGATAATAAAAATTCAAGTTTTTCAAAACATAAATTCTTATAAAAAAAGAATTAAAAATTTTGTCAACAAAAAAATCACATTTTTTTTTTGTATGATTTAATCTTAAACAAAAAGTTTGTGAAAAATCAAAATTTTAAACAATAAAATTATTAACTAAATTTCTAAATATATCTTGTTAAAAACATTAATTCAAAATAATTATACATCAGTTAGAATAGTATATTACACATCTAGGGCAGGAAAGTAAGAAATGTCGCAGATCACATGTAATTGTTGGCTGAGGTCAACAAATATGTGATCTGAGGCTTTTTTATTTACTTCCCATGGTGTGTAAGGTAAAAGATCTAATTATTGACACTGGCCTAGTTGTTTGGCAATTGAAATTTTATTCTAATTAAAAAAATAAAATTTTCTCAAAAAATCAAGTATCTTAAAATTTATAATTCAAAAATTATATTTGTCAATTTATTAGAGTTGATTTGTTTTTTTTTTTTTTTAATTAAAATAAAATTGCCAGTATCAATAACTGGATCTTTTACCTTATACTATTTATTTTTTTTTTTGTCAAATTCTTATTATATATATGGTCATTTTATTTGTCGATTATTTTTCCAGGGTTACTTTATCGGTGCATAACTTGTAAAATTACTTAGAAATCAAATAACGAATTATAAATTTATATCAAAACCTTAACCTATTTTAGTGTTAATAAAAATATTAACTTTTATTATATCTTAGGAGGCGTTAATAAAGCTTCACGACAACCTGAGAAGACAAGTAGACATGATAAAGGGTATAAGAAGACCTACAACACTAGTAAATTCATCCAATACAATGAATACCATAATGGCTGGTGAAGATGGATGGGTCTGTGTGTCATCGCGACAAGAGCCATCAAGGATATCTTGAACGTTGACTGATTAATTAATTAACTACTCACTGTACTTATAAATACTTTAAATCACCTTCGTATTTTATTTACTTAGGAATAAATACCTAATATTTTTCCATACCATCAAAAATAAAATATGAACAAGTCTCAGTAATAATTATTTATTTAAAAACGAATCTTTTCAATGAAATTTTCAAAAATGAATAGGGGGATGTCCTGGAGGCAATGGTTTTGAATTACTTTCACTACTTTTATTATTTTCCTTACTGGTGTCTTCTGATGGCGCTTCTTGGTCATTTTGTAACTGTGCATGCCACATATCCCGATAAACACCACCATAAGAGATTAATTCCTCGTGTTTGCCACGTTCAACTATTTCCCCATCTTTCAAAACTAGTATTTCATCGGCGTTTATTATCGTCGACAGTCTATGGGCTATTATAATTGTCGTCCGATTATTACATACACGATTTAGAGCTGCTTGAATATTTCTTTCAGTTTGAGTGTCAAGTGCACTTGTTGCTTCGTCTAATAAAACTATTTTTGGAGCTTTTAACATTGTACGCGCTATGGCTACACGCTGTTTTTCACCGCCACTTAGTCTTAATCCTCTTTCTCCAACCTAGAAATTGATTTTAATAATTAAAAATTTTTTTACTGAAGTGGTGATTTAAAAATTTTCGAATATTTAAGACCTCCATTAAAAAAAATTTATACCAAGAATAGAAAAAAAAGTTTACAAATATATTTTTAATATCCAACTTTTTGGCTGATTTTCGTATAATTTTACGTACTTCAACTATAATTAAAACAATTAGAAATATACAAAAAATGCATGTATGATGACATAATAATAATTTATTAAAAGTACATCTTGAACTCTGCACAAAATATAAGTATAAAAAAATAAATTTAAAATTTTTCAAAAAATATAAGTATAAAGATATATTTTTTATGAAGTTTAATATATATTTTTCTGTACTTATGTATCCCTTATATATTTTTAATATATAAGTTTATAATTAAAATGCATAAAATTTATACGAAAATCGACCGAAAGTTGGATATTAAAAATGTGGTTTTAAATAAGTTTGATGTGTTTATGACGCATATTTTTCCCATTTAAAAATATTTTTTTAATAAGGTAAAAGCCCCAATAGATGATCATATACTGGTACATAATTATCTATTGCGGCTTTTACCTTATATATCTTTTCCATGGAGAGATATTTATCATGAAAAAATTTTGGTAAATATTTACAAGTGGGGCACACCATTTTAATTTTCATTTTTTTTGAACGAAATTTCTATTTGATTTTATTGATATATTTAAAAAAAAAATAAAATGAACAATTTAAAAAAAAAAAAAAAAAAGTTAATTATCACAATTGTTTTTAACAAATTTTCAAAAATTTGTAAATTTTTTAAAAATTGTGATAGTCAATTTTTTTTTTTTTAATTGTTCGTTTTTTGGAGTACTTTTTCAAAAAAAAAAAAAAAATATATCAAAAAAGATAAAATAGAAATTTTATCCAAAAGCATGAGAGCCAAAATTTTTTCCAACTTTTGAAGGCAAAAAAGCTATCAAATTCTTGTTTTTTTCTTTCACGACATTTTTTATCATAAATGCACCGTAAAAATAAACAAAATCAAAAAAAATTTGAAAATTTTAATTTTTCACCTAGATATGACCAAAAATAGGGTGGACCATTGTAAATAATTACCAAAACTTTTGTAAAATCTGATCTTTGGATTTTAGTATCAAATATTTAATTATCAAAAAAATAAAAAAAAAAAATATATTTACCTGTGTTTCATAAGCCTCGGGAAACGTTAAAATTTTCTCGTGAATATCTGCGTTTTTAGCTGCCGCAATAACATCAGCTTCTGGCGCGTCTATCGCACCGTACTGAATATTATATTTAATTGTATTATTGAATAAAACAGTGTCTTGAGGCACAACTCCGATGGCACTTCTTAGAGAATCTTGTTTCACCGTTTTGACATTTTGACCATCAATACAAATTGAACCTTGTTCCACGTCATAAAAGCGGAACAGTAGTCGCATAATTGTCGATTTACCAGCACCCGAAGGTCCAACAATGGCTACAGTTTTACCGGCTGGCACCGTAAATGTCACATTTTTCAGTATTGTTTTCTCACCAACGTATCCAAATGTTACGTTGTTGAATTCAACTTGTCCGCGTTTTACTATCAATGGTCCGGCACCAGGAGCATCTATTACTTCTTGGTCTTCACGTAATAGCTCAAACATATTTTCCATATCAACGAAATTCTTTTGTATCGCTCTGAAAAATTAAAAATTTTAATCATTGTTTATAATTTGCTTACAATATACCAATTGAATAAATACTAAAAGTAATAGACGTCTAACAATTTTTAGGATTTTGTTTGGCCAAGAAATTTTTATTAAAAATAATCCACATATAAAAATTTTAGGTAAATATTTACAAGTGGAGTCAACCATTTTAATTTTCATTTTTTTGAACGAAATTTCTAGTTGATTTTATTGATATATTTTTTTTTAATACATAAAAAAATGAATTGAAAAAAAAATAGTATTTTGTGTGACTAGGGATGAAACAAAACGATTTCAGACCAGAGCGAAGTTGCCTGCCCGAGCGAAGCGAGGGCTGGCATCACTCGGTCCGAAATCGTTTTGTTTCATCCCGCGTCACACATTATATTTTTCATATAGGGTAAATACCCCAATAGATGGACACCCCCCAATAGATGGACAGATATTACTTCTAGAAGCAATTACATTAGTTTTAAGAACAAAAATCTTAAGTCGTTATTTTTTTTTATGTCTACAAGTAGTTCTGAGAGCGAAAAGTAATTTTTTTTAACTTATTATTTAAAATAATAGTATAAAAAAATTATTTAAATTGGACGTCTCGAGGTTTTGCTTCGAAAGCGCCACCACTAGTAAGCATGTGACAGATAGCTGGTAGACGTTATTTGTTATTATTATTAAAAATAATAAAAAAAGTAAGATTTGTACATATGATTACGCCTATATTTTACTAACAAAGCTAGAAATATAATATTTTAATGATAAAATCGAAAAGAAATTATAGAATTTAGTGTCCATCTATTGGTGACACTTTTCTGACCTTTATCCAATAGATGGACATTGAGTTTTATGATGAATTTTCTTATTTTTTTTTTTTTAATTTTATTGTTGGATTAATGTGAGAATAAGAGTAAAGATTATAGCAAACAGACATGTACTGAAAATGAAAGTATTATTATGATTATTGAAGAAATTGAAGAGAAAAAAAAAAACGCTGAATAAAAAAGAAAGTTGAGAGAAGGAAATTTAAAAGCAAAAGAGAACAGACCTATTAAAAGGAAGAAGAAGACAACATAAAATGTTTTTAACGTTGTGTTTTATAAATTTATATTGATAATTTATTAATTATTAGTATTCTTTATATTAATATATTTTATACATTACTTTACATGAGAAAGCATTACGTGTTCAAAATTAATAAAATTACTTTATGATTTATTTTGAAAATTACCATCCGATTTATCACCTTTTCTCTTTAATTTTATCAAGCTTTATTTTTTAGTGTAAAAAATTAATAAATTAATTATTTCTGAAATAAATAATGAATCGAAAATATCGCTTGTAAGTAGTGTCCATCTATTGGTATTGACTGTCCATCTACTGGAGATTTTGTCCATCTACTGGGGTTTTGGACTTTTTCTTACATTTTTCTTTTTTATTAATTACTATATACAACGTTTTACGAAGTTTTACTTATTTTTTCCTACTTAATTATATATTTTTACATAAATATAATTTACTTTATCACAACTTATCTGTATATTACTATATTGTTTTTTTAATAGAACACGAGAATTTGCTTAACCGTCCATTTATTGGGGTATTTACCCTAAGTTGCATTAAAAATGCTAGTCTCAATGTCTGGAGCCAACCAGAACTAGATAGTTTCAGATGAATAGCGAAAATACCATTTTGTTATAAAACTTATAATAAAATAGAAAGTAATAGTTTATTTTTTATCAAACATTATTCGTAAATTGAATAGTTTTCTTTTGTCATTCTTATTTATGCTTAATAGAATTATAATCTGTCAGTACAGTTAACGGTTAGAATGACAATTATAAAAGTATAAAATAAACAAACAATTGATAGGATTGAAAATAAAGCTGCAACTTCATCTCGCGGGCAGAAAATCGTCATTTTCTGTCCACCGGGAAGAAATGATTGATTCCTGTCCGGCACAATCGCATTGGTCTGAAATTGTCTAGTTTCGGTTGGCTCAACAGGCATTGAAACTCGCATTTTCAATGCAGATTATATGAAAAAGTTGATTATCACAATTTTAACAAACTTCAAAAATTTTCAAAAAAATTTATAAATTTTTTAGAAAATTGTGATCTTCAACTTTTTTTTTAAATTTTCATTTTTTTATGTATTTTTCAAAAAAAATATATCAAAAAAAGATAAAATATAAATTTTATCTTCTGAAGGCAAAGCGATCGAAATCTTTATTTTTTTCTTTAAGAGCCGGTCCCTATGATTGCAGCTTTTCATTTCTCGTCTAAATAAAGAAGATTTTCGAAAAAAACGCTCAGCTACGTAATAGATTTTTAAATTATCTATTTTATAGCTGAGCGTTTTTTTCGAAATTCTCATTTGTTTAAGAGAAAAACATAAAACTGCAATTAGCTTTATCATCACGAGTGCAACAAGGATAGTACCGTTTCTCGCCGTGAGTGCGACGCGAGAAAAAGATGGGATCGGCACTTAACGACATTTTGTATCATAAATGCGCCGTAAAAACAAGCAGAATCAAAAAAAAATATTCTGAAAATGTCAATTTTTCACCTAGTTATGGCTCAAAATGGGGTTGACCCCACTTGAATATAATTACCAAATTTTAAAAAACTATCAATGTGAATTTTCTTAAACACTTTTTTTGCATCAATTAATGTTTTTAAACCTTTTTTCGTATTTTGATCATTTCATGATAAAATATTCAAGAAAAATAGCTAATTTTATTATAAATTAAATTTATTTTTATTGAATAATTAAAAAATGTATTATTACCTGTAGTATGTTCCAAACCAATTCAATGGAACATAAAGTTGAATAATGTAACCAGCGAACAATACATAGTCTCCTACAGTTAATGTTTTTTCATAAACAATCTAAAAAAAATAATTTTTAAAAAGATCTAACAAATATTTTATAATTATTATAGTTATAAAAATAAACAAGTAATTGTATCTAACCATGTGAAGACACAAAAGAGATCCAGCAAGTAACCCTCCGCACACGATAACATTCTGCAGAGTATTAAGCATATTCAAAGTTATCGATGACTTCCATTCTTCAATTTGAAATTTCAAAATAGCTTCTCTGTAACTATCAACTTCGTAACTTTCAGCACCATAATACTTGACAGTTTCGAAGTTCAGCAAGCTGTCGACGCTTCTTGCATTACGTGCATTATCCGCCAGATTCATTCGTCTCTGGAATTTTGTACGCCACTCGGTGATACCAATTGTTGCGACTATAAGAAATCATTTTAATTTATATTATGAATATAATAATATTTTTGCTGATTAATTGGTGAAAAAATGATTAAAAATATACTTACGTATGTATAAGAACATTGTAATAAAGACAATGAGTCCGAACCAGTGATTAAAAGCGGTAACGAAGAAAATAATAGCAACAATAATGTCAACTATGGTGGGAACAATAGAAAATAATATGTAATTTAGTAAATTGTTTATTGAATCTGTTCCACGATCCATTATACGTAATACTTCGCCAGTTTTGCGTCCGAGATGCCATCGAAGACTTAGACTGTGTAAATGTCTGAAAAATAAAATGAAGAACTTGAATATAAATGTGATGATTTTCTTTTTTTTTTAATTAGAGAATTAAATTTACCTGAACAATTCAACTTCAACTTCACGTGTTGTATACTGTTGTATTCTTATCCATAAAAATGATCGTAAATTGTTTAATACACCCATACCACCGGTACCACCGCCTTGTAAAAATTTAAAAAGGACATAAATAACAATTAAGTCCCACCTAAAATTTAAAAAATCTATTATATAAAAATAAATTATTAATTTCTTTAAAATTTATAGTTGATTTGAAATTGAAATAACTACCTATAATTGATGGAAGATAAATCTATAACACTGTCAACAATTTTTTTACTATATATTGGAACATATAGATTAATCACACGACCACCCGCTAACAATGAAAAACAAAATAATACTCGTAATTGCAGTAAAAAACTCTTTGGCCATAAAAATGGACTCAGTGTTTTTATTTTGTACCAAACATTCTTCCATGTTGATTGATTGTCGTCTGGACGCTATGAAAATAAAAATGTTAATATTAAATCTTACTAAAATTCTAAAATTTACACTTTTTTGTGAAAAGTGAAACAAATTTTTTTTTTTAATTGCATGGAAAAAACTTAGGTAAAATAAAATTGAATTCCAGTTAGCTAAAGTTGAAAAATTAAAACTTTTAATATGATTTATTGAAGCTTAAAAACTAGACAAAAATATAAATTTTTGAGGCAGATTCGTAGAACAAAATGTTTCTCAAATTTTATTATAAATATGAAAAAAAAAATTTAGAAAACGATTGACCCCAAAGGCCATCCCTGCAACTTCCCGCTAATTCCGTTAATACCTGGCCGCTTTTTTTGAGCTCTTCGAGCTAAAAAATACAATCTGTGTGTTGTTTTGAGCTCTCCGAGCTAAAAAAAAAACCATTTCTATGCTTTTGAGCTCTTTGAGTTCAAAAGTCTGATAGAAGTTTCAAAGAACACTATTTTTTGAATTTTCAAACCGCAATAACTTTTGAATGAATGAACCAATTTTTACGCGGTTGGCGGCATTCTACGCAGTTTTTAAAGCCTCATAAAAAATTTCTAAGTTTTAATTGGTCAAACTAGAAATTTCGGAGAAACTCCGAAAAAACACTTTTTTCGGTTTTCTTTCGTTCACGATATCTCTCGAACGAATCAACCGATTTTGACCGGATTGGCGGCGATCGACGTGGTTTTTTAAGGTTGAGAGCTGATTAGTTTTTGGAATTGAACTATTAAGCCGTTTAAAAGTTATTCCAAAAAAACCACATTTGAAAAAAATTTTTTTTCTATTTTTATTGAGATTTCTCCAAATTTCTCAAAATCTATCGGTCCGAATCAGTTCAAATTATCAGGGAATCTAAGTTTGGTGAAGATCTTTCGAATGGCACCAACCGCGATGAATTCGATTCAACCGTTCAAAAGTTATGAGAGGTTTACATACTTGCACACACACACACACACACACACACACACACACACACACACACATGGGTCAGAGGAGAAACTGCTACCAGGCGCGTCTCCCCGTAGCGGATGGGAGAACGCTCGCTGTACCTGGTACAGAGGGTAGGAGCCAAATAAAATACGTTCCCGTGGACAAAACTCCCCTTTAATGGGTTGGTCACACTAACTGACCTAACAAGACGATCGTTCCCTGCTGTGACCCACTGGGAGTGACCGGAACCTCGTGTCGTAGTTTCCGACGATGCAGGCCACGGCTGATGTGAGCTTGCTCTGCCGAGGTGTAAGTTGCAGCAGTGAATCAGGAGCCAGCCACTTCGGGCCTTGATCAGGAAGTACGCAGTGAGTGTTAGAGATCGGAATCTTCACCGCTCCGAGCGAGTCTAGTCCGTCCGTGTATTCCGGGACTGGCTAAGTGTCGGCTAGGCCTCAGGGAACTGGGGTAGGAGTACTATCTCCGAGGGTACACCCGTTCCTAGTTATGACAACCCGCTCCACTCCGTACGATGCGCTGGTGAATTTAAAAGTATGAGTAAAATTCAGGAAAACAACAATAGTGAAAACGGGCCTCATGCCCAACAAGCAGCGATTGAAGCAAGCGCTGAAATGAAGCGGTCGCAAGCGTTGGAACGCCTTGAAAAGCTGACCAGTGAGCTAAATGACCTCGTCCAACCTAAGGTCAATATCCACAAGGAGATTAAGACCAAGACGACCAGCGTAGCCAATGCCCTCCAGAGATTCAAGAAACTTGATGAAGAATGGCGTTTAACAGTACGACGCACTTCTCGCACTACACCGGAGAGAAGCATTCAAGCAACTGTCGTGAATGAAGAAGCAATGGACACTGGAGCCGAAGGTGACGGTGAATCAGTCGCGGAAGACAGAAGCAGAACTAGCAGCAAGTCAACTAAGAGAAAAGATCGATCTTCTCCCGACCCAACGATCAGCCAAGTTGTGAAGAAAAAGGACCTGAAACCAAGCCCTCCGAAAAACACGGCAGTGCAGAACGCCGAAAAAAAAGAGGTGACTGAATGGCAGAAGGTCCAATCCAAGAAGGAGAAGAAGGAGCAAGCGAGAGAGCGGTTACCAAAACAACCGGTGAACAAATCTCGGCCAGAGCCTAAGCGGAAAAAACCGCGCAAATGGATCAGACCTGACGCGCTAATCATCCGCCCAGCTGATAAGGCCAAGTATGCCGAGATACTACGTCGTATCAAACAAGACGTCCCAGAAGACCAGGTCCGCAATACGGTCGAAAAAATCCACAGGACCAATGCCGGAGACATGCTGATTACGCTATCGAGGGAGAGCACCGACAAAGGCCAAGCCTTACAGAAAACTATTGCGGGCATCCTTCAAGCAGAAGCCAAAGTGATCTGTAAAGGGCCACAGGAGACCATCGAGATCCGAGACATCGACGACACGACGACGAAGGAAGACATCCAGGTCGCCTTGAAAACAGAAGTCGGAGAAGCCTGTGAAATACCGCTAGAGGCAATAAAGATCCGTAAGGCCTTTAGAGGTACGCAGATGGCAACAGTCACACTACCAGCGACCACAGCGCGAAAATTACTGGACGGAAACGGCAAGATCCGAATTGGTTGGGTTAACTGTCGAATAAGAGCGACGACGAGACCGATCCAATGTTTTAAATGTTGGCACTTCGGGCACTTTGGATCACAGTGCAAAAATGAAATAAACAGGTCTAATCACTGCATCAAATGCGGTCAAGAAGGACACAAGATCGCTGAATGTAAAAATCCAGCTAAATGTGCAATTTGCGCGGAAAATCCAGAAGCAAAAGACCTCGCCCACTATGCCGGCACTAATAGGTGTCCGATATTCCAGGAGGCGCTTCAGAAGATAACAAACAAAAGAACATGAAGATATTGCAGCTCAACCTCAACCACTGTGAGGCCGCGCATGACCTGCTTGTTCAGACCACGCGCGAACTAGAGCTAGATTTAGTGCTAATTGCAGAACCATATAAACACCTTAGTACCCAACCATGGGAAACGGACAGCACCCTCAAAGCTGTCATCTGGTCCTGTGGCAAACTTCCTTTTCAGAGTGTCGTCAATAATAGAGAGGCTGGTTTTGTAGCTGCGTGTGTAGATGGGATCCGTTTCTACAGCTGTTATGCGCCGCCTAGTTTCTCTATGGAACAATTTTTAGAGTTTCTTGATCGATTAGTCGAAGATGCAAGCCAATATTTTCCCGTGGCAATAGCTGGAGACTTCAACTCTTGGGCGGTGGACTGGGGCAGCAAGCTCACTAATCCACGTGGAAAAGCACTACTGGAAGCAATGGCTACACTGGACGTAGTCCTCCTCAATACCGGCGATGCACCAACATACACCAAAGGAGAGGCAAGTTCAATTGTCGACCTAACGTTCGTCAGCAGTAGTCTATTGAAAGGGAGCTATTCCTGGGTGGTTATGAACACCTACACTGCCAGCGACCACAGTGCAATACTTTGGGAAGTATCGACTGGCCAGAATCCACGAAGAGCAACCAGACAGACCAACGCAGTTGGATGGAAAGTTAAATCTTTTGACCCAGATGTCTTTGTCGTGGCGTTAGACAACGACCCGATCACCACTTGCAGTGCTGAACAGAAGACGAAGGAACTAATGAGAAGAGTCTCCCAGGCCTGCGACGCCACTATGCCTCGAAAACAGGACATGAATCAACGACCGGCGGTCCACTGGTGGAACGACACCATCAGTACCCTTCGTAAAGAGTGTCTTAGAAGAAGAAGATTATCCCAGCGGGGCTATCGACGACCTAACTCTGCAGTGTTATTGACAGATTACAAAAAGGCCCGTCGAGAATTGAATAAAGCCATCAAAGAGAGTAAAAGACGCTGCTGGAAGGAGCTCGTAGAAGAGGTAGAGAAAGATCCATGGGGTAGGCCGTACAAGGTGGTCATGACCCACCTAAAATGCCAGCCAATGCCGTCACCCACATGCCCGCAGCTCCTAGAGAGGATTGTTTCCACGCTGTTCCCGAGGCAACGTAAGTTCGCCTATTCATCACCGCAGCTCAACCACGAAGACATTCCACCTGTCACAGAGGAGGAACTTATGGAGACATGTAAACGTGTAGGGAATAATAAGGCGCCTGGATTGGATGGAATCCCGAACATTGCATTAAAAACAGCTATTAAAGCAGCGCCAGCATTATTCTTAGAGACCTACGATTCGTGCATCAAAGAAGGGATCTTTCCTGGAAGATGGAAACAGCAAAGATTAGTACTACTTCCAAAGGGAAAAAGCCACCGGATGAGCCATCATCTTACCGCCCACTCTGTATGTTAGATACGGCGGGCAAGATACTAGAGCGTATAATTCATCAAAGGATAGAAGCTGTTGTTGATCCACTCTTATCAGACAACCAGTATGGATTCCGGAAAGGACGAGCAACCCTTGATGCAATCAACCTGGTCGTCAATACAGCCAAGGAGGCAATCGCCGGGAAGAGATGGAAAGGTGGTACGAAAAAGTATTGTTTGGTAGCTGCTTTGGACATCAAGAATGCTTTTAACTCCGCCAACTGGGACTGCATTATGCGAGCTCTCGAAGACAAAAAAGTACCAGAATACCTGCTTCGAATGGTAGCAAGCTACTTTTCGAATAGGGTCCTGAAGTATGACACGAAAAACGGTCCGAAGGAGTACGATATCACTGGAGGAGTACCACAAGGCTCAGTTCTTGGACCACTCCTGTGGAACATCATGTACGATGGACTCCTGAGAATCGCGTTGCCATCAGAGGTCAAGTTAGTTGCATATGCCGATGATGTAGCTGTAGTGATAGTCGCGAAACATCTGGAAGAGATAAATCTGGCCTTTGACATTACATTCGGCCGCATCAACCTATGGATGAATATGATGAATTTGGAGCTGGCCAAGCATAAAACTGAAGCAGTGCTTATCACTAGCAGGAAAGCAGTAGAAACAATCAAATTAGAAATCGGAGAACATGAAATTACATCACAACCATTCATCCGATACCTGGGAGTGATGCTCGATGCCCGACTGAACTTTAAACAACAAGTCGAACATGTGAGTACTAAAGCATCAGCAGTGGTAGCTAGTCTATCACGACTAATGCCGAACGTCGGAGGTCCAAAGCAGAGCAGAAGACTATTATTATCATCTGTGGTCACATCAGTGCTCACGTACGGAATATCCATTTGGGCTGACGCATTAGAATTACAAGAAGCATGGAGAAAGGCTGGACCAGTATACCGTCTGAGTGCCTTAAGAGTAGCTTGCGCCTTCCGAACAATATCTGAGGAAGCAGTGTGCGTCATTTCTGGAACTCTGCCCCTCAGAGTCCTAGCTGAAGAAAGACGAAACCTATACCAACGGAAAAGGTCAACCACACTTAGCCACGAAGAACTCAGAACAGAAGAACGATATCGCAGCATCGTACGATGGCAATTGCAGTGGGATGCCGCAGGAAAAGGTAGATGGACTTATCGTCTTATACCAAAGATCGACGTTTGGATGAACCGGAGCCACGGTCAAGTCAACTATTACCTGACGCAGTTGTTGTCAGGACATGGGTGCTTCCGAGAGTATCTACACCGCTTCAAGCACGGCAACTCTCCGGAGTGCCCGTCCTGCCCAGGAGTTGCTGAAGATGCAGAGCACGTTTTCTTTGTGTGCCCACGTTTTGACCCTCAGCGAGATGAGTTAGAGAATTGTTTGAACAAGAAAGTCCAACCAGAGACGTTAGTAGAAGCAATGTTGTCGAGTGAAGCTGCCTGGAACGCCACAAGCACTTTCGCCACAGAAGTTCTTACCGAACTGCGTTCCATTGAGAGAAAAAGATCCAAAGTCAGAATTTAGAAGGAAGGTAGAAACAACACCTTAGCCACAAGAAGGAAGAGCGGCAGCTAATTCCTCCCCCTGCGATGTAATGCCTACACGGCGGTTTCCATAGGGGATAAGAGGATAGAAGAAAAGAGGTTTAGGGTTTAGTGAGTATGGGCGCTAGTGTCGAGTATTTGCATGACACTGCGTCGAGTCTCACATATCCAGGCGAAACATCTATGCCTGGAATCCGTAAAAAGGATTCCCCCCTCCTGGAAAAACACACACACACACACACACACACACACACACACACACATACAGACATAGTGACACCCTCGCGGGAATAGTCAGGAAAGCTTGCTAGGATCTCAAAACGTTGAGATCTGATGAAAACTCGATTTTCGAAAAACGGGGCAAAACCAATAACTTCCCGATTTTTGAAAATTTTCAATTTTCTTAGCGGGAAGTTAAAAATTTTTTAAATGTTCATTAGAAAATTTTTTAATTAAAAAAATTTTTTTTACAGTGTATTTCTTTTTTGTCTTGTTTTGTATGGTCAATGTTAAAGAATAATATATTATAATGAATACTAATTAAAATAACTTACACTTTGATAATATCTTGAATTAACATTATTATCATTCAGTGTATTATAATCAAGCTCAGAACTACCAAATATTCCAGGCGCCCTTAATCCTAATGCGAAGATCATCAAATTGCTCACATATCTCAAGACAAATAATGACATTTCTATTTGATCACTCGGTCTGAAACAAACAATCCATCATTATCATTAATTTATAAGATAAATTTAATTTTTAAAGCTATATTAATCGGTAAAAATGAAATATAAGCTCACGTATTCAAATGGAACCACCATTCGGATTTACCAATATTGAAAAAAGATAAATTTTCACCAATAAATGCAAATGTCCAAAAACCTAGAAGTACTAAACCATGACCACGTGGTGGTACTGATGGCAACAATTTGTGCCGTTCTACCCTTAATATTAATACAGAGTACGGATAAATAATCATGGTTAGACATGTAGTTAATATCTGAAAAAATTTTTGAAAGATTAATTAAAATTTTTTATAAACACAAAATTTAATGATTATCTAATCTAGTAATTGATATTTTTGCTAAAATCTGATAATAATCAGTAACATTATTCAAATTTGATTAATCAGTAATATTAATTAAATTTGATTAAACGCATAAAAAGTTTTTTTGCGAGTAGGCCATGCGTGATAAAAATGAATTTTCTTCACAGAATCAATCAGTGATGAGCGTAAACTGTATTTAATTTTTTAATTTTTCTTATAAGTACTGTTACCATAGTAACGATTCCCATAGCAATCGTTATCATAGCAACAATAAATTAGCAAAACAATCGCGATTTTAATTTATCGTAATACTTGAAAATTTTACAAATATTAACAAAGAAATTTCGCCTAAAAAATAATTAAAATTCTTTTCCATTTTTTATTTAATTTTTTACTCTTTATCATGCATTTTATAATATTTATATTATCATTGTAGATAATTGATGAAGTTGGAAAATAAACCAACGAAGCGTCATACATTTTTTAAAATTTAACATCTATTCTCTGATTAAGAAATCTAATTTGAAATGATTGAAAACAATTTGAAATGATTCAAAATGATTTAACTTATAAATAGATAAACACTTCGCATGAATGGAATCATTTCAAATTAGATTTCTTAATCAGAAATATTCTTAAGTACAAGTTCCCGATTACCCTACTAAATAAATAATGAAAATTAATCACTTACCATGTAACCATAAACTTTTTTATCATCCAATATCGTAGCTTGTAGTATAATCCTAGTAAAACTAAGTACTGGTACAAGATATAAAAATAATTTTTGTAAATTATACAATTTACTTCGTGGTAATGAAGTATTTCGAGGAGTTCCATATTTCCAGTACATCCCTAATTGCAATGTACCAAATATTAACAAATATAATGAAATAACTGCAGTAGAAACGGTGTCCAGGAAGCATTTTGACATTCCATGAGTCACCCATATTTCATCAAATGTTACATTCGGTGGACAAAATGTCATTGATATATTATTATTGCTATCCATCGTATCCATTTTATAAACAGCTTTATTTATTTTTGTACTTTAGTAATTCTTTATCAAATGCCACTTTTATCAAGTATAGTTCGATAATGATTTTAGATATTCGCTATCTATCTAAAAAATAAATTAAAATAATCAAATATTGAGAGAACTATTGTGATTTGCATATCTTAAGTAATTCAAATAATTTTTTTACTTTTAGTTTTATCCAAATCAATGAAATATATCGATTTTATTGGAGTTTATAGGTAGGTTTAAAATTCACAACTTCTAAATTCGAGGCATCACGTGTTTTAGAAAAAAGATGGTTAGTTTTTATCGTTTAAAAAAATGCTGATCCGAAAAAAACCTGTTGGATGTTCGGAGAATAATATAATATGAAAGGTTCTAGTCTAGTTATAGGGCAAACCGGATTATTGTATAATTTTAACATAGAAAAAAATTATTTTCGGCTAAAATAAAAAAAAAGGTTTTAGCTAATTTAAGAATAAAATTTCTAAGCATTTCTATAAAATAGCTTGGTTAGAATAAGCCTTTACTTTCAGTAAAATAAGTTTATAGATACGACCTTGAAACGAGATAAGTCATGATCGAGCTGGATTATAAGTTTTTTATACGAAGCAAAATATTTAAATTATCAGCGTTTCGACTCGATATAGAGCTGATAATTTTCTTTTCTTCAAGGTTTTAATTTAAATTAACGAACTAATAAATCAATTTCAGTTAAAGTTCTTAAAAGATTTAATTTATTCATAGTTTTTATTTTATTCAACGATTTGAATTTCTATGGAGGAAAGTTTAATAATTTTATCACTGCCACGAAGAACTTGCTGCTCACTTACCACTAAATAAAAAAATTAATTAATTAGTCACTTGAATTTTTCCCTGATACTCTTTATAAATTTTATAAATCTTTATGTATATTACCGATTAGCGTCAGTATAAATATAAATGAATAGTTTATTTATTTATCTAGAAAAAATTTTTATTGACAAAAGCGTAGAAGTGGGGCTTCTATTTTCAGCCATAGAATATCTAAAAATTGCCATCTTTTTTATCAACTTTCCTCCACTTTTAGCGGAATAATGATTTTTGGATTTAAAAATCCAAAAATTATAATTTCGACTTTTAAAAAAAATTTATATGGTCAAAAGTCAAAATTTAAATTTGAAGACTCTTCAAATCCAGAAATCTGCTTGAAAATTTAGAAAAAAAAATTTTTGAATATTCTTACAGCTGGTAATGATAACAGGTTAAGTACCACTTCATTGTGATTGATATATTTGTATTAATCTTCATCGAATAAATTTTAAGATAAGAAATAATAGCCGTGAAAAATTATTATCGTAAGGAATTTTTGTGTACTTGATTGATTTCTATAGAAATATATATATTTAAAAAATTTTTGCTGATAAATTTTTTCGAATCGAAGTAGGCAGAACACTTATATATATTTAGCTAAAACTCTTTTTACACTTTTTGTAGTTATTCTTGTTTAGAATGAGTGTTCTCTTAAATATACTCTCAACAAAAGATTTATTTTTAATTTTCTAAGACGACGATCTTTTTATATAACTCAATTATTTGAAAAGTGTGTATTAACTTCAAACAATACATGTGAAGATGCCAAAAAAAAAGTAAAAAATAACAAACAAACAGTTTATTTTTATTGAACTGAAACAATTACTATTGTTAAACTTAATTACTTTACTATTTAAACAATTAAAAAAATTATGTAGGTATATAAAATAATAAATAGTTATTATTCTTTTCAATCTAAGTGATAAAATTAAACAATAAATCATATTAATATAAATATACGTGCTCAGTATTTATAACAAATAAATTTTATTTGGTTGTCATTTCAATATCGTACAATCATTTTAATCAACACGTGGGGCTTATATATATATAAGTTAATTTGATACTCATTCCATTGAAAAAATTGTTTGTAGTAGACAGAATAATCACCGAAAATTATTCAATAAAAAAGATAGACTATTTAACGGTTAACGATGGTATGCCGTTGTTGACATTAATTTAATCAGTAAGGCAGCTTAGTCATTGTTATTACAAGGCCCCATAATTATAATCTTATATCATTTTTCTCAAGAAAAAAAAAATTTACTAACATAAATATTTCAAGCCATAAAGATTTTTATAAAATTTAATTTTATTTTTATTTTCCTGTAAATTTCTTCTCAAAAAATATACTTATTGCAATAAATTATTTTTAATGGTACGAAAGAATTAAATAATGCTGATAAAAATATCGCTTCTGTTGAAACTTATTTTAGATTAAATATTGAGCTATTAATACATTGTTCCGTAATTGAGACATAGAATGTTTTTTTTTTCTTTTTTTATCAGATTGCTTATAACTAAATATGAAATTTTATAAATTACATGAATGAACTATCAAGTTACGTGGAAAAAGATTTTTTTTCAAAAAATAGTAATGGTTTAATAAGACCATTTTTTTTTCTAGAAATCAAAAATTATTTTTTTCTTTTTATAAATTAGAATTATAAGTTTTTTCAAAATTCAGATTTTTTATTCTAAACATTATATACATCATAAATATTTATCGAATTTCGAGTGATGAATATTTTTCAATTTTTAGTAATTACAAATGACCAAATTTTATGATACAAATTTATTAAAGAAACATCAAAACGTTTAAAAAATATTTCTTCGACTTTCAAACCCGAAAAAAAAAACCAAAAATTTTTCTAAAAAATACATAGGGTAATTTTTTTAGTTGCATGGAAAAAAAACGCGGGAACAGTTTATTGAATGTTTTTTTTTTTTAATTTGAAGGAACAAATTTATCAAGCTATTTAATTAATCACAAAATGTCTCATGATCTCTTTGAATTTCTTAACATCACAAAATAAAAATTTAATTTATTTTTAATTAGAGTAAATATATTCTTCAATATCAAATTATAAAAAGAAATATTTATTTTTCATGACAAATATTTAAAATAGTAATTTATATGTTTGTATGAAACATTAAATTACAAGAAATCAATTAACTCTTCAATAAATCTTCAAGATTTATTCTCTATTCCTTGTTCTAATCTGTACAAAAAAAAATATTCAATTCAGGTATTTAAACTACTTCAAAAAAATTAGACGGCTATCAATTACAAGACTCAAATTTTATCCATACATTCTAAACAAAAAAATTGAAAGTAAAAAAGAAAATCTCTACTTTCCAAAAATAATTATTTGTAATTTAAAAAATTAAAAAAAAAAATTTACAGTCCACTAATTACTGATTTAAAGAATTTTCGAGCAGTTAATGATTTTTTAATCTAAAAGTTTATCACTCAACTCCAAACTGAAATCGAATGAGTTGTCATAGAATTCAATTATTCAATTAGATTTATGGAACATCACTTTTGGATGAAGATATTTATGCAACAATTAAATACCAACTGCATCAACATTTTTTAAAAAACTTCCAATCACAAAAAATAAATTTTAAAAAATTTTAACCTCTAACGTTTCATGAAATCGTACAATTGTAATTTATTTTTTCAAAAATAATAAGTATTATTAATGGATATTGAGTAATAATTAGCAACAATTGAATTACGTTATTGGAATAATATTGATTGAATAAACAATTCATTTATTTGAATAAAATTTTTACTTACATGATATGAATTTTTACCTATTTATTTACTTCCGAAGACTTAATTATTGTTGCAAGTAAAATGAATAATAAAAAAGTACATCATAAATAACAAAATGTAAATAGTTGTTTTTTTATAATATTTATCTTTTGTGTAATATACTTTTTGGAGAGTCATTTACAATGCCATGTGATGTCACTGAATTATTACATTATGAATGAAAGAAAAATAAAATGAGCACAAAAAGTAACTACGTACACCACTGAAAAGTGAGAAGCGACAAATCGAAATTTGCTCTGCTGGCTTAATAACTAATTATCTTACCATATTATGGTACAACGTGTTTTTTGAAATTTTGTAAGAGTAGGGGAAGTCCATATGGATATTTTTTTAACACGCTGTTTACTATTTGATAACCTAAAAAAATATTTTACAGTAAATATTGAATACCGCTTAGAATATATTTTTTTTAAGTTTTAATTGAAAAGAAGAAATTATAAAAATAAAATAATAAAATGGGTAAAAACAACAGACATAAGAAAAATATAAAATCCGAAAAATCAAAAGTTAAATTAAAACAAGCGAAGTCAAAATTGTTACCCAAAGGACAAAATATTACTGATACGACGTTTAAAGTTAAAAAAATAGTAATTAGAGAACAATTAAAGGAACATGATCAATCTGAAATTTTGAGTCGAAGAAAATTAAATGTTAAGGTAATTTTACTGCTTTTTTATTTTTATTAATTTTAAAAAATAATTATGAAATTAACAGACATCAGATCATTTTTCTAGACAAATAAATTATTATAAGAATTAGAAATTAAAAACAAAAAAATAAGAATTATATTTTTTAAAATACTCTTTTAATAATAACTAATTTTTAAAATTAATCCAAAAAATGGTCAGATGTCAGCTAATTTTAGTATTTTTATAAAAATTTTTATGGGTATGAAAAAAGTAAAAATTTCTTGACTTTGTTGGAATTTTAGTAAATAAACATTTTATTAATTTTTTTTGCAATCATACTCACTTAATTATTCAAAAGTTTTTAAAAATCAGCTGTTTGCAAATTTTATACTAATCAATTTTTTAATTAGTGTTTACATTTTTTTATTCATTTTTTGATATATTTTGTAATTTAAAATTTTTTCATGCCTACAACGCTTACAATTGTTAATTTTTTTGTAAAAATAATGCTATGGAAGTCAGCAATTGTTTGACAATTTTTGGTTTATTTTATAAAAATAGTATATTACACCCCTAGGAAAGTAAAATAAGAAAAAAGTTTGGAAAATCCAAAAGTGCACGACTCATAATGCTCATTTAATAATGAAATATATAAAAAAAAAAAAAAAAAACTTAAGTCGTTCAAAATTAATTGCCGAAAAAACAGCTGTAGTAGGAAGGTACTGCACAAGCGCCCCTGGTGGAATAAAATGTACATAATATCTATAGATATAGATATATCACCATCCATGTTAATTTTACATGGATATATATAGATATACAGTCTTGTAGTTTTCGTTTTTTATTAATTGTAATTAAACGACACTGAATTAATTAACCATTCGCATTCAGTGACCTACAATCGTCGATTAGAATTAAAAAAAAAAAATTAGGAAAACGGTTGACCCTGAAGGCCATCCCTGCAACTTCCCGCTAATTTCATACTTAGGCGCTTAAAATTGCACCAATGACGTTTTTGAGCTCTTCGAGCTCAAAAATACAATTTATGGGTTATTTTGAGCTCTCCGAGCTCAAAGAGATTGCTTTCCTATCCTTTAAAGCTCTTCGAGCTCAAAAGTCTGATAGAGATTTGATAAGACACTATTTTTTGAATTTTTAAACCACAATAACTTTTGAATGAATAAACCGATTTTTACGCGGTTAGAAGCATTCGACGCAGTTTTTCAAGCCTCACAAAGAATCTCAAATTTTGAATTGATCGCGCTAGGAATTTTGGAGTTATTCCGAAAAAACACTTTTTTCGGTTTTCTTTCGTTCACGATATCTCTCGAATGAATCAACCGAATTTGACCGAACTGGTGGCGATCAACATGGTTTTTTGAGTTTAAGAGCTGATTAGTTTTTGGAATTGAACTATTAAGCCGTTTAAAAGTTATTCCAAAAAAACCACATTTGAAAAAAAATGTTTTTTCAGTTTTTTTAAGATTTCTCAAAATCTATTGATCTGAATCGGTCCAAATAGTTTTCAAAATCTAAGTTTGGTCAAGCCCTTTCGAATGGCACCAACCGCGATGAAATCGGTCAAGCCGTTCAAAAGTTATAAGCGGTTCACATACTTTTACA
Source organism: Cotesia glomerata (assembly GCF_020080835.1). NCBI lineage: Eukaryota > Metazoa > Arthropoda > Insecta > Hymenoptera > Braconidae > Cotesia > Cotesia glomerata. The sequence goes on from NC_058164.1 coordinate 20,369,615, forward strand.
CACACACACACACACACACACACACACACACACACACACACACACACACACACACACACACACACAGACGCCGTGACAACCTCGCGGGGAAAGTCAGGGAAAACAATAACTTCCCGATTTTTGAAAATCTTCGATTTTCGTAGCGGGAAGTTCAAAATTTAACTCAAATAATTGATTTTTTCACAAGTTACAGTGTTTCCGGGGTTTCATAGATGACGGATAGGAAAATTTTTTAACCTATTTTGATGTTTTTTTCCGTTTCTATTGCAGGAAATCAATTTTTAGAAAGTATGGAATTAATCTCCAATAAATTATCTCGACAATAGTATGCAAAATATCTTGATTCCGTGAACTAACAAGGCTATCATACTAAAAATAGTTGCTAAAATGAGGCGAAAAAAATTTTTCGATCGTAAAGCACTCTCTGATGCTTCGCATCATGAGTCGTGCAAATGTCTCAGATCACATGTGATTGTTGGCCGAGGCGAAGCCGAGGTCAACAAAACATGTGATCTAAGGCTTTCTTATTTACTTCTCGAGGAGTGTATACTATTTTTTTCCCTGAGGAAGGCGGAAAGCGGCAACTTCGTTTCGCGCAGCGGGGCTAAAGTTGACGTTTTACGCCCAGAGGGAAAAATTAATTAATAATAAAAAAAAATTACATAGTTTTTTTAATTTCAACGAGTAGAATTCTTATATAGTAATTTTTCATGAAAATTCCTAAAAATTGTGAGCTGTCTATGTACATCAGTATAATAACAAAAATAGTATATTACACCCCTTGGGAAGGAAAATAAGAAAAGCCTCAGATCACATGTAATTGTTTGCCGAGGCGAAGCCGAGGTCAACAAACATGTGATCTGAGGTTTTCTTTTTTACTTCCCAAGGGCTGTATAATATTTTTTTGTCCGAGGAAGGAGGAAAGTGGCAACTTTGTTTAGCCCAGTGAGACCAAAGTTGCCACTTTCCGCCCAGAGGGCAAAAAAAAATGAATAAAAATTCTTTATTTTTACGAATTAATACTGAAAAACGATTGTTACAGGATTTACTGACCCGTTTTCACCATCACAACTCGTCATTCCGACAGGAAGCAATAAAAGAACTAGACGATATCCTTAAGAACCACCCATCTGAAATACTTAATTCAAATTTAAGTACAATATTACAAGGACTGGGTGCATTAGTACTCGACAGAGAACAAGATATCCGGCGTGATACCTTGAAGACATTATCTTTGATTCTAGGATCCATAAAACCCGAACATCTGGCTCCGTTTTCAGGAACCTTAATTTCATATTTATGCTGTGCGATGACTCACATAACACCCGCGATAAAAGAAGACTCGCTAAATTTCCTAGACATAATTGTCGAAAAATCATGTCACTTGATTGCCAAAAATTCACAAAAAATTCTTTCACTCTTCTTGGACTTTATTTCGAAAAACCAAACTCAATCGAATCGTCAACTCTCAACAACATTGAGCTCGAAGCTAACGACTGTTAAATGGAGAAACAAAGTGTTTGATCGTTTGTCCAGTATTTTTAGCACCATCATCAACGATATTCGCTTGAGGTATTACTCCCAAGAAGATTCTATGGAAGAAAAAAAAATTAATATCCAGGAAAAGACTTTTTATCTACCTCTTTACAATAATAATACCAAATTGTTTCATATTAACTTTGATAACAATTGCAATGATCTGATAAGTAAAAAATACAATTCTGAATTTTATGAATTCATAAAGTACATCGATGTCTTGATGCCATTGATTTTTGAGAGCTGGGTTGAAGTTAGACCCCAAGAAACGTCCGGTGAAAATAGTTCACTGATTTCGAATGACACCAAAGATTTTCTGACGTCTATTACGTCCATAATTCAATTGATCATCCAGTTTATTGACATCGTCAAACCGAAAATAGACGACACAAATATTGCCCTTGACTTCTGTAATAAATATAAAAATAATATATCGAAATATTTCATGAACAGCTTTCCTTATTCTTTCAAAGCTGTCCAAATTGTTGCTGATAAAAAGACTACCGTCAGTAAAAGACAGAATGATTTTGAGTCAGCAGTAATTAACACTTGTAATAGGAATTGTTTAGAGCAGAATTTGGCTCTCAGCTCTATTTACATGTGGATTGTTTCGTATAGTCAGACTAATAGATTAAATGAAGTCAGTAAACAAAATTGTCAGAAGATTGTTCAATTTGTTAATGGTAATTATAATTGTTTTATTTTTTAAATATTCGAGTGTGAAATTTATAGTATTATAATTTATTGTTTTGTTTTAGATTCCCTAAATTATTGGAATAACGATCCATCTATTGTCTCACAGTTATTAAAACTTGTCCGATTGATTCTTATTAATTGCAGTAAAATATTGTACAAAAGTGGTGTTAATTTAGAATCAACTGTACGAGCGTTAATTGCTACGAGTCTCAAAGATTCAACGTTGCAAGTTAATATTAAACTGTTCAAAATATTTTGTGATATTTTGTTGGATCAACAGAATGAAATTAACCAGTAAGATACTTGATTTTTATTACGAATTAGAGCGGAGTTTATTTTTAAATTTGTAATGAAATTTTGAGACGAATAGTTTAAAAAGAAATTATTTTGTGCAATTTTAAGATTTTTATGACTAATTAAATAATTTTTATATTTTCAGTGATAAAAATTTTATACAGTTCATAAAAAGCTTACCTGACATGTTGTTGAAAGAAAGTATTCACGATGACATCATTAAAATGATAAATCAAGTTGTTTTAAAATATCGGCAATGGGTACGTGTTGGACTTGAAAATAATCACAGCAGTATTTTAGGTATTTATTTTTTTTAATATTAACTAATTTTTTTCTTTTTTTTTTTTTTTTGATAATATTAAGAACTAAAAATAAATCTTTGTTGCAGACAACGCAAAAAAAATACAGATAATTGGTGCTGATAATGAAAAAGACTCACGTTTAATGATTTGTAATCTATTTTATTTTATGGATGGTCAACTTTATTATTGAATATCTGATAAATTTAATTTGAATTTCGAAAAAAAAATATTTTAAATGAAAATAAAATTTATATATATATTTAATAAATAATGCTAAGTTAAAATATAAAATTGAGGTAATGTCATTTATTATTCAATCAATAGTTATTTTTTCCTACACAATATAAAAAAAGTTTTTATTCAGTTTATATCTAATCGATTGAATTACCTGGAAATGTTGAAGCTTTGTAAGTAATTATTAAAAGTTTAATTTTCATTTATTAAAATAATATTGAAAATGTCGTTAAAAAAAAAATTTCCGAAAATATTGTGTAAATTTCTGAAAATTTGTAACTTATTTCTTCAAAAGTTGGAAAATAATTAAGAGATAGATAACAGTTGGAACGAAAAGATGACACTTATTAAAAAAAAAAGGTAATTTTTGAGGTTTTTAAAAAGAAAACTATTGTAACAATTGATTTGAAATTTTCAGGCCATGTTTATACATACTTCAAGCACACATAAAGACTTTTTCAAATAAAAATCCTCAACATTTTCGTAGTTATCAGGAATCCTCCCAGTAACCAATACAAAAAGTTGCGAAACTACTGCAATAAATGTGACTTTCACAGTGCTAGAAATAAAAAAAAAAAAGTTTATTAAGCTAGAAAATATTTTTTACATAATGACGCAAATAAAAAAAAAAAAAAAACATTAAAATTTTAAAAAATCGCGGAGTTTAAAAAAAAAAATTGCTACAATTTTACTTTTTATGTAGTCAAAAAATTGGAGTGTCATTGTTTAGTGAATTAAAAACTAAAAACCAAAAAAATTTAATTATTCGGATTATTTTTCGTCGAGTCAAAACTACAGCAAATTTGAAAAATATAGTTTATTTAAACTACATATTTATGTAGTTTATTGAATTATTAAATATGTAGTTTATTAAATTTCAGTTTCTAAAAAGAACGCATTTGAAGATGAATGTAACGTACCTTTTGACAGATGATTCGTCTTTTTAAAAATTTGTTGCTCAAAAACTATTTAAGATACCTATTTAAAATAATATTATTTTTAAGAAGATAAACTTTCGGAAAATCAAAAAAAAAATGTCGATTTCTTTTTTTTTCACTCTAGTAGTGCCTTGTAATAAACTCATCAAACTTATAACTTGAAATTAACATATCCAGTGTCAAACAATACTAAAAAATATTTTCATTTGATTAAAATTGTAATTAAATTTTTTTTTCAAAAAAAAGTTTAGGTGTAATATTGGTTACTTAATGAAAGTTTCTTGTTTTCACATGTATTACGTCATATATTTCGAGGCTGTTGCTAACAATCCAATCAATCGAACAAACAAAAAATAATAAATAATAAATTGATTAAATTAAACGAAGCATCGTAAAATTTTACTTTTACTTGAAAATTAATATCCTCATCAAAATTATTTATCAGTGAAAAAATTAATCAAGCTAAAAAAACAAAAAGTGCACTTTTAGCTAACGGACTATCATTTTTTAGAAAGGTAAGAAGAACAATTAATAATGTATGACTCTTGATAAAAAATTCATTACTATTCGATAAACTTTTATTGCAACTTGCATTAAAAATTTATAAAATAATTTCTTCCCTGGAATTAAAATGAAATATTTTCCAGTCGTTTACGCACACTCGAAGATAAAAATTTTTAGCCAATCATACGGTACTCAGCAATATGAGCTTACAAATCGTCCAACCCCTAGTTGCGCAGAAATCATTTGATCATCATATTAAAACATACAATGTCTATCAATAATATAAATTACAGCGACCGCAGAATTACGCGAACCTTGAACCGTGTGACATACAAAATTTCCAAGAAAAATTTAATACATCAGCCAACTCAAAAAAGAACAATTATTAATTTAAAAAAATACATGTATCGTGTGAAATTTAGTTTAATGATGATTCAATTTAATTTACAATTTTTGTACTTGGCTAATTATTTTTTTTTTTAAATTAATTATTCATTGTCTTGATTTTAGAATCATCATCAGTGCTGGTGGATAAAAAAATGAATACCCAATAAATTACCTTCGGTTATTATATGGTGAACCATTATTAATTTATCTTATTGACCATTATAATTACTTTTATTTATGGTGTTCAATATTCTGTAATATCAGGTATTTATTTTTTAAATAATTTTTTCTTAAAAATGCTATTGTCTTCTATAAGAAATTTTATGGAGTACCTGGAATATCAGGTATTTATTTTCTAATAATTTTTTTTTAAAAATACTATTTTCTTCTATAAGAATTTTTATGTTGCTTGTAAAAAATGTTGGTCAGTACTATTTAAGAAAAAAAGTATGTAACTGAATTCAACAGACATCTAATAATGAAAAAAATTTAGCAAAACAATCCCCCACGTAGAAATTTAAAAAAAATTATAAACGCGAATTTTTAAAAATATATTCTCTATAATAATTGATTGGTTATAAAAATTCCAAAAATTGCCAGATGTCTGCTTATTTCAGTATCATAAAAAAATCTGTTTTGAATATTTTTTACTTGCTTAAGTTCCTCTGTTATTAGTTTTGTCTATTATTTGTGTAAATTTTATTTATATAGTTTTTTGATCTACCCCACATCAATATAGAATAAATAGCACTGGTTTTTTTGTATATTTGTGAGTAATTAAAGTAATTTGATGTTGCAAAAAAATTGCGCATATTTTTTCATGCAAATAAATTATTTTGTAAGAATTTAAAATATAGCAATGGAATTAAAAACTAGAATTTAAGAAAAAAAATTTTTATTTATCAAAAATTCATTTATGAATCCAATATAAAATTTTAAACTTTTATTAATATAAATTATTATTTCAATTTAATTATTATTTACTACTCAATAAGATTAATTGCAGCGACAGCACATCTTATGATATTTTAATAAATGAACAAATTCAAAATATATGATATACAAGCTTGATCTGGATTCAGATTTATAACCATGGTAAGAATAAGAAATTATTATTTTTACTATGATTCATAGTTAAATACGATAAATACTTTCAGATTGATGCAGTTTTGGACTAACCATCTTTTACAGAAAATTGGAGAAGAGTTGAGATTTTGAAGTGGTCGAAAATGACAGGATTGACCATTTTTCCCAATTATAATTTTTCTGGAAATCCTTAAAACGCAATTCCAGAATAAATTAAATATGTTTTAAACTCCTTAAAATCAATAATATCTATTGTGACAATGGCGATTGTCATATATGGAAATAAAAAATAAGTTATCAACTTATAAAAAGTTCTAAAATTTTAGTCGTGTTGTATGAATACATCGTAGCATAAAAAGTTATAAAGTTTTGATCGTGTTGTATGGATACATTGTAGCATAAAAAGTTATAAAGTTTTAATCGTGTTGTATGATATGAATACATTGTAGCAGATGTATATACTTACTTACCAACTGCAAACTTTAGTTATGGTGTTATATGTTTCTCTGTTAAAGTTGCATAATAGTAGCAAATTTAAAATAATTTGCCAGCAATTTTTTTAACAACAATGGCTTTTATTGTTTGCAAATAACAATAAATACAATTGACCAACAATACAACTTCTGATGACTCTCTTTGTGCTTCAAGGACTAGAACATTATTTTTGTAGTTTTCCAATTTTTTCAATGATTCTTTAACTTTCTGGACGAATTATATATCAAGGGCTCTACTCTTAAGCTTGAATAAATTAATTTTCTAATAATTGTAAAAAAAAGTTTTGAAAAGCGGTTGAACTTGAAGCTTTCCGCTATTTTAAAGCTCAAAAACTTACCAATTAGTTGATTTTTGAACTCTAAGAGTATTGCTTCAGAACAACATTGTTTTGAAAATCTTATACTGCAATATTTTTTTAACGGATTGTTCAATTTTGTATTTGTTACTATTGTTTAAAATTTGCTGAAAGTGACTTTTTTCATTATAGGTTTCCAGGTTTTTTATTGGATTATTTTTTTATGAACTGTATCACTTGAAAAATTTCGTCAAATGCTGCAAAGTGAATCAAAATTATACAACTCATTTGAAAACGTGTAAATCGCCAAATAAAATAAATTTGAAAAAGTATTAAATCTCAGTTACAGATCACCAATATTAAATAATCGATTTCAATTTATCAATACACTGATAGAAAAGTTAGCTTGCCTCAAAAAAAAAACCTTTCGCCAAAAAACTACTTTGAAGAAACTGATTATCTTGAGTCGAGAAAAAAAATTAGGAAAACGGTTGACCCTGAAGGCCATCCCTGCAACTTCCCGCTAATTCCATACCTGGACGCTTAAAATTGCACTTATGTCGTTTTTGAGCTCTTCGAGCTCAAAAATACAGTTTATGTGTTGTTTTGAGCTCTCCGAGCTCAAAGAGATAGCTTTTCTATGCTTTTGAGCTCTTCGAGCTCAAAAGTCTAATAGAAGTTTGATAAAACACTATTTTTTGAGTTTTCAAACCGCAATAACTTTTGAATGAATGAACCGATTTTCTTGCGGTTGGCGGCATTCGACGCAGTTTTTTAAGTCTCATAAGGAATCTTTGTTTAAATTGATCAAACGAAAAATTTCGGAGTAATTCCAAAAAAATACTTTTTTAGGTTTTCTTTCCTGCACGATATCTCTCGAACGAATCAACCGATTTTGACCAGATCAGCGGCAATCGACGTGGTTTTTCAAGATTAAGAGCTGATTAGTTTTTGGAGTTGATCGATAGAGACATTTGAAAGTTATTTCAAAAAAACCACTTTTGAAAAAAATTTTTTTTACAGTTTTTTTTAGATTTCTCAAAATCTACCGGTTCGAATCGGTCCAAAGTATATTCAAAATCTAAGTTTGGCCAAGTCTTTTCGAAAGGCACCAACCGCGGTGAAATCGGTCAAGCTGTTCAGAAGTTATAAGAGGTTTACACACACACACACACACACACACACACACACACACACACACACACACACACACACACACACACACACACACACACACACACACACACACACACACACACACACACACAGACATAGTGACACCCTCGCGGGAATAGTCAGGGAAGCTTTCTGTGACCTTCAAACGTCGAGATCTGATGAAAACTCAATTTTTGCAAAATGGGGTAAAACCAATAACTTCCCGATTTTCTCAGCGGGAAGTTAAAAAATTCTTGAACCAAGAAAGTCCTTATTGGTTTGAGTGTATTTTTCTTAGTTTAAGAAATTTTATTTATTCCCGAGTCGAAGAAGTGAACTTAGATGAGCTTAAATCAATTGTTGAGTTCATTTAAGTTAATTTTTTCGACTCGGGTTACTCAAGAAAATAAGTTTCTTCAAAATAGTTTCTTAGCGCAAGATTTTTTTTCTTGAGGCAAGCTAACCATTTTATCTGTGTACCTTCTCCGTTGATGACAAAATGAAATATCAAGTTACAATTCAAGACAAAGCGCATGTCAACCCAACCCCAATGCTTGTTAGATTCATGAATAATAAAATACCTTATTATTCTTAGCTTATTATGAGTAATGAAATAAATTACCGCAATTTGAATATATTATTGATCTTTTATAGTTTTGAGAAATAGCATTCAAATTAAATATAATTTATGATTACAAAATTTCTTAATTTTCTATGCAAAATACTATTTAGTGATAGACATTGTGGCGCCCAAGTTCGAGTAGGAAAATATCAGAAATAGTCTAATGACAGTTCTAAGTCAATGTTTATACGTTTTTACTTGTGTGGGTCTTTGGAGACCCTTGGAATGGGACGGCTTAAAAGCACGACTCTACGATTTATACACTATTTTCGTATTATTTTCAAATTACTCTTTTTTTATTTTTGGTCTCATGGACGTCGATTATAAAAATATTGATTTTTTGGGCTCGATCGATCTTATTTCACTGCTACTTCAGTTTATTGAAAACACTCCAAAAATATCATGTTTATTGGGGAATCGTTGCTCTGTATTGAGAATTATTAATAATTTTAATTGTGATCCATTTGACGCTAAGAATAACGATGAGAAAATTATTCAACAGAAATATGATAAATTTAATAGGTAAATTAATTATTTTAATATATTATCAAATAATATTGTTTTTTCTGAATATGTGATGGTTAAAAATCAGCTGAAGTTATATCTTCTTTCAACTTTTTTAAGTACTTTTTAAAAACTTATTCTTTTGAAAAGTTGAAATTGAGCAATATAAAAACGAGTTCTTTTATTAAATTTTTTATTTCAATTAAAAAAATTTGACATTTATATGACTGATTATAAATAAAACCAAAAACTTTCAAGAGTGATGATCAAGCCTAAATAATACATAATAAAGCCCACATTGTTGATCCACTGATAATTATAATTACTATTTAATATCACTTTATTTATCACTGAATCGTTTTATCTAATTAAATTTTTCATTAAGATAGTGGATAGAAAGAAATCGCAATATAATCATTAATTTGACCTTATCAAACTTTTGTAGTTACATTTAGAGTGCTGGACAAAAATTATAAATTCAAGTGAAATTATAAATGTAATAGCCATCCAATGTATGGAATTGAGATACGATGTGTTATCCGGAAGTTATTTAAAGATAAATCTGTAAAAAGAACTACTTATCGATATTTTTGAAAATTTTAAAAGCTGTGGAATAATTTGGAAAATTTTATTTATTTATTAAACAATAAACCTAATAGCTCAAGCCAATAATATGATTACTCAGTGTATTCGGTAATAAAAGGTATTACATATAAAAAATTGATTCTCAAAAAAATAATCAGAGAAGTAAGTTACAGCGTTAATAAAAGCTTTCATGAATTTTAACACATTTGACATGAATTTTTGCACAACTCATGATGCAGAGCATCAGAGAGTGCTTTACGACCGAAAAATTTTTTTCGCCTCATTTCGGCAACTATTTTTATTATTATACCCTTGTTAGTTCACGGAATCAAGATATTTTGCATACTGTCGTCAAGATAATGTTATGGAGATTAATTCCATACTTTTCAAAAATTTATTAAGTACTTGATATGCACGTGCAATAGGAACGGAAAAAAAACATCAAAATAGTTTAAAAAATTTTCCTGTCCGTCATGTATGAAACCCTGAAAACGCTGTAACTTGCAAAAAAATCCATTGGTTGAGTCAAATTTTTTTTTTTGAAAAATTCTTTGAAAGAATTGTTGGTCACCGAATGCGAATGGCTAGGTAACTTAGAGTCGTTTATTTGCAATTAATAAAATTTAAAAAAAAGTCAAAGGACTGTAAGGTAAAAGCCGCAGTATATGATCATGTATTTGTAGATCTATATTCTCAAATATAGGTATACAAATACATGGAGTGATCATATACTGGTACATGATCATATATTGGGGCTTTTACCTTATATCTAAAAATTATAAAATTTTTTTTTGTTAAAATTTTCTCATTCAGCTGATTTTTAATAGTAAATTAAAAAAATTATCCGACTAACTAAAGTATTTTTCATCCAGACAGCTTAATTTGTGGTTTCCTATATTTGGTTTCATATCAATCACGTGGTATACAATTAGTCACATTTTGTTAATGGAGTCACCTACATTATTACCCTATAGAGGTCGGATACCTTACAATTACTCCAATTACCATAAAATTTACTTATTGACAGCGATGGAACAAATTTATTCCGTGTTGAGTCTTGCTAGCATCAATGCGGCATTCAATACTCTGTTTCCAACAATAATGTTTCAAATTTGTGCTAAACTTAATATTCTCAAATATCGTTTTAAAATGATGATCAAACAATTAGAGAATACTGAGGATAATGAGCTGAGTGAAAAAATCTGCAATCGAACTCAAAAACAACTGATTGCAAATTGGGTGGAAAGTCACGTTAAACTTTTAAAGTTAAGTAAATTGATAAAATTTTAATTTCTATGCTATTGTGATTATAATTAATTTTTTTTTAACAGAAAAATAATGATTGACTTATGATTTTAGTTTATTTAATTGTGTTAATACGTTATTCACAAGCGCTATTTTTATTCATTATATTGTTAATTCAATTTTACTGTGTACTATTGCATATATTTTATCACACTCTCCATTTGGTGATATCGCTTTTGTTAGTAATGTATTTTTTTTTGTTGTTAAATGTTCGCAACAGTTTTTACAATGTGCTTCTGCTCATCAAGTTACTATAGAGGTAAAAATTTATAAATTATTTTATTGAATGTTAACTTAACAACATAGTTCTTACATTATTTATAAATTACACTCTTATAGAAGAATTTGTTATTATTCGATAAACTTTATTAACTGTAAATAAATAAATATTTATTAACTGTTAATAAAGATTTGTATCGACCGCAACTCATTTGTATAGACTCATAATTTCAATAGATAATAGACCTTCGTTAGATCAGATGAGTTGATGGTTTTTCTAAAAAAAAGCTGAGAAAATAAAATTATTAAAAAAAATTGGTTGTAATAAATTATAATTTTTTTTTTGCGGTGAAAATTATCAATGTATATTAACTAGTAATTAATATTTTTAAACTGTTATTTAATGTATTTTTTCTCCTAAAAAAATACTTATAAAAAAAAAAAATAAATATAATATTTATTAAATGATCCAAATTTGTCTGAATGAATGACTTTATATTAACAGTTAATAAATTCTTATATCAATATACGAAATAAAATCAGTTGTAAATGAGATATTCTACGCCAAATAAAACGATCAGAAAAACTTTTATTTTTGATCACCTGTTTAAAGATATCGAATTATAAAAAAAAAAAAAAAACCAATCTCTCTTCAAATTTTTGCATGTAACAAAAATTCATCGAAATTTTTTTTTTTTTCATGTACTTAATACAAAAAAAATTTCTAAAAAGTATTTCTATATGCGAATTAGAAGTTTTAAAATTTATTCGTTTTTCGATTTTATTCAGAATCATTTTTAAAAAATGTAAAATTTTGTTCAAATAGTTTGAAAATCTCCGTAAAGTAATTTTTGATACTAAATGGTATACCACTAAAAAGGCTGTCCAAAAATCGATGATCATAATAATGTCTCAGTCAATAATACCTGTCGAATTTGTCAGTGGATACTTTGTTACTTTATCACTAGATTCATTCAAAAAGGTGAGTATACATTTAGAATATGTTACAATTATCCCAAGCAATGTTAAATAATAGGTTTTTTTTTTTTAATTACAATCAGATAATAAAGCTATCATATACGATTTACAATGTTCTGGAGTGAAAATTATTTATTCCTGATTGATTGAGGTGCTGAATAAAACAAGATTAAAGTCATCCAAGAGTTTTGGTCCTGTCAACGTAAATGTGACTTACCTTCAAAAACGTTTACTGAATATGTAGAAAGAAATAATTGTCACATGAATAGTTCTTTGTCAGATATATGGTTTACAGATAAACTTGTCACTGTTAATCTCTCAAATGACTGAAGTTTTATAACAAATTTTTATTTAGAAATTGATGTAGTATAAGTATATACTTTTTCATATGCTTAGAGTAATTAAATATTCTTTGATATTTATTACAAAAACTGTGTATCAACTATAGTTAGTAACCATTGTAGAAAACTGTAACAAAAAATAGTTTTTTATTAGCAAAACATATTATTTAAATTTACCACAAAAAATATATTCATTTAAAATTTTAAATCTAGTTTATCAGACATAGTATATAGAACAATACATTGTATCTATGTCAATGTTTATACATTAAATCACAAATTTGTTATGTACTTTATTAATTATTGTTATTATTATTATTATTGTTATGTACGTTATTTATTATTGTTATTGTACGACATTTTAAATATTTTTAACTTACTATAAAAATAATTTTTTTCAGAACCCAGAATCAAAATGTTGCAAAATATTAAATTATTTATGATAAAACAATTCGATTATTCATTATGTGTAGTAGGGTGTGCCAAAATGTAATTTCCGTAGAGAACCTTTTAAAATTGGAATTTTGAGTTTCGCTTTTAAGAGCAGCTGTGTTTAGGCATTTTCTGAGATATTTCGGGGTGAGACGATAAATTTTATTTTCATAGAATTTTTTAGCAGGAGATTCAATTGTGCACTTCCGGCGAAATTTTGAATTTTCAGCGGAAGTGCCCAAACTAAGCTCCTGTTAAAAAGTTCTATGAAAATCAAATTTATCGTCTCACTCCAAAATATCTCAGGAAATACCTAAACACAGCTGCTGTTAAAAGCGGAACTCAAAATTTCAATTTTAAAAGGTTTTTCACGGAAGTTACATTTTGGCACACCCTAATGTGTAGTGAATAATATTTTACAAGTCTTGTCTCTTAAAGATATAATTGTATAATTCTATAACATTATCTTATTTTGAAGATAAAACATTATGCAATGGTAATATCAAACATAGATGATTGAAAACTTATCCGAAAACGAATAAAATTTTGTCGAATTTCTTCCTCACAATATAGCGGAGTATTAAAGTTTGTCTCAAAAGTTATAACAGAGCGCATGTCAACGTAACTCTACCGTACGTAATGAATAATAAAACACTATCTCAATTACGAGTTATTTTACAAATTATCCTAATTTGATTATAGTATTCGTTTTTAATGGCTTTTGGTTCGAACTTTGAAGCTCTAGGTACAGTTGATTATAAAATTGCATAATTGTCTCTTTGTTGTAGCAAATTAATGTCCAGTCTTAGACATTCAGGTACCTAGACTGGAATAGGGAAGTGGAGAAAACAACCACCATACCTTTAATATTTATTCGCGACATATGTTTGTGTCAATTGACTGATAATCTTGAAAATTTGTAACCGTATTATTATTCATTGTATTTCAACCCTGAACAATAAATAATAAAATAAAAATGAACCTCATTACAAACAGTTGGAAAGTTTTCACCTGGCTAGGACTTTTCAGACCGATTAAATGGACAGGATTGAAAGCACGAATTTACGATTTTTTCACAGTGATTGTTTTATTTTGCAACTACACATTTTTTGCATGCGGCGTTATGGACATCGATTTTACTAATCTTGACTTTTATGCCGACATCGAGCTTATCACATTGATGCTGCAATTCGTCGAAAATACACCAAAGATTCTGTGTATGCTACTGAATCGTAATGATCTTATAGAAATAGAATACAAACTTAAAAATGATCATTTCGAGCTGAAAGATGATGAAGAAAAAGAAATTCAAAAAAAATTCGATAAATTTAGCAGGTAATCTTCCTAACATTCATAAGAAATTATTAAATTTTTAACTTCCCGCTAAGAAAATTGAAAATTTTCAAAAATCGGGAAGTTATTGTTTTTACCCCGTTTTTCGAAAATCGAGTTTTCATCAGATCTCGACGTTTTGAGGTCCTAGGAAGCTTCCCTGACTATTCCCACGATGGTGCCTCTGTGTGTGTGTGTGTGTGTGTGTGTGTGTGTGTGTGTGTGTGTGTGTGTGTGTAAACCTCTCATAACTTTTGAACGGCTTGACCGATTTGATCGCGGTTGGTGCCATTCGAAAGGGTTTGACTAAACTTAGATTTTAAATACAAGTTGGACCGATTCGGACTGATAGATTTTGAGAAATCTTAAAAAAACTGCGAAAAAAAATTTTTTCAAATGTGGTTTTTTTTAATAACTTTTAAACGGCTTGACCGATCAATTCCAAAAACTAATTAGCTCTAAACATCGAAAAACCACGTCGATCGCCACCAAGCCGGTTAAAATCGGTTAATTCGTTCGTGAGTTATCGTTGACGAAAGAAATCGAAAAAAAGAGTTTTTTTCGAATTACACCGAAATTTCCGGTTTGATCAATTTGTGTTTGAAAATATATAATAGAATTTAAAAAACTGCGTCGAATGGCGCCAACCGCGTGAAAATCGGTACATTCATTCAAAAGTTATTGCGGTTTGAAAATTCAAAAAATAATGTTTTATTAAACTTCTATCAGACTTTTGAGCTCGGAGAGCTCAAAACTACACGAAAATTATATGTTTGAGCTCGAAGAGCTCAAAAACGTAATAAGTGCAATTTTGAGCGCTTAATTACGAAAGTAGCGGGAAGTTGCAGGGATGGCCCTCAGGGTCAACCGTTTTCCTAATTTTTTTGTTTCTCTTTTCGAAGGTCTGTTCTCCTTAGTTACGCGACATTGCAAGTATCAGCACTTATATATTACACGATAGGACGTATCCTAGCCATGGAATCACCAATTATATTACCTTATAGGAGTAATATACCATTCAATTACTCCACAAGCAATGAAATATATATGTTAACTTCCATTGATCAACTCTTCTCTGTATCAAGTCTCATTGCTATAAATGGCGCATTTAATTTAGTCTTTACTTCGACAATGCATCAAATTTGTACTAAGGTTCGAATACTTAAATATCGTTTCAACGTTATCATCGAGCAGTTGGAAGATAATCCTAAAATAAATTATAGTGTCGAATACGATACGAAGAAAAAAATTTTTATGACTGAAAGGAATCAAGATGAACTTATCGCTAACTGGGTAGAATGTCATAATGAACTTTTAAGGTTGAGCCACTAAATATACGGTTTGTTGGGATATGAAAATACTTAAATAATTTTTCAAATTTCAGTTTGTATGACTTCACAAAATCCGTTTTTGCAAAAGCTGTTTTCATTCATTATGTCATAAATTCGATAGTAATATGTACGCTTGCGTATATACTGAGCCACTGCGAAATAGATAACATTTTTTTCGGTAACGTGTCTTACTTTTGCGTTAAATGCACACAACAATTTTTGCAATGTTCTTCTGCTCATCAAATTACTTTGGAGGTAAAGTATATCAATCTGTGTATCTTTTTTTCAAATAATTATTCAATAATATTTATAATTTTATATATTAATTTTAATAGGGATTTTTATAGTTAAATTTGGTATCATTAGAAAGATCGACCTAAATTTTTGTTTTTTCTATTTTTACGTATTTTTTGGTGATAGTCGATTTTTTATGTAAGATTTTGAAAAAAATTTGACTAGTTTATTTGCCTTTTATCTATTAATTTGTTCCGTCACATTTGTCCATAAAATTATTGATAATTGATTCACGGAAAGATTAAAACCCGACTGGTTCGTGTTCTGCACCAGACTCAGTCGTGTGCGGGTTACTTTGCACGGATTCTGGTGCATAACCCGACTGAGTCGTGTGCGGACCAGACTGAGTCGTGTGCACATATGACACATGCATTTAATAATGAACAGACTATTAAATCTCAATTTTTTCAGAGAAGGACAATTTATAGTTTTTAGAAAAGACGTTTTTTCTTTTTAACAATATATATTGTTATTTTTTAGTAAAGGGAGATGTCACGGCTAGAGCACAATCAGAAAATTCTAAATTTTTGTATAGTTGTTAAAATTATTAAAATACAATTGTCATTAAATTTGAAATCGATTAACCTCACCAAAAAGATATTTGCATTTAAAAATGCAATTTTTTTTGACAGACAATATAGGAGAAGATAGAAAACCACAGTTGTTTTTGCCGTTAAGGGACAGCCATATTTTTGTAAAATACTGATATTTAATAGAATGCTATATTTATACTTTATATATAACTGTTGGCGATCCAGCCTAATACATACAGCTATATTTATAGTCTAAAAAATTGAGAAATCTGATTGCATGATTATTAAGAAATTATCAATAAGCTATACGGAAAAAAAATTGGACCCTTTTAAAGATTATTTTTTCTGTTTGGAAGCAGATAATTCAAAAAGATATTTTTTTCATTTTGTAGTTTGAAGATCTCCGTGACATGATTTTTACTACCAATTGGTTTGCTACGAAAATATCAATACAAAAATCGATAATTATAATAATGTCAAAATCAATAATACCAGTTGAATTTATCAGCGGATATTTCGTAACATTATCACTAGATTCTTTCAAAAGAGTAAGTACGATAAATAATTAAATTTAGTTTAACTCGAAAAAAATGAAGCGTTCATATTTTTTACCAAAAAATAATTAAGGATACCGGTTAAAATTGAATAAAAAAATTTATATCATGTTGAATTATAGTTGCCTTTGTTAAGAATTCCGATTGAATTATGCAAACCGTAATAAAAATCTGAACAAAAACAGTTTCACTGTAAAAAAATCGCGCCAAGTCCACGTTCATAAAACTATTAAGAAAAAAAAAATTGTTTTTCTCTTTACAAAAAGATATAAAATAAAAAAATTAAAAAATCCAAGTAACCGATATGATTGTTTATGATTTTCGGAAATTAAAAGTTTTATGAACGTGGACTTGGCGCGATTTTTTTTACAGTGAAACTGTTTTTGTTCAGATTTTAGTATTTTTTGTAATTATAATAAAAATTTACAATTGGTACCAACTTAAATCTCGCGTTGGCTGCATTTTTTATAGCAAACTATCCTCTTGAAGCTACAGTTTATGTAAAAATAATTCCAGCGCACCCTGGCGGGTGTAGATGCAAGCTGTGAAATATCTTTTTTTAACTGTAGTTTCCCATCTAATGAAGGATTACTATGCATTCTCGAATTATTTAGTCTGTGACAGATCACTTTGCCCATCGAAAAAAAGTCAGGATCGAAATTTTTGCGTTGCTATAGTTTGTGCTGATTAAATTTAGTAATTTCAAGTAGATTAATTGTTATAAGTGAATATAATTAATTAATAACAGTAAAATAAAGTATGAATCACTGTTATAATATCCAATTTAGGAAAAAAAGTATCGTAGAATTAAATAAAATTTTGCAACCTCAAAATACCGTTCTGCTTACAGTAAAAATAGTCGGTAGTCTGGTGCTCCGTTGACAACGGATTTGAACGGAACTTGGCGCCAGATTCTACCGAATATGTGGATTATTATTCAATGATTGAATTCGATTAATTTCAACCGGAAATTGATCGGTATAGATTGCACTAAATCGGAATTCTTAACAAGATTTTTGATTAGTTATTAAAAAAATTTGTATTGTAGTTACTAAATCTAATATTTGTGATTGTTAATATTTTCTTTGTGTATTATTTAGATTCTAAAATTGTCATACACCATTTATAATGTCCTTGAAGGATAATCTGTTCGTCAGAAAAAAAGGAAATTTGGATTCATAATTAGTGAAGCATGATGCTGTAGATATTCATGTAATTTCATAGAATTAGCAAAATGTGTTATTCATAATTCGTAGAGTATGATTAAAATTTTCTAAAAAATAATTAAATTCACAATGTAGTTAATCACTTCAAGTTTATCATTAATTGTAAAATAAAGTAGAACTTTATAATCAGAATCAATGAAGACTGCAATGAAATAAAGTAGAATTTTGACGTAAATCAAAATAAAAAAATTGGGAAAACGGTTGACCCTGAAGGCCATCCCTGCAACTTCCCGCTAATTCCATACCTAGGCGCTTAAAATTGCACTTATGACGTTTTTGAACTCTTCGAGCTCAAAAATACAATTTATGTGTTATTTTGAGCTCTCCGAGCTCGAAGAGATTGCTTCCTTGTGCTTTTGAGCTCTTCGCGCCCAAAAGTCTTATCAAAGTTCGATGAAACACGATTTTTTTAAGTTTCAAACTGCTGTAACTTTTGAATAAATCAACTGAATTTCACTCGGTTGACGGCGATTGATGTAGTTTTTTGAGCTCTATAAATAATTTTCAACAAAAAAATTGATCTGATAGAAAATTTTGGAGTTATTACAAAAAAACACTTTTTTCGATTTTTTTCGACAACGATCTCACGAACGCATCAACCGATTCTGACGCTTTTGATGGCGATCGATGCGGGTTTTCAAGGTTAAGAGCTGATTAGTTTTTGAGGTCGATCGGTTTAGCCAATCCGAAAATATTTTAAAAAAATGAAAAAAAAAAAACAACTTTTTTTTTCACTTTTTTTGCAATTTCTCGAAATCTACTGGTTCGAATCGGTTCCAACTTACAGGAAATCTAAGTTTGGCGAAGACCTTTCGAATAACACCAACTGCGATCACATCGGTCAAGCTGTTCAGAAGTTATAAGAGGTTTACACACACACACACACACACACACACACACACACACACACACACACACACACACACACACACACACACACGTACGGACATCATCGTAAAAATAGTCAGGAAAGCTTCTTAGGGCTTCAAAACGTCGAGATCTGTTTAAACCTCGATTTTTGCAAAACGGGGTAAAACCAATAACTTCCCGATTTTTCGAAAATCTTTGATTTTCTTAGCGGAAAGTTAAAAAGAAGTTTAGCAAACCTGCTCATTAATTGATCAACAGTTACCTTATCAAAATTTGATTAATAGAAAAATCCTTACCATCAAACATTAAAATCCAAGTTTCACAATAATAATATTCTGTGTTTCACATTGTAAATTTGTATTTTGTGGCGGCTAGCCCATTGTTTGTTTGAAACAAAAAGATGCATGGGGATATAACAATAAATAATAAATGACAATATGGAAGTCGAACAACGTCAGAGTTTCAAAGTACTCACTTATGCTGGCACAAATTTATAATTTCTACACCAGTATGGTAATATTTTTTCATTTATTATTTTTTAATATCTGGATAAGTGGATATGGCGTTTCAAAATTTTGAATTTGCTGCTAGCTATGGTTGATCAAGTATCACTGATAGTGGGATACGTCAAAAATATTCCAAAAATAACTAGCGACCTAAATTACCGTTATGATATTATTGGTCATGACAAATTGCTGATTCATCTACTTCGATTGAAAAACGCTGACGATAATTTTATTCATGCAGAATGATAATCGGTTTGACAGGGA
Organism: Cotesia glomerata; assembly: GCF_020080835.1. Classification (NCBI taxonomy): domain Eukaryota; kingdom Metazoa; phylum Arthropoda; class Insecta; order Hymenoptera; family Braconidae; genus Cotesia; species Cotesia glomerata. The sequence continues at coordinate 20,389,433 of NC_058164.1, forward strand.
ATTAATACTATATTAAAATAAAATATTTTACTATTCAATTTCAGAATACATTCAGATTACACCGTGTGGATGAAAGGTAAGAATAGAATTGACAATTTTTATTTATTAATAATTCTCATTTTCCATAAAAATGAATTAACTATGTCTCTTTATCAACATGATGTTTCGATCGAAAAAATTTTTATGCTTAAACTACTAAATAAATATTTTTATGTGCGATATATATATATATATATATGTCTGAATCAATTTACTATTTTTTCGTTTTACACACTTCAAACTATCATAATATTAGATTATTCATGATAATAAATTTAATTGTTTATTATGTGTAGTGAATAATGTTTTGCAAGTCTTATCTTTTGAAGATAAAATATTATGCAATTCTAATGTCGAATATAAATGATTAAAAACTTATCCGAAAACGAATAAAATTTTGCCGATTTTCTTCCTCACAATGTAGCGGAATATTAAAGTATGACTTACAAGCTAAAACAGAGCGCATGTCAACGTAACTCTACCGTACGTAATGAATAATAAAACACTATCTCTATTACGAGTTAATTTACAAATTATCCTAATTTGAATATAGTATTCGTTTTTAATGGCTTTTGGTTCGAACTTTGAAGCTCTAGGTACAGTTGATTATAAAATTGCATAATCGTCTCTTTGTTGTAGCAAATTAATGTCCAGCCTTAGACATTCAGGTACCTAGACTCGAACAGGGGAGTGCAAAAAACAACCACCATACCTTTAATACCTATTCGCGACATATGTTTGTGCTGATTGACTGATAATCTTGAAAATTTGTAACCGTATTATTACACATTGTATTTCAACCCTAAACAATAAATAATAAAATAAAAATGAATCTCATCACAAACAGTTGGAAAGTTTTCACCTGGCTAGGACTTTTCAGACCGATTAAATGGAAAGGATTGAAAGCGCGAATTTACGATTTATGTACACTTATTGTTTTATTTTTTAACTATTCATTTTTTGTATGCGGCATTATGGAAATCGATTATGCTCATTTTAATTTTCTTGGCGATATTGATCTTATCACACTAATACTGCAATACATTGAAAATACACCAAAGATTGTTTGTATGCTACTGAACCGTAGTGATCTAATAGAAATAGAATACAAACTTTCAAATGATCATTTTGAGATAAAAGACGATGATGAAAAAAAAATTCAAACGAAATACGACAAATTTAGCAGGTAATGTTTTAATATATGTAAATTTTTTTTTTTAATATTTTTTATCAGTGATTTTTTAATAAAATTTTTTTTTGTTATGTATGTATTAGCGATATTCCAAAAATATTGCTTTTATTTGAAAATTATGTCTCAAGTTTCGTTCTAGAGATCACTATGTAGTACCGTTTATACGTACACTTCACATCACACAGTTTAAATAAAAAAAAAATAAAACAGAGTAGTTACCTAGCAACTGCTTATTTATTCTTCATAACGTTTTTTGTGCGCTTCGAGTTAATATTACATTTATCTTATCTATCAAATTTAATTATTTTAATACCATTTCACTGATTTAATTTTAGTTATTAATTGTTATTTACAATGAATAAATGTAAAGGAGATGTTAAATATCCTCTTGATTTACTTAAAAAGAAACTTAAGAAGTATCAAGACTTCATTGACAGCAGTGAGCTTTCTGATGATCCCGATGAAGTTCTTGTAGACCCTGGATCAGATGGTAAATACATCCTGTTATTTTCTTTGGGCAATAAATTCATTTTTTATGATTTATTGTACCTTTTTTGACTGGGTTAAGTCTCTTTAATATAACGAAGTTCTGGATTTTATAAAATCTTTGATTATATGTTTTACTTCATTTGAATAACTGCATCAGGAAGTGTTATTATATACCTCTTACTTTCCTGGTCGCTATCTTAACCTAGCTCTTTTATGTTCTTGCAGACTCGCTTGATGACGACCATAGTCAGAGTGTTTTAACATCTGACTCTGATTCCTCCTCAGAGGTTATCAAAAATGTCACGAAGGCGTCAAAGCAGTCACATGAGACGACTGAGGCTGAAGCTCCTCATCTTAGTGATGCTGTCCGTAAACTTTTGGGCACCGATAAACGAGCAACGAAAGACAAAACTTTCAATTTTCATCCTGAATTAGTGGGATGCTGGAAGGATGTTCTTAAATCTGGTTTGGATAAAGAGGCAAAATTGCGTATGATTGATATAGTCCCGAATAAAGGTAATTGCCCTCTTTCTGCGCCGGTTTTTAATCCAGAGCTGATCCCTCTCTTGCATACGACGGCGCGTTCTCGTGACAAATATCTTTCCAACGACCAGGATATGTGTGGTCGTAGCCTTGTAGCCCTTGGTATGGCTATTTGCAGCATTTTCAATGACGATTCAGAACCTGTGGACAAGGATGAGCTCCTCTAACTTCTCTGCGACTCCAGCAGCATGCTTTGCGAACTAATGTTCCAATTGTCTAAATCTAGATCTAGACGTTTTCAGCTTTATTCTCAGGTTGACGAGAAAAAGAAGACTGTCCTCGAGGAGTCTGTCACTGATAGTTTCTTGTTCAGCGAGAATCTGGGGAAATGAATCAAGGATTCCAATGTATGCGAGAAAACTGGATTATCTCTGAGATCTCAGTCTTCAAAAAATAATTCTGTTAAGCCCAGAAATTTTTAAACTTAAAAAGCCCGTCTGCTCCTCGGAGTCAGTCCAATCAGGCGGGCTACACCCGGTCCTCTTTCAAACAGAACTTCCAACGGGGCAATGCGGTATCGACTCGTTCCCGCACACGGAATCAAACTCCTGCAGTTCAGGCCAACCAAGCCCAGTTCCATCCTCCTGCTCCAAAGTAGAGGTGAGTGTTATTGCTGGTCATCTTAAACATTTTTCACAAGCCTGGTTAAAGATAACCTCTGATCCTTTTATTCTTGAAACTATTTCTGGGTACAAAATTCCATTTACTTCTACACCAGTTCAATCATTTATTCCAACCAATGATTCTGTTTGTCTTAATAATAAATCTCAAATGCAAGATGCTTTGAATGATCTCTTATCTTTAGGCGCAATTCAAGAATGTAACCCAGAAGAGGGTCAATTTTTATCTAGTATCTTTTTAATCCCTAAAAAGAATGGGAAAATGAGATTTATTCTTAATCTTAAGGAACTTAATAAATTCATAGAGACAACTCATTTCAAAATGGAGGATTTCAGAACTGTTTTAAAACTAATTGTAAAAAATTGTTTCATGGCTAGTTTCGACTTGAGAGATGCTTATTTAATGGTACATGTCCATCCAAAATTTTGGAAATTTTTAAGATTCACGTGGAATAATCGTCTTTATGAATTTGTTTGTCTGCCCTTTGGTCTCAGTACTGCCCCGTGGGTTTTTACAAAAATCTTTAAGCCTGTGATCAGTTACTTAAGGAGCTTAGGCTGGTTATCTGTCGTTTACCTCGATGATTGGTGGTTATTAGGTCTAAATTTTGATCTTTGTTCCCGAAATGTAAAAATTTCTAAAGATTTTTTAGAATCGTTAGGATTTATTTTAAATGAATCAAAAAGTAATTTGATACCATCGACTTCCTGTACATTTTTGGGCTTCTCTTTTAATTGACAAGAAATGTCCATTCAATTAACCGATCAAAAAAGATCTCACATTCATGATCTACTTTTAAAATTCCAAAAATCATCTGTTTGTACCATACGAGAGTTTTCTCAGCTAGTAGGAAACCTAACTGCAGCTTGCCTAGCGATCAACTATGGATGGTTACATTCAAAGGCATTTGAACGTCAACTTTATCTGGCTCTTCTGGATTTTGGAAACAGTTACGACAGTGCTATGCAAATTTCTCCTTCTTTGACTTCAGAGTTCAAATGGTGGACAGATAAAATTCTTACTTCAAAAAATTTTATCCGTAATTCTAAATATTCCATTACTATCTTCTCTGATGCTTCATCTACCGGTTGGGGAGTTTTCTGTAATGGAAAAGTGTCATATGGACATTGGAATTCTTATGAAAAGAACTTTCATATTAATTACCTGGAGCTTCTTGCAGCCTTCATTGGTTTAAAAACATTAGCATCTGATTTAAATGACTGTGAGATCTTGCTACGCATAAATAACTCAACAACAATCGCGTACATTAATAAAATGGGTGGTACAAAGTACAAATATTTAAATGATTTGGCTTATGATATCTGGTCCTGGTGCGAGGATAGGAGTCTCTGGATATTTGCTTCTTACATCCCTTCAAAGGAAAATATAGAAGTTGACCGAGCATCTAGAGTAGATAATATCGACACTGAATGGGAACTGTCTGATTGGGCTTACCAAAAAATTATTAATTCTTTTGGTAGACCAGACATTGATTTATTTGCTTCTTCTTCCAATTTCAAGTGTAAAAAATACTGCTCATGGCATCGTGACGCTTATGCATTTTGTATAGATGCATTTACGATCAACTGGAGCCATTTAAACTTTTTTGCTTTCCCACCATTTTCATTCATTTTAAAAACATTAACAAAAATTCAATCAGATCAGGCTTGTGGAATCGTAGTGGTTCCTGACTGGCGTGCCCAACCGTGGTACTCTCTCTGGTTATCCCTACTAGCTTCAGATCCTATTATATTTCAACCCGACAATAATTTACTCCATTCTCCTTGTAGACAAATTCAACACCCGTTATCTCAAAAATTATCTTTGATGGCCGCTCTGTTATCAGCCAAGCCTTCAAACAAAGAGGCTTAAATGAAGATTGCATTTCTTTATTAATTAATTCAATTTCACCTTCAACACTGAAACAGTATTCAAAGCCAATTGGAGATTGGGCATTATTCTGCTCTTCTCAAGGTTTCGACATCTTCAACCCTGAAGAGGAAGTTATCATGACGTATTTAACCAATAAATTCAACGAAGGTTCTGGTTATAGTACTCTTAATACTATACGTTCTGGGCTTTCTCTTATATGCAATTGTAATATTGGTACAAACCCTTTAATATCGCGACTTTTAAAGGGCGCGTATAATTTGAAGCCGTCTCGGCCTAAGTATGACAGAATTTACAATTTAGATCCCCTATTAGAAAAATTAGAAGCTCTAAGACCGTTAAATTCATTAAATTTAAGTGAATTAACTTTTAAACTGGTTGTCTTACTAACTATTATTACTGCACATCGTCTTCAGACGATTGCAATTATAAAAAAACGTAATATTAAAAAAAGAGGAGATGATTATGAAATTCAGATTCCTGACAAAATCAAAACCTCGCGACGTGGTGCTTTCCAACCTCTTTTATTGTTACCAAAATTTAGAGCAAATCCGGATTTATGCATAGTTAATACCTTAGAAAAATACATTAAGGTTACGTCACCATTAATTGCTAATACCTCAAATAATAACTTATTTATTACAATTAACTCACCACATCGTAATGCATCTAAAGATACCATTAGTCGTTGGGTCCGCTCCTTTTTAGTTAAATGTAGCGTGGGTGATAATTATACACCACACAGTATCACACATGCGTCAACTTCTTCTGCTTTAAAGAAAGGAGTTGACTTGAGCATCATTAAAAATTTGGCAGGTTGGTCAGAAAAATCAAAAGTGTTCGAAAAATTTTATAATCGTCCTATTGTTACCGATAAAAATATTTTCGCTAATTTCATCTTATCTTAATAATATATTTTTGTTTCATTCTATGTTAATGTTTCATTCGATTAAAAATTTAATTTTGCTATTGCATACTATTATCTATTTCATTCATATGCTTATATACATATATATATATATATATATATATATAGAATCTGTTCATTGCAGCTCTGAACATCTACATAGTGATCTCGACAACGAAACTTGAGACATAATTTAAGAATTGAGCGAACTCGCCGAAGGCGAGTGAAGCTTAATTATAATTATGTCGATAGTTTCGTTCGAAGAGATCACTCCCTCCCAGGATTTTATATGTGTAACAAATATGTTACAAAATATTGTCCCACCCAGTGATCTCTTCTTTACAATACTTGACTGAACTTTATGAAGAATAAATAAGCAGTTGCTAGGTAACTACTCTGTTTTATTTTTTTTTATTTAAACTGTGTGATGTGAAGTGTACGTATAAACGGTACTACATAGTGATCTCTTCGAACGAAACTACCGACATAATTATAATTGAGCTTCACTCGCCTTCAGCGAGTTCGCTCAATTCTTAAATTTATATACGCAAACATTCAACATATCTATGTTTCCAATAGGCATGTAATACTCGGTCAATTTTTATACAAGTACATTTCATCACGCTTTACAAATGCTATTAGGGCATTCACCGGAAGAAATTTTCATGAAATGCATAATCACTAACAAAAAATTTGATTAGAAATTGTGTAAATTCAAACTTGTTAAATTGAAGATGCAAAATTCTACTTTTGTTCCAATTCGATCTTTTTATACATATGAGGCATTCCACGGCAAATCATCTACTTTTGAACCCAACGCCTTCTTATTTTACTGAAATTTTTTTACCGGTTTTTATTTTAATAAAGGTGGTTTTCAGAAATTTTTTTAATCAACCAAACTAGGTTATAAATATTTTAAAAACAAATGACAATCATCGAGATATTTTCGGTTTTTCCAAAAGTCAAATAAATCGTTAAAAATGGATGTTTCATTTTTACTACTTAAAAAAAAAACAGTTATATTTTTAGAAAGTTGGTAATTGGTTAAAAAACATTGAAAAAATTCTGAGGAACATCTTCAGTGCAACAAAGAACAGTAAAAATTTTTCAGCACACGGGAAAAAAAAACGGGAATAATTACAGTATAAAATGTAAAATCGGTCCCGTGGTAATCAAAACTAGAAAAATTACAGTTTGAAATAACATTTTTCTAAATTCAATTTTTTAATTTAATTTTCAGAGCTTTGAATGTCAATATTACATTCAATAATGTAATTCTTATAAAATCTGTAATAATTACAATCTGAAACTGTAATTTTTTCAGTTTTCATCACGAAGCGCCACGTTGCATTATATACTGTAATTTTTCGAGTTTTCTTTTTTCCGTGCAAAATTGAAAGTGGTCGGATTCAAATGTAGTAGATTTGGTGTGGAATACAACGTATATATAAAAAGACAAAAAAATTATTTTTATTATAAAACTAAACGAAAGATTAAGAAAATTTTTACTAGAAAATATTGGTAGTAAAATCCAATTTTATAAAATTTGGTAAATGTTTCTTCAAGTTTTACGAACTTTTTTTTTTCAAAAATTGATTTTTCCGAAATTATTTAGTATAAAGAGTAGTAATTGCAATCAGTAAATATCAATGATTGCTCTATCATATATTCTGATTGACTATGTTCAGATATTAATGAAACTACTTGTTATAAAATACTACTGAAAATCGTGATGCTGGATTCAAATTCACGACCTCAATTCAATTATGATTGGATGCTTGTACAACTAGTGAATAAAAATAAAACCTTAATTTTTTAAACTTATCGGATACACTATTATTACATTTGCTAATTATTTTGATTCAAAATAACAATTCATAACAACTCTTGTTTCCTTCTTAAAGGTTTGTTCTCCTATGTTACGCGGCGTTACAAACAGCATCTCTTGTATATTACACGACAGGACGTATCCTTGCCATGGAATCACCAATCATCCTACCTTATAGAGGGAGAATACCATACAATTATTCCAACAGTCATAATATTTATATGTTGACTGCTCTTGATCAACTTTTCTCTGTGTCCAGTCTCATTTGTATAAACGGCGCATTCAATTTAGTCTTCACTTCAACGATGTATCAAATTTGTACTAAAATTCAGATACTCAAACATCGTTTCAAAATTATCATGGAGCAATTGGCCGATAATGTTCAAACGGATGACCCTGTTGAAGATATTGCGAAAAAGACAATGGTGATGACTGAAAAATATCAAGATCAACTTATCGCTAACTGGGTGGAAAGTCATAATGCACTTTTAAGGTTGAGTCACTGTTGTATAAACGGTCGGTTGATATATTAAAATACTTAAGTAATGTTTTAAATTTCAGCTTGTATGATTTTACGAAATCTGTTTTTGCAAAAGCTGTTTTCATTCATTATGTCATCAATTCGATAGTAATGTGTACGCTTGCGTATATCCTAAGTCACTGCGAAATAGACAACATTTTTATTGGTAACGTGTTTTATTTTTCTGTTAAATGTACGCAACAATATTTGCAATGTTCTTCTGCTCATCAAATTACTTTGGAGGTAAAATATATCAATTTGTGCATTTTTTGAAGAATCGACTTAATTCAAGAGAAAAATTATTAAAAAATTTCTTTGCTTTGAATTAAGTAAAAAAATTCTGGAAAAACATTAAATTTACTTAAATCAAGAAAAAATTTTTAATTAAAAAATTTTTCTGCTTGATTTAAGATTTTTTATTTCAAATCTATAGTTAATTTTTCTACAAAAAATTTTTTCAGACCAATTAATTGATAGAAATATTTTTTGGTACATACAAAACTATTTACGGAAACTGATGATTTGAAAAAAAATTTTTTTTATTTTTTAGTTTGAAGATCTTCGTGATATGATTTTTAGCACCAACTGGTTTGCTGCAAGAATAACTATTCAAAAGTCAATTATTATAATAATGTCAAAGTCAATAATACCAGTTGAGTTTGTTAGTGGATACTTCGTAACTTTATCGCTAGATTCGTTCAAAAGAGTGAGTATATTTGCTTACTTTTCTGAGAAAAATTTTTGATTGGTATTCGCTCCAAGCTCAACTTTCACATTTACATTTTTTTTAGTATGGACGTAAAGTTAATAATATTTATTAAAATTACTAAACAGTAGTAGATATTGCTTCTCTTTTTGTTTAAAAGTTATATTTTATACCCTTGCTGTAAAATAAAATTCGTTATTTAGTCCAAAATAATTAAAAATGTTGATCAGGAGTTTCAATTTTTAGACGTGACTAACTTAGAAGTGACCAAAAACGATGCATAGATTTCATTTTTTCCAAACCCCAGAAGAGATGAAAAAAAACAGTCTTTCAATAGAATTGCTCAAAAAGGGTAAGAGCTAGAATGAAAAATATCGAATAAAAATTGTAAAAAATTAAATTTTACGTTAAATTGATATCTTGATTTTTTCGCTATTACTATCATAAAAATCAACAAAATTAGGGTGGCTAGGAACTAACGAATAATAATGTTATTTTAAAAAAATTATAACGAGCTGAAAAATTGATAAGTTCACAAGATTTTTTTTTGTTTTTTCTCACTAATTTTTAAACTTTATTAACTTCCCGCTAAGAAAATTGAAAATTTTCAAAAATCGGGAAGTTATTGGTTTTACCCCGTTTTTCGAAAATCGAGTATTCAACGGATGTTGACGTTTTGAGGTTCTAGGAAGCCTCCCCAAATGTTTCCGCGGTGATATCCGTATGTATGTATGTATGTATGTATGTATGTATGTGTGTATGTATGTATGTATGTATGTCTGCGTGCGCGCGCGCGTGTGTGTGTGTGTGTGTGTTTTTTTTTTTTTTTTTTATAGAGGAGGTCAAATACATTTACGTATACCAGGACGAGATGTTTGTCCTGGGTATGTCGGACTCGGAAGTCAATATTATTGACAACAATACCGACTAAACATCCTCCTCTCTCTCTCCCCATAGATGTTACGGGGAAGACTGGATCGGGACCGCGTTAGCATTACTTCAATCCAGTCCGTGTTGCGTCTCACGATGGTTGCTCCTAGTTACTAGTCTCTTTCTGCGATTTTTTCCTTTAAAAGACGCGTGGGTGTTAGGGGGGTGTTAGGGTATTACGGGGGTTCCCTTTCCTTTGTCTAAGAGAACCAATCTCTATCGCTTCCAGACCGCGGGAAACGTGCCAGTTGCCAAGCATGCGTTGTAGGTGTTCAGGAGTATGTCTGGGTATTCCAGGACTACAATCTTGATCACCGCTGCCGGGATGCCATCAGGTTCAGGTGCCTTTCCTGTTTTGAGTGACTTGGCAGCGTCTTGTAGTTCCTTAGTTGTGAAGGGTGTTCCTTCGCTGTTTTTAGCGTAGTGTTTCTTCTCCCGCGGCGGGTGTTTGGGGAAAAGCTCCGCTACAATGCTGTCCATTAAGGCAGGAGATTTCGGCGCTTCTGATGAAGCCTTTCCAAGTCATTTGGTGACAATTTGGTAGGCTTTGCCCCAGATGTCCTTGTCGAGATCATTACAGATCTGTTTCCACAATATCGCTTTTCTTGCTTAAATGGTTCGGTTTAGCGTCTTTTTGGCCTGCTTGTACTCTTTTGAATACAAGTCCTCGCTTGGGGAGCGTTTAGCGGCTCTCGTTGCGCGACGACGCAGCTTATGACATCTTTTGCGAAGTTCTGCTATGTCTGTTGATCACCAGTACGCCGGCCTGTGGAAACTCCTATTTTTCAGCCACGGCATAGAGGCGTCACATGCGGCAGCAATCTCCTTCATCATATTTAGCACTGCCTTTTCCGTCTCGCTGCAAGTATTCGGAGTCGGGTTGTTCTGAAGGATAGACCAACTTCGTGCAAGTGAAGCTCGCAATGCCTCTGGATCAAGCTTTCTGGCATTCCACTTCCGCTTAGAAAGGTCGCGTTGTGAAACCGGAGTAGATGACAATCCAACGTTGAATGTCACAAACTGGTGGTCACTGCCACTGTATTCTTCGGATACAGTCCAGTCTTCGATCATGTTGGCAGTCCTTGGAGTCGCCAGGATGGACTCTTGGTACCCTGGTCTTCTAAAGGTCGTGGTGCTCCCGGTGTTCAGCACTATGAGGTCGAGTCTAGCCGCGACGTCAACGACCTCGTTACCTCTGGTGTCGAAGAAAGCAGCGCTCCACTCAGCCGATTTAGCGTTGAAGTCTCCGGCTACGATGACTTCGCCGTTGAACTTAGTGACCGCATCTTCTATATTTGCCAGTTTCTGTCGGAACACACTAATCCCTTCGTTAGGTGTGAGATAGACGCTCATGAAGTAGGTTGTGAGGGTTTGAATCCAGACAAAACCTGCCCCACTTCCGCTGTTGTTGACGGTAACGTTCTTTGTGTTCACAATCCAAATTGATGCCGTGCCAGTTTCGTCTGTGAACCATGTTTTACCTTCGATGTTTAGATATTGCTCGTAGATAAAGCAGACGTCGATTTTATCTTCAAAGACACACTGGCGCAGCAGGTTTTGCGCCAAGGCGCACCTATTCAGATTGCCTTGTAGTATGCGTGTCATTTCTGCCCTCTCTTGGCTTCTGCAAGTGCTGTGCGGAATGCCCTGCAAGCTCCAGTGCCAGAAATATGGCATAGACCATCCTGGGCATCTTTGTCCGGAGCGCAAAGAAAGCATTTTGGCTTCTCCGTGCAGTTTACGGCCTTGTGGTTCTCTCCGCCACACTTGTAGCAGCACCTGCTTCTGTTTGGTCCCGCACACTGGCGTGTTTGGTGTCCAAAACTAAGACATTTAAAACAGCGGGTTACTTTGGCAACTGGGCGTATACGACAGTTCACCCAACTGATCATTATATGAGCCTTGTCAAGGGTCTTAATCGCACTGGCCTCGTCTACTTCCTCGTGGTGTGGGTTTTGTCAAATTTACCCGTTTGACCTTCAGGCTGTCAGTGAATTCACGTTTGAGTGCTTCACGGACTTCGCTCTCGGTAGAGATTTCATCCAAGTCGAGGATCTCGATCGTTGTTGTTGGTGTTAGCGTCTTGACCGTGCCGATGTTTGCAGTGGCTGACCTTACTGCATCGATGAAAGGCTTGCTGTCTTCGGTCTTTCGAGCCATTTCAAGGAGAACACCTCTATGTTTCGTCTTTTTAATAGACTTTATGTCTACGTTCGTCTCGACAGGGCTTACCTTGGCCTTGATTTCCTTTAGGATATCAGCATAAGCTTGGCCGTCTACTGGTTGGATAAGAACAGCTTTAGTTCTTGTCTTCTTTCTCCGCGGTTTCTTAGAGGCACCCTTACTTGACTGGTTTGGAGCTTTATTAGGGGGAGCCGCTGTTTCATGCTCTTTTTCCTTCTTCTTCCTATTTCGGTCCACTGTAGTCCAGACGTCCTCCCAGGCTGTCTTTTTCTGTGGTGGCTTCTCGATTATTGAAGAAGGGCTGGGCGTGGACAGCTGCCTCTTCTTGTTATTGTCCTTTCCTTGCTGTGGTAATTTTTTAGGAGTGATCAAAGATGGCTGTGGTTTTTTGGTCAGACTCGGAGTTGTTTGAGTCGTTGAGGCCGACATGCCTGGTGATTTGTTGGCTAACCTATATGCTGTAGTGATAGATGTAACCAATTTTCTAATCTCATAATGGAGATTCTTCTTGTCTTTTATAAACTCGGCTGACTCTTCGATCTTGATGCCGAGCCTCTCCATTGGTGACTGTTGACCTGTAACGGTCGGTACAGAGTTGATTCTTCCTCGGTAGGTTTGATTAGTGACAGGAGAAAAAGGTCCTCCACTTTTTGGAGGAATGTTGCTCAGCTGTCCGTTCTCTGCCATCTGGGCTGATTTCGTACTCCCTGTAACCTTGCTAGCATTGCTAGACAGCAGAGCCATGGGGTCTTCTCCACTGTGTGTGTGTGTGTGTGTGTGTGTGTGTGTGTGTGTGTGTGTGTGTGTGTGTGTGTGTGTGTGTGTGTGTGTGTGTGTGTGTGTGTGTGTGTGGCCGTATGTAAACCTCTCATAACTTTTGAACGGCTCTACCGATTTCATCGCGGTTGGTGCCATTCGAAAGGGCTTGACCAAACTTAGATTTTAAATACAATTTGGACCGATTCGAACCGGTAGATTTTGAGAAATCTCAAACAAACGACAAAACAAATTTTTTTCAAATGTTGTTTTTTTTGGAATTACTTTTAAACGGCTTTACTGATCAATCGATTTTTTTTTCTCTATTATGTTATTCATCCTTCCACAAATCAAACATTAGTGTCAGAAATTTTTTTTGCCTTCTATAGAAGAATTATATTTTTAAGCAAGTATGAGTTCGTGACTATTCATAATTTTTAATTTTTATTATTTAGATCCTCAAATTGTCGTACACTATTTATAATGTACTTGAAGGGTAATCTGTTCTCCGGAGAAAAAAGTAAATATGAATCATCTAAGATCATCAGTAAAAAAAATTATGCAGTAGGTATTTGTATTGTTTCTTAGAAAAATTTGTTAAAACAATGGATAAATAATAATTATGATTTTATTAAAAAATAATTAAATCCACGATGTAATTAATTACTCAGAGTTTATTATTTATTGTTAAAAGAAGTATAACTTTTGTCATTATAATTATCAAAGACTGAATTAAAACAAAAAAACATAAACGATTAATCAGGTAAAAGAGAATTCAAATAATTACTTACCACAGATCCTAGTACACATAAGTTTTTGGTACGTAAACAGATCAATAGTTCACAAACTACTGATTTGAATGTTAGTCGGAAATACCTGGTAATAAATAATCATCAACCAACATTAAGGATTCTGCGAAATAGTCACATGACATTATTGAATTTTCATTGAAATGACGAAGATTCACATGAATAACAAAGCAATATAAATTTCAACGAAACTAATACATGACTATAGAGCGTAAATTTTGTAATCCCCCTATCGCATATCACTTATATATCAATATTTTAAAATAGTATTATAAATAACTGTACGTAATTTATGTAATTTTCTTGAAAATGCCTCTAAATTATTAATCAACTGTTACTTGACTGAAAAGCACTTAATATATAATAGCTTGCTCTATTAAATATTAAAATCTAAATTGCACAATAATAACTTTCTGGATTTTACATTGTAAGTTCGTATTTTGTGACGACTAGTCTATTGTTTGTCTGAAACAAAAAAATGCATGCGGATATATAGTAAAAAATAACAAATGGCAATATGGGAGTCAAACTACCTCAGAGTTTCAAAGTACTCACTTATGCTGGCATTTGGAGACCTCGTGAATGGAAAGGGTTAAAAGCACGAGCTTACGATTTATACACCAGTATAGTAATATTTTTTCATTTATCATTTTTGACATCTGGATTACTGGATATGGAGTTTGAAAATTTTGAATTTGCTGCTATGGTTGATCACGTCTCACTGGTAGTGGGATATGTTCAAAACATTCCAAAAATAACCAGCATTCTAAATTATCGTCAAAATATTATTGAAGTTATTGATAAACTGCAGATTCATCCACTTCGATTGAAAAACTATGACGAGGAACTGATTCATGCGAAATATGATCGACTTGACAGGTAATTAATATTATTTAATCATTGCTTATAACAAATTATAGTGATCAATAACAATATTAAATTAACTTAATTCAAGAGAATTTAGCTTGAATCAAAAAAGTTATTTTGAAAAATCCGATTGTGTTCGATCAAGAATTCTTTGTCTTGAATTCAGAGACTAATATCTTCGATCGATAACACCGGCACACAAAAAAAAAGTTGTCAGTACTTTTGACGGGACCCATTTATCTTTATGTATTTCGACCCACTGAATCCGAATTTGAGGTCAGTTTGACCCGTACACTGTCAAATTTTCGAGAAAACTTTGAAAAACCGAAAAAAATGACGAAAATCGGCTGTTTAGGCGATTTAAAATGATTTAAAAATTTTTTTTGACCTAAACTAAGCATGATTTTTAAGTATTTTGATTCGCTTAATACTTATCTGAAGTTTATTTAGACCATAAGTCATTAAAAGTTTAAGTAAATTCCAAAAAACCCTGAAAAATTGCAAAAAAAGAAAAAATAGCAAAAAAAAAGCTAAAAATTCCGGATATTGTGCTAAAAAAAATTTTATAAAATTAGATCAATCATGATTCTCATGTATTTCGATTCGCCGAATATAAATCTCGAATTTATATGGCTCAGACATCTCTAAAAATCTAAATAAATGGCAAAAAACCACTGAAAATTAAAATAAATCAAGTCCGTTATGATAAAAATTAATTTTCAAATAAAAATAAAAAATTTTTAACATGTTATCCGATCTGTGGAATATAAATTTTAAATTTTTTGACCTAAATCCTCAAAAAATTTTAAATAATTCTACTTTTTTTGATATCGTTTTTATTACACCTGTGTCTTGGTGGAATCCTCTTGCAACACTACTGTTAGGCCAACAATCAGGGTTCACAAAATATCCCTGCTTTTTATGTTTGTGGGATAGTCGCGATCGAAAAAATCACTATGTTAAAAAAGAATGACCAACGAGAATGAATTAGAATCCTGGTTCTCACAATGTTACCTGAGAACCTCTAATTGATCCTTCCAAGTACTTACTACCGCCACTTCACATCAAGCTTGCTCTTATGAAGCAGTTTGTCAAAGCTTTAGACAAAGATGGCAACTGTTTCAAATATTTGGGGAGAAACTTTCCAGCTATAAATGATGCAAAATTGAAAAAAGGAATTTTCGATGGACCCCAAATTCGGACTTTATTTCAGGACGATAATTTCGAATATGAAATGAACGAGATTGAGAGAGCAGCATGGGCAAGCTTCAAAGAAGTATCACAAAACTTTTTAGGGAATACGAAAAGTGAGAATTACGTGAATTTAGTTGAAGAGTTGTTGTCCAACTACGATACTTTAGGTTGCTTGATGAATTGAAAATTGCACTATTCAGATTCTCACCTTTCACACTTTCCTGAAAATCTTGGCGATTACAGTGAAGAGCAAGGCAAAAGATTCCATCAAGACATTAGTGTAATGGAAAATCGTTATCAAGGAAAGTGGGATATCAATATGATGGCAGATCATTGTTGGACACTGAAGAGAGATCTACCTGAGAAAATAAGAAAGCGAAAGAGAAACCCTTTATGTAGATCATTTAAAGATAAAAGGGTTAGATATAAGCAGAGAACGAAGTAAAATTAAAAAATAAACGGTTTTGAAAAGATATTTTTAAAGAATTAAAATTTTTTGAGGATTTAGGTCAAAAAATTTAAAATTTATATTCCACAGATCGGATAGCGTGTTAAAGATTTTTTATTTTTATTTAAAAATTGATTTTTATCATAACGGACTTGATTTATTTTGATTTTCAGTGGTTTTTTGCCATTTATTTAGATTTTTAGAGATGTCTGAGCGATATAAATTCGAGATTTATATTCGGCGGATCGAAATACATGAGAATCATGATTGATCTAATTTTATACAATTTTATTTAACACAATATCTGGAATTTTTTGCTTTTTAACTTCCCGCTAAGAAAATTGAAAATTTTCAAAAATCGGGAAGTTATTGTTTTTACCCCGTTTTTTGAAAATCGAGTTTTTATCAGATCTCGAGGTTTTGAGGTCCTAGGAAGCATCTCTGACTATTTCCGCGATGGTGCCTCTGTGTGTGTGGGTGTGTGTGTGTGTGTGTGTGTGTGTGTGTGTGTGTGTGTGTGTGTGTGTGTGTGTATACCTCTCATAACTTTTGAACGGCTTGACCGATTTGATCGCGGTTGGTGCCATTCGAAAGGGTTTGACTAAACTTAGATTTTGAATACAAGTTGGACCGATTCGCACCGATACATTTTGAGAAATCTTAAAAAAACTGCGAAAAAAAATTTTTTCAAATGTGGTTTTTTTTTAATAACTTTCAAACGGCTTGACCGATCAATTCCAAAAACTAATTAGCTCTCAACATCGAAGAACCACGTCGATCGCCACCAAGCTGGTCAAAATCGGTTGATTCGTTCGTGAGTTATCGTTGACGAAAGAAATCGAAAAAAAGTGTTTATTTCGAATTACACCAAAATTTCTGGTCTGATCAATTTGTGCTTGGATATATATCACAGGATTTGAAAAACTGCATCGAATGCCGCCAACGACGTGAAAGTCGGTTCATTCATTCAAAAGTTATTGGGGTTTGAAAATGTTTAAAAATAGTGTTTTATTAAACTTCTATCAGACTTTTGAGCTCGGAAAGCTCAAAATGACATGAAAATTATATTTTTGAGCTCGAAGAGCTCAAAAATGTAATGTGCAATTTTGAGCGCTTAATTACAAAAGTAGTGGGAAGTTGCAGGGATGATCTTCAGGGTCAACCGTTTTCCTAATTTTTTTTGCAATTGTTTGCTTTTTTTACAATTTTTCAGGGTTTTTTGGAATTTACTTAAACTTTTAATGGCTTATGGTCTAAATAAACTTAAGATAAGTATTAAGCAGGTCGAAATACATAAAAATCATGCTTAGTTTAGGTCAAAAAAAATTTTTAAATCATTTTAAATTGCCTAAACAGCCGATTTTCGTCATTTTTTTCGGTTTTTTAAAGTTTTCTCAAAAATTTGACGATGTACGGGTCAAACTGACCTCAAGTTCGGATTAAGCGGGTCGAAATAGATAAAGATATATGGGTCCCGTCAAAAGTACAGACAACTTTTTTTTTTGTGTGCCGGTGGAGATAATAATTATAATTATTGTCTCTTGATTCAAGAGTATATCAACTTCAGTCATACAATATAATAATTTTGTTTTCTGCTAAGTGCTATATATTTTTCATTCAAAAACTAGTTCCTTTATTTAAAATAACAAAAAAATCTTTGAAACAAAACGTTTAATCAACTTTACCGTGTATTTTTATTGAAAAAAAAAAAAAAAAAAAAACAAAATTCTTGGATGAAATATAAGTTTATCTTGTACATTTAACGATGCTTCTAATTTTAACTCGGGATCCACGAATTTTAATTTATGGGTTTGCAAAATAATTGCTCGAATTAAGATAACCAAATATTATGTTGATTTCTGTGATTCGAAAGAATATATCATTTTTAGATAGTTCTATTATATATTTACTTCTCTATATTAGTGTTTTTAGCAGCAGTTGAAAATATGATTTTCCCTAATTAAGCAGCATGATTTAAATTATAATTATAATTATAAATTATAATTATATTTAAAAATGATTAAGAAATTAATGATTTCAAATCATGTAAATCATTCTAGAAATTTTACAATTAGTCATTACGAATGGTTTTTAAAATAATGGAAAATTGGCAAATATGAAATGATTAAAAATTTTTAATCATTTCTAATCCTGCAATAATGCTCAAATTTTTGTCACTAGTTATAATTTGAAATGATTCGGGTAGTATTGAAAATTTTTTATGATTTTATTCTATCAGAGACCACTCATCTCGTAAAATACTTTTCAAAATTTTCAGCAGTAAACATAATTAAGACAGTTATCTGAAAATGATAAACCAATCGACCAAAAACTTTAAGTGAAATAAGCTGTATAATTATATTCTGCAGAATGATCACTTTTTGGTTTCCAAAATTAGGGATGACTTCAATAGCGTGGTATACAATGAGACATTTTGTTGCGATAAATACACCGTATGGATTACCTTACAGAGGATACTTTCCATACAATTATACGGTGAACCCCGTAATTTATTGGTGCACAGCTGTCAAACAAATGTACTCCGTCATAATTCTTGCTGTTGTTAATGCAGGCTTTAATGTATTTTTGCCGACAATGATGTTCCAAGTTTGTGGTAAGCTCACTGTGCTTCAACATCGTTTCAAATTACTTATCAAAAAATTGGAAATTATTGCATCTACGGACAAAAAAGTTTTAAGTGAAGATAAATTAAAGATACTTGAACAACAATTGTTACATGATTGGGTCGAGAATCACATAGCTATTCTGAAGTAATGTATTTAGTTTTGTATATAAACAAATTATTATTAACTGACTGGAAAAATACAAAATATTTTTTTATTAAATTTTTTTTTTTACTTAATATTTTTTTTTAATGGATTATATTTTTTTCAGTTTATTCAAATTTATCAATATACTATTTTCAAAGGCGGTATTCATTCATTACGTTACAAATACAGTTGTATTGTGTACTGTTGCATATATGTTATCCCAAACTCAAATCAATGATCTGAATTTTGTTACTAATGTGTTTTTTTTTATTGTCATGTGTTCACAACAGTTCTTACAATGTATCACCGCTCAGCAGGTAACAATAGAGGTAAAGTACATTTTTGCATTTTTATAATTAGTACAAAAAAAAACTACTTGGTACAGAGAAAATATTTTTCTTCATCACATCTTTTTTCTTTCAAAATATTTTCTTCATTAAAAAAAAAATGAATTCGCTAATCAATAAATTAAAATTCTTTGTTGAGTAGAAAGTTCTTCGGAAGAATTTTACTCTACAATGATGCACTTGTTGATGTAAAAATTTCACTTTAAAAAATATTTTTTTAGTATTAATTAATAAACCGAAAAACAGACATCTAATGAACTCACTCCATAGAATAGTAAACTTCCTCAACGGATCATACCAGAATTTACGCTTAATTATCAAAAAAAAACTTTATTGCACACCTCATACCGCGAAACAAGGTCAAGTAATTTTTTACTCTTAAATTGCCTTTAACACAACCAATTTGCGTTTATCCGAAAATATTAGTAAACGTATTTCAAGAAAAAACTTTTTAAAATATTAGTTGATCCACAGATTCGGTAGAATCTGGCGCCAAGCTCCGTTCAAATCTGTTGTAAACGGAGCGCCAGACTACCGACTATGTTTACTGTAAGCAGAACGGTTATTTTGAGGTTGCAAAATTTTATTTAATTCTACGGTACTTTTTTTTCCTAAATTGTATATTATAACAGTAATTCATACTTTCTTTGACTTATTAATTAATTATATTCACTTACAACAATTAATCTACTTAAAATTATTAAATTTAATCAGCACAAACTATAGCAACGCAAAAATTTAGATCCTGACTTTTTTTCGATGGGCAAAGTGATCTGCCACAGACTAAATAATTCGAGAATGCATAGTAATCCTTCATTAGATGGGAAACTACAGTTAAAAAAAGATATTTCACATCTTGCATCTACACCCGCCAGGGTGCGCTGGAATTATTTTTACATAAACTGTAGTTTCAAGGGGATAGTTTGCTATAAAAAATGCAACCAACGCGAGATTTAAGTTGGTACCAATTGTAAATTTTTATTATAATTACAAAAAATACTAAAATCCGAACAAAAACAGTTTCACTGTAAAAAAATCGCGCCAAGTTCACGTTCATAAGACTATTAAGAAAAAAAAAATTTGTTTTTTTCTTTACAAAAATATATAAAAATCCAAGTAACCGATATGATTGTTTATGATTTTCGGAAGTTAAAAAAAATTTTGTTATAAATTTAAAAATTAAGAAAAAATTTTGGAACGTACTTGGTGTGCGTCATTGTGTATTTCAATTTTTTTAAAGTTCTAGTAAATAGATTTTACGAATTTCATTAAAAGTAAAATATTTTGCAACCGAGCACACTAAATACGTTCCAAATTTTTTTTTTAATTTTTAAATTTGTAACAAAATTTTTTTTAATTTCCGAAAATCATAAACAATCATATCGGTTACTTGGATTTTTTTATGTTTTATTTTATATATTTTTGTAAAGAAAAAAAAAAATTTTTTTTTCCTAATAGTCTTATGAACGTGGACTTGGCGCGACTTTTTTACAGTGAAACTGTTTTTGTTCGGATTCGGTAGAATCTGGCGCCAAGTTCCGTTCAAATCCGTTGTAAACGGAGCGCCAGACTACCGACTATGTTTACTGTAAGCAGAACGGTATTTTGAGGTTGCCAAATTTTATTTAATTCTACGGTACTTCTTGTTCCTAAATTTTATATTATAACAGTAATTCATGCTTTATTTTACTGATATTAATTAATTATATTCAATTATAATAATTAATCTACTTGAAATTATTAAATTTTATCAGCACAAACTATAGCAAGCTCAAAAATTTCGATCCTGACTTTTTTTCTATGTAAAAAGTGACATGCCACAGACTAAATAATTCGAGAATGCATGGTAATCTTCCAATAGATGGGAAACTACAGTTAAAAAAATACATTTGACAGCTTGCATCTACATCCGCCAGGGTGCGCTGGAATTGTTCTTACATAAACTGTAGCTTCAAGAGGATAGTTTGCTATAAAAAATGCAGCCAACGCGAGATTTCAGTTGGTACCAATTGTAAATTTTTATTATAATTACAAAAAATACTAAAATCCGAACAAAAACAGTTTCACTGTAAAAAAAAATCGCGCCAAGTCCACGTTCATAAGACTATTAAGAAAAAAAATTTCTTATTTCTTTACAAAAAGATATAAAATAAAAAAATTAAAAAATCCAAGTAACCGATATGATTGTATTTGATTTTCGGAAATTAAAAAAAATTTTATTGTAAATTTGAAAATTAAAAAAAAAATTTTGGAACGTACTTGGTGTGCGTCATTGTGTATTTCAATTTTTTTAAAGTCCTAGTAAATAGATTTTACGAATTTCATTAAAAGTAAAATATTTTGCAACCACGCACACTAAATACGTTCCAAAATTTTTGTTTTAATTTTCAAATTTACAATAAAATTTTTTTTAATTTCCAAAAATCAAATACAATCATATCGGTTACTTGGATTTTTTAATTTTTTTATTTTATATCTTTTTGTAAAGAAATAAGAAATTTTTTTTTCTTAATAGTCTTAAGAACGTGGACTTGGCGCGATTTTTTTTTACAGTGAAACTGTTTTTGTTCGGTTCTTATATATTCTCCGTGCGTGACTGCAGTTCCATGGTATATGGGTGAGCTTAAAGTTGCTGTAATAGAGCTTTGTAATGAGTGTATGATTAAGACTTCGCAATTAGAATAATTTGTTGTTATAAATTAAAGAAATGTTTTTGCATCTGAAATCAGGTTAGAATTCATATTCGTTCCTGTGAAGTTGTAATTAGAAAATTAGAATTATTTTCGGAGTTACAACGGCTTTTGTGATTCAGCGATTAAACCGGTCAAGTGGAGCGAATAAAACAATACTCGGCAGGCATTGCTAATGTTATATGTCCTACTGTTATATGATATGTATCGTCAATTAGCGTTCGTTTAGTAAATAAGTAAATAAATGTTTCAAATGAAAAAACTAGTCGTTGAATCGAGAATATAAGGTCGTTAGAAAAAAATAAAATTATTGAAATACATAGTTTTCGAGAATTGCTCTTGGGTAAAAAATTCGATTGTACACAGAGAGAATTTTATGGTAAATACAACTATCCGAGTATTGTAAAAACAGGCTTCTTAGTATGAATGATTGCAAGAACTATCCAAATTGTTAACTGAACCATCCAGATAGTTACATTTACCATCTGGATAATAATTATTACCATCTGGCTGGTAACTTAAAGATGGTAAACTTAATCATAATATATGTTAACCGCTAAAATCATGTTGATTGTAAATTCTACAATCATGATGGTAATTATTACCATCGCAGCTGGTAATATGATTAGTCACTATGTGATTACTGTTTGAGATTTATCAAGTAGCGGCGACATCTTTAGTCTCCTTTTCTAATAAGTTTAGTAATGGCGCCATCTCTAGCATAATTTTAATTCAAACTCCCGCCTAAAGACTCGAAGCGCTTTCTATCTAGTAATTTTCGAGAAATCGATCTCTCTCTAGAAAAGTATCAGGCATCGTTCTAGAAATCGATTTCTGCGCATGCTTACCAGAACGTTCTGGGCCTCCCGGCTTTAGTATAAATACAGGCGCCAAGTGCCACCGCTTCAGTTTTTATTGTGCAATTAAACAGTTAACATCCAAAATAAGAAGTCTAACCTTACACATCAGTAAGAAAACTTTCAAGTAAGAGGCTCTTCTCGCAGCCGTCATTTTAAGTATACCTCCTGGTGCAAGTCAAGGTTTCTCAAAGGAAATCGGGCATCATCTTGCTTAGAAGAGCACCTCTAAGGGACCCCCGCGCCTTCTAAGCCTTTCCTTTGAATACACCAGAAGGTTCTCAACGAAGGGTCACGCGTCCAAAGAAACTCTCTGTCGGCTGATACTCACTGCCACGAGCCTATATTCAGTGCAACTTTTGTTTAAGATTTATTCCAGTATTCATAATTTGTAATAAGATTTAAAATAAATCTAAGTTTAAATTAACCGCGCTGCTTCATTTACCACCTCCTAACCACCTCAACATCTCCTAACAATTACCGTGACTTGTGAATTATAAATAAACAAAAATTTCGCTTTATTAAATAATGACTTTTGTTAAATTGCACTGTACTTTCTTAAATATTGACGTTTTTGAAGATATAAGCATATATTTTATATATTTATATATAATATATATAAATATATAAAATATATGAAAAATTGATGTGGGTACTCAAATGAAAGGTCTCGATGAGTGTAATGTCGGGGTAAGCTTACATCTTTAAAAATGTCAATACCCGCGAAAAAATGATCAGATATGAACAGGCATGAGTCTTCAGGTCTGATCAGATATGAAAAATGACCGGGTCTGATCAGACCTGGCCAGGCATGTTCATGTCTGATCAGACCTGTTCATGTCTGACTCGATCAGGTCCATAAAAGAAAAAAAAAAGATTGGTGCCGACGGGGATTCGGACCATGTACGTTACGCTCTTCAGACTGATACTTGACCTGTTGACCTAATGACGTATCTTAACTCTTCCGTACCTTTTAAACTACTTTAAGTAATTTAAATTTTATACATGATTTATCCTTATAGTTAACGGAGTTCTATACTTAATTTATTAATTATTAATAATTAATTATACACAGTAAAAAATTTCGCGTCATTGCGTCAAAAAATTTTGTGTTAAAAATTTTTATATTAGATATTTAACACTTTTTTGCGTTGATTTAACAAAATAAATGTTAAATTTACACATAAAAGTGTTAAATATTTAACAAAAAAATTTTTAACACTAAGATTTTTGACGCAATGACGCAAAATTTTTTACTATGTATATTAGAGTGATTTATTTGGGACGGTTATGTATTTTTTTCGCTCCATTAACATATGGTTCTATGTAAAGTAAAAAAAAAAATTTCTTCAAGGTTTATTCCGTAATTATAATTTTATTGTTTCCATTTAAATTTGAAGTTTTTTTTAATTAAAACGTATAGGAAATGAAGAATTATTTGTGTGTTCTACAATTTAGCAGCCTTTGTCACTACTGCAATGGACCAAGGCGTAGCTTGAGATAATAACAGACACCTTGAAAGGACTTATCGCCTATCGATATCAACTGATATATTTTGGTATTTTCACGCTATCAAACTCAAACTTTTACTAAATAATCTTATTTTTCGCGTATTCAATGGAACACAGTAAAAAATTTGATGTCATTGCGTCAAAATTCATCGTTAAAAATCATCGTTTTGGCATGGAAAATTAAAAAGTTCATGCTTATATAAGCCGAAATTTTTTATGAAAGTTGTACATTAAAAATTTATAAGGGGATAGAAACTGATACATCATACGGAACGAATTAATTTTAAAAATAGAACTGCAGTCTATAGTTCGATAAAATTTTTCTTCCAGACTTAAAATATCATTTAACAGGGCAAATCATGCATGAACAGTTCTTGTCAGCTGATATATGGAGTTTTAATCCTTATCTATTTTAGGCTAGATCAGACATGATCAGACATGGACAGGTCTGATCACGTCTGAGCGTATTTAACACTTCAGATATGAACAGGCATTACAAAATCACATAAATATACTTGAAGAATATTACGATAACTGGAAAATAAAAATCAACGTTGATAAGACCGAATTAATGATATGTTCACATAAAAATAAGAAAAAAATTGCAACTCTACAAATGAACGAGCAAATACTTAAAACTACAAATAGAGCCAAATATTTGGGTCTTATATTAGATAATAAATTAACATTTAACGATCATATAAAAACAATTGTTAACTATATAATTTACTAAATCGCAACAGTCAAGTATCTATCAAAAACAAGTTGACAATATATAACATGTGTATACGACCTATCTTGCTATATGCTTGTCCTATTTGGAGTAACACGAGTGATACAAACTATAAGCGCCTACAAATAGTACAAAATAAATGCCTTAAAATGATAATTAATGCCAAACCGAGAACTAGAATAAAAGATATCCATGAATCATTGAAAATCCAAGAGCTTTAACATATAATACACACTCAATCAATAAACTTCTATACCAATAAACTCAATACGTTAGAAATATTGTCAAACACTTGTATTATTAGGGATAAAAACCCCTGGCTAAAATATAAAGTACCTCAGCAAATAGTTAGTCATTAACAATTGTAACTAGTCTAAGCATAATGTGATAGTAGATATAAGTAGATATAAGTAGCATAAATATAAATATATCTTATTAGGTTTTTTGTAACTTTTTCCCTAAAAATAAACAAAATTATATTGTAATTACTATACTAAAATGGTATCGACATTAAATACTAGCCAAGTCCAATGGACAGGATTGTAATAAAATAATAAATTATATGTAATAATGTACAAATGGTTAGATATACCATTAAGAACATTGTAACGCCTTATTATATCAATAAAATTTTCTGAAATCTGAAAAAAAAATAAAAGTTTTTGCCAGATCAGCTTGGGCTCCCGAGCGAGTGGTACACTCTGCGGAGAAGTTACAAGTGCTGTGTTGCGAGCAGTTGGAATTGTTATATACTTAAGTATATACTTTCTGTAATTAACTTGCCCACACAGTGGATCGTTTTGTCGCCAGGTGGACCTGAGGTACTCGGGTCACCGAATAGCCTCTATTGCACGGCAAGAGGTGAGTCTGTGGTACATAGTCTGTCGTTTTCGAACGAATATTGGGATAAATAGCTAGGAGGTTGGCGACACCTGGACTTGGAGGTACTCCTCGTCGGAACACCTAGGGGGAGATACGGCTGGGCGTCGAGGTACTTGACATATCCCGGTATCTCTAGATTTGGACAACCGAGCCTCTCTTGGTTGATAGAGGGAACTGGGGAGAGTTTAGATAGAGCCGTGGACGCGACGCGAAGTCCCCAGTAGGCTGCAAGTAGGTTACGGCTTGTCAGTAGTATTTGTATATGTGTATATTAGATTTTGGGGTAAAAGTTAAGATAATACGTATGTTTATTGTTTGTAATATATTGATTATTGTTTATTGTATTGTTGTATCTTGGTTTGTAATAACGAATATGAGTTGAATATTATCTTTTATGTTTTTATGAGTTTTGATGAATAAATTAACCTTAGGGGACGGACGGGCAAGACGGAGAGGGCGGGTAAAATGAATAATCGTTTTAAATCGCTGGTCGGTCGATAGAAATATTTTAGACAGCAATCTATCAATCTATTATGTAACTACACTTACCGTTATCGATAAAGCATTGGTTTTGCATACTTATGGGAATTTTTTTTATAAATATTGAAATTTAGGAAAAAAAAAAAATTTTAAATCGTAAGTATACAGTACTTAGTTTAATGTTGTTAAGGACGATGCAGATTTGATTTTTTTTCTTCATATTCAGGATGCGGTTGATATTTTTGCGACGATTGTTTTGATTGAAATGTATTTTCCAATCAGTATTCGTTTTACGCGACCTGAGTATTCATTTTGCCCGCCCGTGGTAGGGCAAAACGGATAATGTTGACTTTTTTTTTTTTTTAATTTCGAAGAAGAATTTCTTTGTTATTATTTTTATTTTACTTTAATTATAAACTTCAATTACCCAAAAAATTATTAGCCAAAGTTAAGAATGGATATGATTATAATATATATTTGTTATTTCATTTTTAAATTAACATATCCGTTTTGCCCGTCCTTCCCCTATATTTGGAATCTGTGTTATTATTTAGTTAATTTTAGTTAGTTGTAAGTTTATCTGTGTTGCGTGATCCCCATCCAGACCCTGGACACGGCGAGCTAGAGCACGGGGAAGTCGTGTTCATCACGACGAGGCTTTAAAACCTTCCGTAACGTCACAACGTCCACGTAAAATTTTTTTCAAAACGTTTTTTTTTTTTTCAAAATAGCAACATGAAATGATTTTAGACAGTAAAAGATAGTTTAATTAAAATGTTTTTTCGGTGTACATCTACTTATATTATTGTATAAGTGTAATATGGTTGTGATGGAGGCATTTAAAGATCACAAAATTGCTTGACCTTCACAAGTCGAGTATAAAGCACAACCTCACGCGCTTTGCGCTATGAGGCGTGCAAAATTCTCTCCGTGTATCTATCGAAATTTTGGTCGTTTTAACCAAGATGATAAGATCCAAGACAGGATGAAGCTTTTTTAGAAAAAGTTTTTTGAATCATGTTTATTTCTTCGGAATCACGATATTTCATCTCATTTAATTATATAAGAAATAAATAGAATAAACTATAATCAAAGTTAATTAATAAAGGGATCTAATTAATAATTGATAATCACATTTTCATTGCAGTTTGAAAACCTCCGTAATGAAATTTACAATAGTGATTGGCATTCTTCAAGAACTACTATAATGAAATCGATGTTAATAATAATGTGCAAAACATCTCGACCTGTCGTTTTCATCACGGGACACTTCGTTGATTTATCATTAGATTCATTTAAAAAAGTAAATACACAACTGTAATCCACTAACACAAGCAATGCTATATTTCTGTCTCCAAAAAATAATTAATAAATGCATTCTTTCATGCAGATTATAAAATTATCTTATACGATTTTTAACGTACTCGAATAATTGAAAAAGTTTTGAAAGTACTCAAAAATCTAGAATCTTCTAAGCCAAGAAACCTCAACTTTCCAGGACATTTTATAAGTATCTGGGTTATATTAAAAGAATCGAATGTTTAAAATCTAACAAGACGAGTACATTACAACACTATATTAAAGAAAAAATATATTTTGTAATATCTAAATAAATAATTCGTTCCTTTAAATTCTTCTTAACAACAAATATTTATTAATAAAATCAATAATTATTTCTTCACCTTATAAAATCCAGTATAATTAATTTTCATGTTCTAGTAACTGGAGCAAAGTCCTATGGAATAGTCCTTTTAAGTTCATCAGTATTTTATCTTACAATAATAATAATAATACTACATGTTAAAAATCCATAAGTTTTAATTATATTAATTGGATAATGATGATGATGGTACGTTGAAGTATATAATGAGTCATATCTAGTTAATCTTACATCTAGGTCGCGGTTAATCAGAACACATATGTTACAATAAATCAAATCCTTCGGTTCACGGTAAATGGCTATCATTACAATTAAAAGTAAGTAGAACCATATCTATATTTTTATTTTTATATTATATTACTATTACTACTATAAAGGGGTTCAGTATGTGAATCATTTATCTTTACATACTCAATTTCAAATTTTATTTAATTACAATAATAATATATCATATTTTATTAGCATATAATACATACAAAAGAGTATAATACATGTTTTATAATTAATAATAATAACGATAATAATAACTAATAATCATAACAATAATAATTCATCATTGATACAATGATTGAAAATAATAATTAAACACTTACACTATACATTTTATATACAATTATAATCATTATACATAATTAATACTGATTTGTAGATTCGTTGCAATATCAATTGTAAGTCATTCATATGGCTGTAATTGCTTTACAAGTTTTACATAAAATATATGTTTAAAATAGATATTTTCAATACTCTGTAAAAAATTTTGACCGAAATTCTAAATATTAGTAAAGTTATAACGGAAATTCGAAAGCGCGCTGAACTTCCTTAAAATTTTAAAATTTATATGTATAAAAATATATTTCATAATAACTGATGTTTTAAATCTTCAACTAAAAGATAAATTTTATTTTAAGAAACTGCATTAATATAGGGGAGACTGGGGCACGACGGCTCCTTGGGACACAACGGCCCTTCTCAAAAATTAGATAAAAATTTTTTTTTTATTTTCCGTCTAGTTAAAATCCCCTAATTAAAAAAAAAAAACAGGTAAGTCGTAAATATTAATTCAATTTTTAAGCGTGTATTCAATTTGTGTATTTATGGTTACTAATTATCGTAATTTATTGACAGTAAAATTTTTTTTTTAAATAATATTTTTTCCTTTTTTCAACTAGCAATGGACACGAATAATGGGAATGTGAGTATGCCCGATATTCTCTACAACTAGATTGTACTTATTTTAGGAAGAAAGAAAAACAAAATAATGAAAACATTTACACCGAGAGAAAAATATGGTTCTCTGAACTAGGAAAACCTAGTCAGTAAGTATCACCACTGTTTAATTGAAGTTCTTATACCTAAAATTATTTATTATACTGTACTCCAAAATCATAGTTACTCAAAATATTTTTAAATAAATATGAGCATAATAGTCATCTTGGTTCACTTGAACTCAGTATGTCTCTCTACATTTTAAGTTACTGCAACTCGATTATCTATCGAAAGTTAATGATGACAAATTTTGGGAAAGGAGAGAAGAAAGGATAAAGGAAAAGGAGGGACCACTCGGTGGGAATTTTTTAGTGACCGAAAAAATAATTCGGACAGCCTGGATCGGGAGCCGAATTTGAATCTTTTGGTTGCACCTCAAGAGCTCTTCTAGTGAAGCTATCTGAGACATTGTCTGTAACTACCTTTTAGTCACCTAATAATTTGTTAATTAACATGATAATATTAAAATATTAATTAAAATATAGTTTATATAACTTTTTATCAAAAGTTACTTTAACTAATGCATAATTTGAGTAACTACAAAAAAAAAAAACGTTCAAAAAACTATATATTTACACTTGTGATGTTATACTTATAATTCAACTAACTATTCACTTTTCTTTCAGTGTAATGTCCAAAGGTCGCTTGCCTTACCAAGTTGAGAGTAGAACACTACTTCAAACGCTTTGCGTTATCAGGTGCACAAATCATTCAATCTAGACTATATCGAACCAAAATAAATCTTTCTGACACAATACGTAAATTTGATTAATCACACAATTTATAAAAATATTACTGTATAATAATATAAAAATTCATTTAAAAAACAACCTATCTAAAAGTCTTATTATTATCATTTCAAAATGATTGTCAGCAACAACTACCAAGAGAGAAATCGGCATGCATAATTATGTGTCAATATTGACTCATGAGTATCTAATGATTCTTTGCTGTCATGAAAACTGATATCTAGAGTGCGAATCTCTAAACGGTATGAAAGCGAGTTTAGGTGTAAACTAAATAATATAAAATAAATACCTAAAAACAGTCAAGAATGGTCATTCTTGACAAATTTTCTACTGTATGAACAAAGTATGATTATGAATAGACTATTCATGTCGATTTTCCCCTCCGCACATACAATATTCAAATAAAACCATGTTCTAAAGTAGAAATTTTGAAAACTCCAACATCCCTAGTCTCCGAATTGCTTCCTACAGCATTAGAACTTAATACAACGTCTTTTTCATCACTCAAATCCATTCCTAAGTTATTGTACTCTTTAGGCACAACAATATCATTTGGATAGATCACATACTTATCATCAGGTATCGTTGAAAATCTATCAGAAACAATAATACTACTATTGATACTATTTTGTAAATTCGATGATGAAAATCCTTTGCCAATTTCTTCCAAACTTTTGCCTTTAGTTTCAGGCACAATGAAACTGGCAAATAATGCACCGACCAAAGCCGCTACTGTGAAAATATACAAAGTTGCTTCAAATCCGATCAAGCTATTCATATGCGGATAAAATTTTACTGCAGCAAATGTCATAACTTGTGCAATCGCTGTTGTTAATCCACCAGCAGTGCTGCGATATTGCAGAGGATACAATTCGGATGTCATCACCCAAGGTAAAGTGAGATAGCCTATCATCGAAAATGCAACGTGGAGTGCAATACATATCAATGGCACCCATTTAGGTGTCCCTTGATACTTTATAGCAAGTGCGATTCCACCAGATGACAAAGCCATGCCCAATCCACTGGTGCATGCGAGGCTTTTCCTGCCAAAATGGTTGGCCAAGCCCGCTCCCAGAATAGCTGCCGCAAGTCGTATTATACTTATTCCAACACTAGCGACGTATTCGTCAATATCTGTACCGATGTCTTTTAAAAAATTTACTGCGTAAAACAAAATTACGTAAATACCGCACATCTGTTGAAGCGCGAAGAATAAAAACAAGATTATGAATGGTTTCCATATTGTTTTGATCACTTTTAATAAATTTTCAGACTTTTTCTCCGACTGTTTAATACTTGATGTGCATAGTTGCTTGTATTCGTCTTCGCAATCCAATCCAGGGCCTCGAAGCCACAACAATGCTTGTTTGGCCTCATTCAGCCGATTTTTGCGGACTAACCATGCTGGTGACTCAGGTATTACTCTAGTGAGAGCTAGCGAAATTATTGCTGGAATTATACTTATCGCAGCACTACTGTGCCAAGTAGTCAAAGCGCCGAGCGCATAAATTCCTAAGACTCCAAAGGATACCAGAATTGGGCCCGCTGACGCTAACCAGGCTCTTTGGTGTGGAGCTGCTGCCTGTAATTTAATTTTATATGAAAATGATGTTTATAGAGGTATTTCTTTTTACATAAATATTTATTATTAACAGAAAGTTATTAGTTTCATTGTTACAGACGTAAATCGAGCTTTTGACCAGATAAAAAGTTTTATCCTATCGAATGGCGAAAATTGTTTAGTGCAGCTATGCGTAAACTAAAAATTATTTTTCCATGAGAAAGAAATGACTAATTTGTCAATCTTTGATAGCTTAATATTAAGTTTAGTAAAATTAAGTTTGATTAAAATATACTTTAAAAGTAAATAAAGATATTATTAGTTAAAAGTTAGAAATGTGCTCAGTTATACCTAGCAAGAAACTGAAATGATATGGGTTCGATTTCGAGTCCAGGTCATAGAAAAAAAATAACTTTAGGATGAAGTATAAATGTTCATTTTTCATGAAAATATTTATGAAAATTTTAATTATTTTTAACAAAGAAAAAAGTTTCTTAGTTAAGTTATTATCCTCACCAGAGTCGTTTTCTTAGGATTTTTTTTTAAACTTTGGCAGATTAATATTTATATAATTCTGCATCGATTGGCGCAATTTGAGAATTTTTGACCATCTAGTTTCCGAGATATTTAATTTCAAAATTTGAGTTTTGAACGCTCTTATACATTACGGTATACGGTGTAACGGGTTGTTTATGCCTGTTCATTGGCCCCTAATTAATTTAAATAAAGAACAATCCAATAAACAAAATGATTCTAAATTAACAAGGGCGCCACCAGGATTTTTTAACACGGTTCCTGGAACCGGAAACCAGAGCTGAGCTTATAATCTACAGGGAGAGAGAGTGGAGGAAGGTGATCTGGAATGAATAAACTTTTATTTAACAATATCCGGACTTTTATTAATAACAAATCAACTTTAACAAATTTTGCTGACAATTCAGCTCACTTATAAACTAACAACTTATTACCTAGCGACGCGGAGAATTGACTGCGAAATAAACGATATTTACAAACGACCCTTTTTCCAAACGACGATACAATGACTAGCTGGGATGTTCTAACGGACGGTCTTCCACAACCTGGTTACAACTAGTTGGGCTTTGTCAGAACGAACGGTCTCCCACACCTGCCTAAAACTAAACTTAATCCTGCAGTGTCCTCCCTTGAGCGTCTATACTGCAGTTTCTATCTTACTACCGTGGTACCCCACTTGGCGTCTATACCACGGCTTCTAACTTACTACCGTTGTACCCCACTTGGCGTTTATACAACGGCTTCTAACTACGTCGCGTTGTCCACTTGGCACACACGCTCTATCAAAATTCTTAATCCTGACGGTACCCTCTTATGGAGCGTCTATACCGCAGTTTCTAACTAAATCGCGCTGTCCACCGGACCCTCACGCTCTATAGACTGTCTGAACTACTCTCCTCGACAAAACCAACAAGTAGAGAATGTACACACTCACACACACATATCCTGCACGATCTTCACACACATAACCCGCTCACACACACACACACACACACACACACACTGGCTCTACTTAACTTTTATTTTTGACTTATAAAATTAAACTCCAAAAATTACAACATTAATTTTTATTAAAATTTTCAGTCATTAGCTCGCAATTAAATCGTAAACCATTTTCACAACTAATAATTTAATTCTCAAAAAATCTACACTAAAAACCGATGCTTGAATTTATTCTAAATTATCCACGAGTTTAATACTCAACATTAAATAAATTTTTAGGAACAATATCGACGCATAAATTTATTTCAATTCAACTCGTAATTTATTTCTTAAATTTTGAATAAATTCTTAAGAATACTCTTTATAAAATTCTAACTAATTTTCTGGGACTTAATCCACGCCGTTAAATATTTTTATAAATAATTCCAATAAAATAATACTTTTAATTTTCAATAGTTCAATATATAAAATGACCACGTGGAATTTTTCGATTTATAAATAATTAATAAAACAATTTATCTCAATGTAAAATAAATTCACGGAAAATTATCCACGGGTATTCAATCTTAATTGCGTCGAAGTTCAGTAGCCAATTCTCAATAAATAAAATATTTTTAAATAATTTCCAATAACAAATTATATTAATAAATGATAATTCAATTGTTATAATTTATAATAATAGTCCAGTTGTTAATTTTGTAAATTGTTGCATAGTAAAATTCACAAAGGAATTTGCGCGCTCAAAATGGACGCCGTTGTTCGTAACTGCGTAGCACGTTTTGGACCTCGGGTACCGAATGCTATGTCATGTCGATTGGAACCTTCTCGATGTTCAGAATTTAATTAATAAAATAAATTTATTTAAACCAATCTAAGATGTTGACAATTATCAATTGGCCAAATTAACAAATCAATTACTTACGACTTCCAAACCCAAGAGGTCTAGAACATTCCTCGGGTATAAAATCCCCAAGAAGAATGTTCAAACTGCTAACGAACCAAATTAATTAAATAAATAATTATTATTAAGCAAAATTCTTATAGACAATTGAATTACCAAAAATTAAATTAATAAATGAGAAGTAGTACTATTAATGAGCCGGGTATGCACCCCAAGGCTCAACAAAGAGGCAAAAGTCTCAATACCTTAACAAGTTATATACTTGAAGAAAACTCTGGTACTGAATCGGCTTCCTTCTTTTTGGATACTTTGGCTGGTGATGTTGCTTCAGTGGACACTGCACTACTTCTCACTCACCGCAGCTACTCAACTGACCAAGAAACCCAAAATTTCCCCCACTTAATGCTAATGGGTCCCGAAGACCGAGACGCGCCAGTGCTGCGTCGAATAATTATCACGCGTGTGCGGTTTTACCGTCACAGGGTAAATAGCCCTGTTACAACGGGATATCGAAAAGTTTACCTACAAACATTTTTACCCTGATAGCCATCTTAACTTAAACTTTTATTCAATCTACTGCCGAAATTTGTAGCCAACTTGATGAAAAGTTGCAAACCAAACGTTTTTACTTAAGTTGTCTACAAGTTACAGTGCAATTTGACGTCAAGACTTGCAGTACAAGTATTTTATTCAAGTTGTAGTAAAATTATAGTACAATTTAACTAAAAGTTCGGTGTTAACTTGTATTCAAATTGGGGCTGTAAATTGCATTCAATTTGTTTACAACTATTGTACTATAAATTTACGGCAAACTTGATGTCAAGTTAACTGTAACTGCTGAAATGCAACTACTTTTAATCAAAAGCGTGGCTATCAGGGTATATCTTAGAAACTTTTCCTAGGATCTTTTTAAAAAACTAGAGTAACGTTAACTAACGACTAGACAATTTAAAAAAAAAAAAATTCATTTATAATTTCATTTAAATTTATAATTTCATTTAAAATATCAATTTTGACGATATGCAATTATTTTGAAAAAATAATAAATTTTCAATTTTTTAGCATTTGCTAACAAATATTCGTTAAACAAAAAATATTTATTGTTAAGAATTATATTACTTAATGATTATTTAACTTTGGATTTTCCATTGAATGGCCACGACTAGGTTACCCATCCTTGGCCCAAGTCTGGCGTGCCATCAAATGGGCAGAGCTAGGTGAGCCAGCCTTGGCCCAAGTCTGGCGTACCATGAAATGGCCAGAGTTAGGTGAGCCAGTCTTGGGCCAAGACTGGCGCGCCATTGGACGGCTGAGGTTAGTTAACCCAGCCTTGGCCCAATTTTGGTTTACCAAAGGAACGGCCAAGGCTGAATTGCCCAGTCTTGGCCCAAGTCTGGGACGCCAAGCCTGGCGTCCCAGTGTTGGCGCAAGCTTGGCCCCGTCGTTCAACTCTGGGGACTCCTACACGGGAAGCCTTGTTTTGACCGGTCAAACCGTTCGAACGTTGTTAGTGACATCCTCGTAAAAATAGTTAGAACTGCTGCCTATGACCTCAAAACATGGAGATCTAATGGAAACTCGATTTTCGAAAACCGGGGTGAAACCAATAACTTACCAATTTTTTGAAAATCATTGATTTCTATAGCGAGAAGTTTAAACTGTTTCGGGTTTTTTATAATCAAACATCACACGTCTTCATATA
This sequence comes from Cotesia glomerata, assembly GCF_020080835.1. Classification (NCBI taxonomy): domain Eukaryota; kingdom Metazoa; phylum Arthropoda; class Insecta; order Hymenoptera; family Braconidae; genus Cotesia; species Cotesia glomerata. Next base: position 20,424,942 of record NC_058164.1, read on the forward strand.
TATTTATATATGTTTACATACAATTATAAATTTTTAAGGTCAGATATGCTTGTACACATGCACAAATATAATAATAACAATGAACCTGGGATTTTTGGTGAATCTGAAAGGCAAAACTTTCTTAAAGTTGCGTTATGAATCATTATGATGTCATCTGCATAATTATCAAATTTTTTCAAGAAAGTGTTGTTAATATACTTATTAAGATATTAATTGAATTTGCGAATCTGACAGAATTATAGTCAAATTATTTGTTTGAATTACGCAATAGGATTTCAGTAATTTACTGCAGAAGATGGTTTTAAGAGAAATCTAATAAGAGAAGAGTAATCATGTGTGTTATACGTATTCTCTCGGAGCGGTTTTGTTTTCAAGTCCCCAAGTAGATTAAGTGATATCATATTTAAATTCTGAATTCACTTTTATTTTTTACTATAATTATTTAACAAGTCTATCAAATAAACAGTGTCACGTTTTAAAAAATACATAATTATTGCTTTATATGATACCGATTAATTATATAAACTTTGAAATGCAAATTATTCATAAATTAAATTACAATTCAACTATGGTTTCCACCAATAAGACTGAAAATATTAATTTTTATTTATGTTATACGTTTCTTTATTCATTTATTATAATAAGTACCTATATTTTATAGACATGTTCATAAATTTATTTTTCTAAATCTGAAACAGTGAAAATCACTGGAAATTAGTGGTATATTCACTATTTCACCACTTGGTATACTTATAGCTGTGAAACAGCGAAATTCCACTGATTCATTTTAAGAGAGTATCATATCTCGAAAAATGCTTTTTAAAACAAACAAAATATGGTTTAATAAAATATGTAAATGTTTTATGTAAAATACCTGGGAAAAAATATCTTTCATCTACGTAAATCAGTGAAGATAAAAAAAATAGCGAGCTACATTTACGTAGATATAAGGAGGTATAATGATCCGAACAAAAACAGTTTCACTGTAAAAAAAAATCGCGCCAAGTCCACGTTCATAAGACAATTAGGAAAAAAAAATTTTTTTTTCTTTACAAAAAAATACAAAATAAAAAAATTAAAAAATCCAAGTAACTGATATGATTGTTTATGATTTTTGGAAATTAAAACAAATCTTATTGTAAATTTAAAAATTAAAAAAAAAATTTTAGAACGTATTTAGTGTGCGTGGTTGCAAAATATTTTACTTTTAATGAAATTCGTAAATTCTATTTACTAGGACTTTAAAGAAATTGAAATACACAATGACGCACACCAAGTACGTTCTAAAATTTTTTTTTTAATTTCCGAAAATCATAAACAATGGATTTGAACGGAACTTGGCGCCAGATTCTACCGAATCTGTGGATATCACAATTATATTTACTTCGATCTACAAATATTCATAGGTTATCTCTATAATTAAAGAAATAAGGAAAATTTTGTCTCCGGCGTATTTATATGATAAAATAATTTTTTGAAATTAAATTTCGTATTATCGGAAAGTTCTTGACTTGAACTTGAGATGTTTCAATGTTTCACATGCTTTTCAGAATATGAAAAATACAGATAAACGTCGTTTGTTTATTTATTTATTTTGTTTTGTCCATGTGGATGTAGTTGTATGTCAAAAATTAATTTATATAATTAAGAGACTAAGAAAAATTTTGTAACGGGTATTTCTTTATTGAAAATGGATTTTGATGTTTTTTCAGTGATAGACATTTGTGATTCAAATATTTGAGAGAGTAAGGAAAATTTTGTGACTATCATATTATTATTTTGAAAATGATTTTCACTTTTTCAAGGTTTTATACATTTTTGAGTGATAGTTAATTTTTTATGTCAAGTTTTTGAAGTAGTTTTAAATAGCTTGTTGCTTCTGTAAATTTTTTTCACGTATTTTCCATTAAATTATTCGTAATCGATCTCGTCAGCACTATTATTTTACAAATTTATTTAAAAAGTACCCAAACCATGTATAGTGTGATTAAAAATATCAAAAAGTCATTAAGACAACGTTATCTTATTTATAATCTGTAAATCTCTACAGTCGCATAGTGACTTCAGGTTGCTAGTATCAATTACAAGATCACCGTATATCAACTTAGATCTAAGTAGTTATACGGACGTTAGAATTGTGATCTCTTTATATTTTTTTACATCTACGTACATCTATATCGCATTTTTCTTATCTCCATTGATCTAAGTAGATTTACGTAAAAAAATATTTTTCCTCAGAAAAGACTATTTTAAATACTTTAGTTATAACGATCAAAACTATTAATTGATGTTTTTAAAGCTCTTATGTTATCACTGTGAAAATTATATTAATTTTTACTTTGCATGCGAATAACTTTATGATAGTACAGACGCGCAAACATTTATTATGGAACACTTGTAAATTTTTTAGTCTTGAATTTAACTTTTTGGGATTTCCATAGTAAAATTATCGACAGTTTCATATAGCCCAGCGATATTAAATGCACCAATAGTAAAATTTAATGTCAATTTTTCAGTGTATTTAAACTGGGAGCCATAATTAAGGTTGTATTAAAAAATATTTTTGTCAATTATACATTTCTAAATCATAATGATAATGTCGACTTATTAGGGCGTATAAAAAAAAATTTTTAATTTGAAAGAATTTTTCTTTTTCTAAAAAAATTTTTTAGTTTAAGAATTTTTCTATTCAAATCAAAAAGATGAAGATCTCCAAAATTATTTACTTCAAATAAATTTTTTTTTTCTGTGTAAATCATAACTACGTCAACCATAAACAAAATAACTACGTCAACCATCGAACTAATGGGAAGAGAGAATATAGCTCTCGAACAAAAGGGAAGATGGACCATCCATCTTTGGGCTTAAATAAAAAATCTACTAGTCACTTGACCTAATATGGCATAAAAACTTTAACTAATATATTATCTGGTAGGTTTTAAAATATCATGAATAACCAAATTGTAAGTATAATCTAACACTGAAAAAAAAAATTAACTTGATTCAAGAGAAAAATTCTTGAATCAAGTAAAATTTTCTTAAATCAAGAAAAATTTTCCTTAAATCAAGAATTTTTCTACTCAAATCAAGAATATTAAGTTCTTCAAAATTATATACTTGATTCAAGAACATTTTTTTTTTCTGTGAACGATAGCGGAAATATTTTTTCAATATGAGCAATAAATATCCGCGAGTAACTACTTATCAATCAAGAAAAAATAATAAATTTTTCTCTACATTACCTCAGTTACGTATAAATACAGAGCATTAGCCATCCCAGTACCGATGCCGCCAATAAATCTTCCAGCGTATAATGTCGGTACGTCATGTGCGAATGCGATAAGTAACCAACCGGTAACATGAGGCAATGTCGCCAATGCTATTGCCGAGCGTCTACCCATGCACTCCGCAGTTATCCCGGCAATAAATGCCCCCAATGGATTTGAAATAACCCCTAACGAAGCTACCCATGATGCTTCATTGATGCCCGCAAAATTAGATTTCAACAATTTCGGCACTAATATCGCACTGAATCCTTGTGATAGTCCGACCGATATTTGACCAGAGTGCGCAGCCAAGCCGGCAATTATCTGAAATTATTAACGTTGAATCATAAATTATTGTTATTACCATAAATTATGAATTGGAATTGTTAAAAAGTACTTACACCTTTGGCGTCAGCAACATAGAGTAACTTCCACCAGTATCGCGCTTGATCTTGCATATTGAATTTTTTCCTAAACGATAAACAAGTTGCAGCTATTCCATTAAATTATTATTGACAATACGTTTAAATAAGATATGTAATATGTTGATCACATGCTGAAAATTAATAATATGAGTCACGAGAAATTTTATAGCATAATTTAATTTATGAATGGAACGAAAGCATAACAGACTAAGAGAAGTGTAAGATGAGTAATTTCGTTTAAATTGAATGATAAGACTCTATTATCAATGACTCAAAATGCTTGAGATATTTTGATTAAATAATAAATACTTTTGTTTTTTGTTATTTAATGGTAATTTGTTTCCTTCGATCCTTACAGAGTGAAAGGAAGACAAGTTAGTGGAAACTAATAAAAAAATTTTTAATTAATAATGTCTGTTTTAGTTGAAGTTTGCCTGATAAAGTTGAATTTACGAAATGTGTGGGTATGTATGCAACAATTTAGCCTGTTCAAGCAACCTTGTCCAAATTTTTGTACATTATTAATTCTTCCCGTACTGAAAAAAAATATATGCCGCATATACGGGGGCAAAAAAAAAGTATGTGGCGTATATATTTTATATGTGCGACGTACATGTATTTTTGTCAGCATATATGCGCAAATATATTTTTTCAGTGTGGGTTGTAGTACAATGAACGATGCTAATGGTTCATTATGGAGAAGCTTACAAAATATCGGTTGGAAATTGTTGTGCGATGATTTTTTATCAGGTAGTTTATTATTAAAATTAAAACGTGACTTTTTTGTAAATAATTTTTCTTCGTTATTTTGTTTTATAAATTAATTAATGTGACTTTTTAGTAAAAAAAAGAATAATTTTGCAAAATATTTTATGACAAAATAAAAAAAAATTTTTAAAAAAAATCTTTTTTTAAAGATCAACGAAACCGATATGAAAAAATATTTAAACGTCTGTTTTTTCGGTTTATTTAAAATAAATACCGGCTTATCTCATGAAGGATTAAATATTTTGCAACAAACTTTTTAACGACTTATTAAACAATGAAATCGTTTTGCCAATTTAACAAACACTAACTTACGAATTGTTGAAACAATAATAACAATTCTTATTATTATTATTATCTCACTATTACACACCAACTTTAATTGACCACATTGTGTAAGATTAAACTCTTATGCAAAAACGGATAAGTTTTTTATTACACTAAATAAGTCGCTCGTATTTAAAAATCATCGGAATTAATCAACATCTTTTACATTAATTTTTTCAATTACTTTAAAAGTAGAAAAAAACCAATTCGTAAAAATTTTACCTTTCTATCAAATAATGTTTAAATAGAATTAAATCACTCAGTATCGAAATTTACAGCATTGTGAAACCAAATTTCAAAAATCACAGTAAAAGTCACCATTTACTATAAAAACCATCACTTAAAAGTAAAATCAGTTTAATTTATTGAAATAAATTAAAAAATAAAAGTAACTTATGAATGTACGTTGTTTTTTAATAATCCTTAATAAAAGCCAGCCACTGACTATCGGCAATTTTTCAACTCGTACTGAGAGCATTCGGACTACACTCGCATTTATATACTTATATTCATGTTGCAGTAGACACCGATTGTCATTATTGCTAATCGTTAAAAATTCCGAAGTAATAGTTGTGAAAAATTTTTTTGTTTAATATTTTGTCATAAGATTATTCAATATTCCAAATACGTGATAATGATAATGTTTTCCGTTTGACATAATTTATGTGTTTAAAGAAAATAAAATAAGTTTATTTTTCAATCATAAATTATGTGGTAAATAAATAAACAAACTTTTCTTAGTTGTCTTATTTGGAATAAATTTAAATGAATTGATTTATTGTTTTACTTATAGTTTGAAATACGATAACCTTTCTATGTCAATCATAACAAAGTAACTGTTAGAATTAGATTGACATAATGATTTGTGATCAAGTTAGCAAATTTTTTGTAATTTAAAACAAAAGTTAATTAAGTTAACATCTTTTTACTATCTAGCTTCATGCAAATATTTTTCATGAACAATTAATATTTTAGTGAACATAATTTCTTCTGACAAAAAAAAAATAATTTTTTCGGTCTGTGAATTTTTTCGAAATTTAATTTTTGAAAAAAAAAGAATAATATCATTTTATTTATACACAATATTATTTTATTTATACACAATTTCTAAAGTAAGAACATCTGACATCTTTCACGTCGTATCTCTCCTATTGCGTGTGTAAATAGTGGCATTGAATTTTCACATATGCGTGTCTTCTTTCGGAATTCTCAAAGTTTAGATTTTTCAATTTGATAAAACAGTTTTTCTATTTCGAAATTAAAATTTTTATCTTTAAAATTTTTTTCTTAATTTTCCAAAATTTCAAAATTTTAAGAAACATTGTAATAAAAAAAAAACTCATTTCCGAATAATAACTGTAATTTTTTATTTTCACAAAAAGTGAGCAGTTAATTAATTATCATTATAACTTTGAGTACAAAAAACTGATGTTATCTATATCTCTATAATGTAGATAATCTATTATGTTATAATTAACAAAAGTTTCATTTTTAGTACGCAGAGCTTACACATAAACACTTTTTGACTTATTCGAATTTTTAATAATTCTATCTTTTTATTGAAAAATGTTTCGAATTTCATTGGCAATCCATTAACATCACTTTTTTTTACTATTCTTAAATTGTTGAAAAGTAAATTAAATCAGACTTAAAAACTTTTTTTACAAATTACTTTTCACTTATAAGTTTTGACTTTTTCAGACTAAGAGTGTACTGTAATCTATCAAAAACGCATTACTTTCTAAAATTTTTACTCTTTTATCATCTTTAATAAGTAGTATAACAATAATATTATTTAACACAAATAAAAATTAATTTTTTGAACTTAAAAAAATGCAAAGGTAAATATTTTGCAATCGGATCAATTGCCTTAACTTAAAAATTGTTAAATGGATAGAACTTTCAATAGCAAAATTTTAACACTAAAAACTTTTTTTAATAAATTTTTTATTCTATCCTGAAAGTTTCAATAAAAATAAAAACTAAAACTACGAGAAAAACACACAAAATTTTTTGTAGTAGATCCGAAATTTAATGTTTCTTACTCTTTTGGTCTTTTTTGGTATGTAATTACAAATGCATAAAACTTGAAACTCGTTATTCAAGAGAATAAATTAATTCTTATTAAAATAACTGATTATAAACCATTATGCAATAAAGATCTTAGTAATTAAAACTGAAAAAAGTAAAATAATTAATAAGGAACGAATACAATCCAGGATCTAAATAGTAACATTGTTTACTTGTTGATAAATAAATGTAAAAAAACAACAAACAAACAATAAACAATAATAAATAAAAAAAAAAAAAAAAAAAAAGTAATTGATCTGAAGGCGGAACAATTCAAGAATTCAAGAACATTGTCTGTCGCCCGAGGGTAACTATCACCCACTTGCAAACATAAAACATAAATCCCCTTATAAGTATTAAGAAATCTGTATCAAGGACATTAATCTCCGGAAGTTCAATGTCTTAGAGACATTTAACTCGTCTAAATTCATTTGAGTCATCAATGTAAATGTTTATTACCATACTGCTTATCCTTCAATTAAGATTAACATTGATTCGATAGTCCTTGCATACATTTACATTGTATTTCATTTAAATGTCTTTAATTTTTTCTCTTCTATTGAAGAATTAAACAATTATTTACTTACCCAAATTTAATTTTCAAACAAATTATGTTTAATGTTCTCATTATCTTACGATTAATTGAACACATATCTGAATTACATAAATATTTAGTATTTTTTTTCTCGATAATGGTAATGGAGATGAAAATACTGGATTGTTCCTATGATTAATTTATCGATTGATTTTAATTGTACAGATTAGATAGATAATCACCGCAATGCAAATTGGATTTACTGATAAGACCATTGACGTTTGTTGCATAATAATTCCACAGGGTAATTGGTAGGTTTGCCTACCTGGTATGTATGTACAATCTGCGATGTTTAATGTTCAGTTTTATCAAGAGAAGGAAAGAGAGAGAGAACACGACGACGGAAGGTCAGACTCTAGAGGTGGAAGTAATGTGTCAATATGATGAAACTTTGATATTCATACGATTTTTTTATCAGATATTTAAACAAAAATTTATAGAGAATCAGTGCACTAATGAATTTATTAAATTTTTTCCATCCGCGTCATTCCAAGTTACGTGAGAAATATTTTATTTTTTATTGCCATTATGCCGTAATTAGTTTATTATTCTATAATTTTATCAAAAAGTTCTTTGTTTTGACTCAATTCGTGTGTAACGTAATATTTTTGTTCAAGTTACACAACTTCCGTGTTTAATAGAAAAAAAAAAAAATATTTGTATTTTTTTAATTTCAAAAACTTAATATTAAATTTAACAAAAAGAAATCTTAATAAAATAAATTTTAATAGTTAATAATTTTTTTGGCAATTAAATTTTTTAACAAAAGCGATGGTTTTTTGTCTGATAAATTTCACAACAAAGTAATTTAAGCGAAAAAATTATTTGTTGAAGTGACAAACTGATTGATGATTGTAAAAAATTTTATCAAAAAAAAAGAAGATATTAATACCTTAAGTTAAATTTGTTTGATTGTATTAAAACTTATCAGATACAACGAATTTGGTCACGCGATACTTAATAATATGGTATTTTTATTATTATTCTTATAATAATTCGATAAGATTATATAAGGGAAAATATTGTTGCCTGTGTCGGTAACTTTTAATTTGTTTGTTAGTAAAAATAGATTCGTGTATTAAACATTGTTTCTTAGGTAATTGCCCTGAGTGTAAGTATACTCATTGATGTAAGATAATAATAACAATAATTGAATTCATCTTGAGTAATTACACAATTATGCAATCATTGAGTAACAACTTGCTCGATTATAACCTTGACAATGACCATTGCAACTAAATCCGATAGTTTAAAAAAAATGTGTGTTAATCTATTTCTTATTCATATATCAAACATATTTTATTACACCTTATTATTTTGCAATAAAAACTTTATTTTTATTATTTTTTCATTATCAGATTTTTTATAGAGGCTATAATTTAAACTTGAATTATGTAACAAATAAATTTTTATTAATTAATGGATTCAACGTAGTTATTTAAGGATAAAAATTGATTAAGATTAAGAAAATTTTCGAGAAAAAATTTCTTTTGAAAAAAATGAGCAATGTTGTAATAAAAAATTAATTTGATGAAAATTTTTAACAATTTTATTTCTTAGGTGAAAAAATCAAAATTTTTGTATCAGTAAATTTTCTTGTAGAGAAAACAATTTTAGAGAGACAGCGTGTGAATTTTTATCAAATTTTTTTTTTCATATCAATTATAATTCATTTTTGTAAGAAAGACACGGGAATGTTATAATGATTGCACATTGAAAGTTACAATGAATATTATGTAAAATAATTACATGGATAAAAGGTACATACCAATTCGATAGAATTTGGAATCTGTGCAAGTCGAAACAATACTCTATTTAAATTTCATGTCTAGAGCTAAAAATGCAATTCTATAAAGCGACCATGCCAGCGGAGCGGGCGAGTAATAGCTAGTATTATAATAAGTAGATTTCGAGATTTGGAATTTAATGTGTATTATTAGTTTTACTTTTAGTTAAATAAATAAAAATGACTTTTATTTATTATTATTATTATTATTATGTTATTAAATGCTCAGGGGGGTTGTCCCCGGAGTCCGATTCTCCGAGGGCCCAGCCTGAGCTCCATCCATTACTGCTGTACCACTCCGCACAACAAGGCGGTTAGTGATCACAGCAGGCCAAAGTCATTTTCCTAAGTAGACGGAGGGAACCTAGTATGACAGCCTTTTGCATCCTGACCGCCAAGAATTCAGCTTTTGATGAGCAAGCTGGAACTCTGGCAAGTGAGGATACAAAAGACTGTTTCATCCCTCCGAGGACGCCAACAATCAGGACGACGAGCTTGACACGGTAACCTGGGTAAAGTTTGCCAATTTCAAATAGGAGATCCTGATATATCTGTCTTTTGTGCTCTTCTTTGGCTGAGATGTTGTATTCAGCCGGGGCCGAGAACTCAATGACATAAATGTCACGAGTGGCCTTGTCGAAGAGCACAATATCAGGTTTGTTGTGATCGATCCGCCGGGTTGTTGCAAATGGCATGTTCCAGTAAATTTTGCAACTGTCATTCTCAACAACCTGGGGAATATCTCCTGGTAGATAAGGCAGCACTGGTGTCATATCAATACCGTAGTAATGACGAAGATAGTAGTACAGTACTCTCAGGGCAGCGTTGTGACGCTGGATATATGTACCTCTCGCCAACACAGGACATGCCGACAAAAGGTGCATGAGCGTCTCCGGATGTTGTTTACACATCCTACATGACGTGTCCAGAAGCTGCACCTGGAGCACCTTGCTACGGTATTCTAGAGTGTTAATGACACCATCTTGGCAGGCAAATATGAACCCTTCAGTCTCGGACATCAGGCCAGCTGACTTTAAGAAGGAAAACGTCAGCTGGGTGGACAAGCCATGATCACGCACGTGTTTGAAGAACACGCTGTGCATGGACTTGTCCATCAGTTCGCCTAGGAGTAGTTTTTCCTCGGCGTTCCTGATGACGCTCTTGAATTCCTCCTTTCGGAGTTCCATAAGAGCGTTTATCTCTCCAAGACCAAGGGTTCTTGCTGCATATATAGCTGCCTTATACAAGAACGACCCCTTATGCGCATTCTCATGTTAATGAACAATTTGCATAAGAAAGTCATCCTCATCTGCAGTGAAATTGACAACTTCGTGTGTTAAACCCAGGACTAAACGATCGTGAAGCCGCTCCAAGCTCTGCAAGCCTCTCCCACCGATCGACCGGGAGAGGTATAATCTGGCGACTGATGAATTGGGGTGCATGCTCCGGTTCATGTTGATAGTCTTACGGGTTCTGATGTCGAGATCTCGCAGATCCTTTCGGGCCCATTTTAAGACACCGAAAGAGTATAGTAAGACTGGTACAGCGAGCGTGTTAGTAGCGGAGACTTTATTTTTGCCGGAAAGTTCGGAGGACCAGATTTTCCGGAGTCTCCTAACATACTCGCTACGGAGAGTTGCTTGGACTTCGGAGACCGCATGCATGCGGTGCTCTTCCATTCCTAGATATCTATACAACTCTCCGGCATCTAATTGTCTTAAAACGCTCCCATCTACCAACTCGACATCATCACCCGTAACAGAGCACTTACCCCTCGCCAGATGTACGACCGCACACTTGTCCAACCCAAAAGACATTCCGACATCCCGCGTGTACTCTGCTACGATGTTAAGGGCCGCCTGTAGATGATCTTCATCAGCACTATACAGCTTCAGGTCATCCATATAAAGCAGATGGGTAATCGAGTATTTTCGATCACCTGGAGGCCCCACAGAGTACCCACGAGTTTTACGGAGAGCAACAGATATAGGCAGCAGTGAGATGCAAAACAGCAAAGGGCTCAAGGAATCACCTTGGAAGACCCCTCGTTTGTACTCTACAACTCCGGTTATGTGCAATGCGTTTCCACTTCCAATGTAAAAACGCGTTCGCCAGAGCTGCATTGTACGCCGAATGCATTCCACTATTTCAGGATTGACCCCCAGGCATTTGAGGAGATATAAAATCAACTCATGAGAAGTTGAGTCAAATGCTTTGCGATAGTCGATCCAGGCTATTGACAGGTTGCGTTGATAGTAGATCGCATCTTGTGTGACACATCGATCAACTATCAAGTTCTCTTTGCAACCTGACAGGCCTCTTTTGCTGCCACGCTGTTCATATATCTGTTGCCATACAGGTTCTATCTCCTGCAAAATACGGTTGTTTAAAATTTTTGTAAAAATTTTATAAACCGCATTCAAGCAGGTGATAGGCCTGTAATTCTTTGGGTCAGACAAGTCACCATTTTTTGGTATCAGTACGGTTCGCCCTTCCACGAGCCAGTCTGGAATCGGTTCGTCAGCTCTAATGTACGATGTAAATATACGGGCCAGATGGAGGTGGGTAGAAGTAAACTTCTTCCACCAAAAGACATTTATGCCATCTGGTCCCGGGGCAGCCCAATTTTTGCTGCCATTTAGAGCTGAACGAACTTCATTCACACTGACTGCAGGGCTCTCTTCATCAGCATTCTGTCTACGGTGTTCCCGACAGAATGCTTTAAAGTCGTCCAGAGCTGGAGTATTGGCGTTCACGTTTGGTTGATCTCCATACAACTCAGTCCAAAAAGCTTCCACCCGCTCAGGTGTTGGATAATTCCCGGTAACATCGGTCTTTGGTGTCAGAAAGCGTGAAGGGCTGGATCGAAACAACGAGTTGTCGACCAACCGCTTCAGCCTTTTCTCTAGTGACTTTTTGGCAGTCACTAGAGCCCGCAATTTATTGAGAGACTCTTCCTTGATGACAAGAAGAGTACTCTTATTCAGTGTGTGATGACGCCACCGAAGTTCAGCAGCAATGCGCCGAATTCGGGGCGTGTATGCTCTTTGAGTTGTTTCAAACTCAATCACACACTGAATGCGGGAGACCTGTTTCCGGGATCTGTCAATTTTGAGTCCAAGTTGTGAGATGCGCTGTCTCAACCTTGCCTCGATCGAGAGACAATGTCTCTCTCTCGGAAAAGCCGAAACTGCTGCACCATACACAACCTGGCTCACAGTGAGCAGGGTGGAATCCTCCAGGATGTTTGCACGGAGATCTTCATTTACCGCTTCTAGCTGTTGTTGGGAGTAAGTTATCTTTTAGATATACTTACTTGCCGTCCTATAAAGGGATTGTTGTCAACCAAGGAGGAACGGCGTCGCTCTTGGTGTAATTGCGCCGGAAAGGAAAGTCTATTAGACTGCCTTCTATCCGGCACAAGCGATCTTCTATTACGCCGAAGATAAGCGGCATAATTACGCAGGTGTTTAGGCGTAAAATGCTCTAGCTCCGGATGCATATCACTCCAAAGAGTGTGCATCCGGGCCATATAACCGCTCACCCCCGGCTCGCTACGTTGGTAGCACACCAAGAGGTCGACTCGTAGTTCCTCCGTCCACTTAAAGTAAGTCCTTAAAGCGCCAGGGTCGTCATCGTTCATCGGGTCCGGCGTGCTCCTCCCACCTGATGAATGGTCCTCATCCGAAAAGGACCGGTTGTGGGGAGCACTTCTGAGATTACGTCTTGTTGTAACTCAGTATTTCAATGCAGTGGGTAGTTGGCCCACTGCATCGGCTACGTCGTTCGCCTACAGACCTGGTGTTATGGTCTGCGTTTCCCGCGATGCGCCGCTTGGAGGCCACGTAGCAAGCACCGCTTATTATTATTATACGTGACTGAATAAAGTAGTCAGTACTTGTCTCGGATAGCTTAACTGGTAGAGCCCTTGGCGCGTAACCGAGAGATCTGGGTTCGACTCCCAGTCTGGGCTGTCTGATTATTTTTTCAATTACGGAAAAATTCCCACTGAGTAGGTTCCCCCCTTTCCCCTATCCGTTCTTTCCCAACTCCCTTAAAAAAAAAAAAAAAAAAAAAAAAATTTGCTTTAATATGGCTCTTTACCGTAAGATGGACGGTGGCGTTGTTTGCTCGGTGGGTCTTATATACGTGACTGAATAAAGTAGTCAGTACTTGTCTCGGATAGCTTAACTGGTAGAGCCCTTGGCGCGTAACCGAGAGATCTGGGTTCGACTCCCAGTCTGGGCTGTCTGATTATTTTTTCAATTACGGAAAAATTCCCACTGAGTAGGTCCCCCCCTTTCCCCTATCCGTTCTTTCCCAACTCCCTTAAAAAAAAAAAAATTTGCTTTAATATTATTATTATTATTATTATTATTATTATTATTATTATTATTACTGTTATAAAATATCAAAATTGCATTAATGCAATCGATTAATTTTTATTTTTCAACTTTAATTTGTGCCGAAGAAAATTACGTTTTTCAATTAAAGCGATCTGGCTCATATTTTCCTGATTAATTTTTTTATTTAAATTAAATTTTAAAATATTCTGTAGCTCACATTTAAAACAAAAAATTTTCTGTTTTGAATTAGTATTTAAGCTTTTTTATTTTTTATTCTTCTTTCACTACAAACAAATATTTTGTAATTATAAAATAGAACAGTTTAAAAGAAATTTTGTGCGAAATGTAATTCCACTATTTAAAAAATTATTCACTGTAATTTAAAACTATAGTTTTAAATCGAAATAGTGACTTTTGACTATGAAATAGTGACTATTCACTATTTAGTAGTGAAAAGTATACCACTATTTGAAATAGTGATCTACTCTGCACTGCAAAAATAGTGAAAATAGTCACTATAGTCACTATTTCGATTTAAGAGAGTAGTTAATAAAAAACAATAAGCGTGTTTTAGTATTTCATTTCATTGAAATTTTTCGATCAATTAATTATATAAATTTAAATGCAAATATTTAAATCTCTAATCATACAAGAGGGGTGCCACAACTTAGTCCTAACTGAGACCATATAAAATGTTATGTTTTCAACAAGGTGCGATATCTCAAACGTCTGATATCGGGATAAGCACATTTAAGAAATGTGACACTTGCCGAAAATAAGTTTTCATAAACGTTACTTAATCTTAAAATGTATATGCTAGAAATGTGATGTCTAAAGGATGTTCATGTTAAGAAACGTTATACTTCAAAAATGTAAAGCTTCTAAAAAGCGATAGCATCACAAGTATGCCATTTGTAAATCGTTCAAGGTTCTAAACGTGATGTTTCCCTAACGTCATACGTTTAAAAAAATTCAGCCGCGTTACCGACTGCAAAACAACTCAAGTTCAATCGATATTATAGATTTCTTATGATACTATACCTGGAAATTTTCGTCTATAAAATCACACTGCCACCCTGATAGCCAAGTTGGCCGCAACTTTCTGTCAATCTACTGCCGCAACTTGTCACCAACTTGGCGGAAACTCTTGGAAAGTAACTCGGTTGGTGTCAACTTGTTCACCAAGTTGTCACCAAGTTGTCGGCAAAAGTTGCTCTGAAACTTTTTCACACCAAGTTGACGATAAGTTTCTCAAGAAATTTGGCGACATATTGCGGCAGTAGATTGGTCTCTTTTTTCTCAGAAACTTGTAGCCAACTTGGCGCCAACAGTTACAAATTCGGAAGTTGACCGCAAGTTGTCGCTAAGTTGGTGGCAACTATCTGACACTAACTTGGTTGGTCTGAAACTGTAGCTATCAGGGCAGATGTACAAATGTCAAAAATTTTATTTGAGAAAAATTCAAGTCAGAATAATATTGACGAGCAAACTTAAATCCTCTTTGAGTTTTGAGAACATAATAGTTGAAAGTCACAGGACCATTTAATTGAAGCATAGAGAACACATTTAATCAATTAAAAGTTTTAAAATTTCAGTAATTTCGAAAGAAATAACCAATGCAACAGCGAATTTTATAAAAAGATAGGAGAATGTAATTTTTATTTAAACATGTATATACATATGGGTGATTTTCTGTAAGAATGTTTTTTGCTGTCCCAGGCATTTTTTTATTAGAAAAATTGTTATTTTGTTACTAAAAAAATTAGGAAAACGGTTGACCCTGAGGGCCATCCCTGCAACTTCCCGCTACTTTCGTAATTAAGCGCTCAAAACTGCACTAATTACTTTTTTGAGCTCTTTGAGCTCAAAAATATAATTTTCGTGTAGTTTTGAGCTCTCCGAGCTCAAAAGTCTGGTAGAAGTTTAATAAAAACTTAATTTTTTGAATTTTCAAACCGCAATAACTTTTGAATGAATGTAACGATTTTCACGCGGTAGGCGCCATTCAACGCATTTTTTCAAATTCAATGATATATTTTCAAACACAAATTGATCAGACCGGAAATTTCGGTGTAATTCGAAAAAAACACTTTTTTTCGATTTCTTTCGTCAACGATAACTCACGAACGAATTAACCGATTGTGACCGGCTTGGTGGCGATCAACGTGGTTTTTCAATGTTTAGAGCTGATTAGTTTTTGGAATTGATCGGTCAAGCCGTTTAAAAGTTATTAAAAAAAAAACCACATTTGAAAAAATTTTTTTTCGCAGTTTTTTTAAGATTTCTCAAAATCTATCAGTCCGAATCGGTCCAACTTGTATTTAAAATCTAAGTTTAGTCAAACCCTTTCGAATGGCACCAACCGCGATTAAATCGGTCAAGCCGTTCAAAAGTTATGAAAGGTTTACACACACACATACACACACACACACCATCGCGGGAATAGTCAGGGAAGCTTCCTAGGACCTCAAAACGTCGAGATCTGATGAAAACTCGATTTTCGAAAAACGGGGTAGAAACAATAACTTCCCGATTTTTGAAAATTTTCAATTTTCTTAGCGGGAAGTTAAAAAATTTACTACGAAAGTAAAAAAACATTTCTATTTGGAGCATTGAAAACTAAAATGAAATAAATTTTGGTTTTTACACGCTTTATATTAGCTTCACTTGTATGTCAGTTTGTCAGTATGTCAGTAACTCTCCGTGGGTAATCTGCGCGCCTGCGGCCTTCCTTGGTTCTGGTAGCCGTTTCTCAGGCTCGCTCTCCGAAATCGAACTCTGATTCCCCGTATTTATAATATTTATAAATAATTATTTTTTATTAGCTTCACTTGTATGTCAGTATGTCAGTATGTCAGTATGTAACTCTCCGTGGGTAATTTGCGCGCCTGAATATTTTTGATAATCAACAAATAATAGTTTAAAAAAACTAAAAAATCACGCTTTTATAAATAAACCAAACTAAAAAGTAAAAAATAAATAATAGTTTAAAAAAACTAAAAACACGCTTTTTATAGAAAACCAAACTAAAAATAGAAAATAAATTTAAATTAAGAATAGTGTTAAAAATTTCAATAAATATAAATTAATAATAGTGTAAATAAAAAAAATGTATTTTATTTTAAAAAGCGTGGGGTGCTTTTTAAGATATTATCAAAATGATAATCACTCTACTCATATCTGTCAATAAAATATTTATAACTATTGACACCATGCACCTCACGCTTTTTTTAAAATAAAATACATTTTTTTTATTTACACTATTATTAATTTATATTTATTGAAATTTTTAACACTATTCTTAATTTAAATTTATTTTCTATTTTTTAGTTTGGTTTTCTATAAAAAGCGTGTTTTTAGTTTTTTTAAACTATTATTTATTTGCTATAAATTCGTAAACCACCGAAATAACAGTCCCCTGGGCTGTCCCATTCCCAAAATTAAAACTTTAATATTAAATTTTAAGTTATTCGTCAATAATATATAATTTGGTCCATAATGTTTGTAAACTTAATTAGTTAACTAACAATCTTCTTCAATAAAAAGTACCCGTGAAAAAATTTTCTGATCAGACTGTCAGGCCTGATATAAACCGTCCATATCAGGCCTGATATGGAAATTGGCCATATCAGACTACATATGCCTTGATATAAGTATATCAGATTATATACCCGCCCCGGTAAAAAAAATTATATATCATTATATTACATAATTATAAATGAAAAATGGCCCTATATAATTATGTATAATTATATATAATTATTTCCATAGGAAAAAAAAAAATCGGCGCGAGTGGGAATCGAACCGTGGACCTACCGCTTGAAAGGCTAATTCACTACCCGTTTACCTAAGAGACTTACTTGGAGAACAAAGTTTATTATAACTACAAGTAATGCAAATTATTTGTTTAGTATATGGAACTATATATTGCTGGAGGGCCTGGCTAACAATTTTTGAACTTGACAAAACTAATAATTTTTGTGAAATTAAATTTTTTTTTAAGTTCCTATTATTTCATCCGAAAAATACTATATGTTAAAAGGTTGTTAATCATTGGAATAACAGACTCTTAGATAGAAAAAGAGAATGTTTTATGATAATCATAAAATACCCACTGGAGTAAAAAAAATTGTATAGAATTCTATATGATGCATATATAATTTATATGAATTATATATACATCTATATAATTATAAATCAATTACATATGCTTCTATATAATTAGATATGAATCATATATAATGATATATAGATTTTTTACTTGGGTATGCCTTTATATGAGTACATAAGACTACTTATGTGCTGGTAAGTGTATGAGTATATCAGACTATATGAATCCATATCAAGTTATATCAACCTTGATCAGGGATTTTTTTTTCAAGTTTATCAAAGTATATATAACTTTATAAGGTTATATCAGGGCATATCAGGACCTATTAAAAAATAATGTAAAATTATATATCAGCATATCAAGCTATATCGTCTGATATAGACATTATCAAATTGATAAGGCTTGATCAGGCCTGATATGGCCAATTTTCATATCAGGCCATATCAGGACATATAAAAAATTAAATATGGACATATCAGATCGTATCAGGCCAGATATGAACATATCAAAAATTTTTATATGGCCTTATCAGCTCATATCAAGCCTGATCAGAATATTTTTTCACGGTTACCGAAAATTAATTTGTATCCCTTTGGGGACACGGGTGCAGATTTATGACCGACAATTTGATGAATTTTTTTAAACAAATGTTTTTATATGTTGCCCTTAATATAATGACCTGAAAATTTGCATGGATGTTCAAAATAATATAATAATGTGCTAATGAATTTAATTTTGTAAATTTTATGCAATAAAAATTACAGATTTACTTATCGATCGATATGAAATCAGTATTTCATTAATATTTCAAATTCGTGTTTATAAAATGTGAAAATCAAATTCTTTAGCACTTCTAAATACAATTTGTAATGTTAATTAGCATTTATTTTTAAACAATTTCTCGAAAATTCGTTAGGAAATTTAATAAATACATTGGGTCGTAATTTTATAAACAATTCGAATGTCAGTCACTGTAATAGAGTAGTGCTGGCGTCAAGAGATGGCGGTACTAGTAAATGTCGTGATATTTTTTTACTGGAAGTCCTACAGATGGCAGTCCATATACCGCATGAAAATAAGTTATGATTTGCAGAAGCAATGCCAATTTTTCACTAGTCTCGTAGTTATAGGAAAACATTTCATAAATGCATTCAAATAAATTAATAGTTTGCTAATAATGTTAAGTATTTTACGACGTATAATTTTTTTATTCCAACAAAAAGTAATTAACGATAAAAAATCGATATTAATTTTGAATGAAACAGTCAAAAAAATAGGAAATACGAATAAACACCAAAATTTTGGTATTAATTTCAAATTTTTAGTTATAAAAAACGATGAAAATTAGGGCCCTTATTTTGAAAATCTTTCTCAAGGACTATAGTAACTTTAGGAAGCTTCTCTGAATGCTTTCGAGATGATGTCCGTATGTCTCTATGCATGTGTGTGTGTGTGTGTGTGTGTGTGTGTGTGTGTGTGTGTGTGTGTGTGTGTGTGTGTGTGTGTGTGTGTGTGTGTGTGTGTGTGTGTGTGTGTGTGTGTGTATCTGTCTCTGTATGAATATGACCCTCTTATAACTTTTGAACGGCTTGGATTGGAATCAACGAAGAGGGGTTCCAAAGAGTTCCACTCAAGTTAGATTTCCTGAAAATTTGAACCGATTCGATCGTGTAGATTTTGAAAAACCTCAAAAATAAAAAATTTGAAAAAGTTTTTTTTTATCAGCTCTTAAAACCTTAGAAAACCACGTTGATCGCCGCTAATCGGATCAAAATCGGTTCCTTTGTTCATGAGATATCGATGACGAAAAAATTCGAAGAAATCGATTTTTCCAAATTATACCGAAATTTTATATCAAATCAATTAGCACTTCCAATTTTTTTATAAAACTCCAAAAACAACGTCGATTGCCGTCAACCGGGTAAAAATCGGCTGACCTATTCAAAAGTTATAGCAGTTTGAAAATTTAAAAATCAGTGTTGTATTAACCGTCTATCAGACTTTTCAGCTCGTAGAGCTCAAAAGCTCAGAACAGCTAACTCTTAAGCTCGGAGAGCTAAAAATAAGAAATCAATTATATTTTTGAGTAAAATTTTTTATTGTGTTTTTTAATTTTTTTTATAAGTTTTTTTTATTATTTAATTTTGTCCAAAATGTTCTTCATTGTCCAAATGATTGTACAAATAATATTGTCCAAATGTTCTTCATTGTCCAAATGATCTTCATTTTAATACTGGAAAAAAATAAAGACATTAGTAAGATGATAAATAGTTATGATGCTAATTGAGTATTATTAGTTTTTTATAGTAATTAATTAATGCACTGATAAAAAATTTAACTTGACTCAATATCAAGAATCTTGAACCAAGAACACCATTTTGAAGAAAATCAAACTCTTGACTCAAGAACAAAAATTCTTAAATCAAGAAAATTGTCTTGAACCAAGAATTATATTTTGACTCAAGAATTTTTCCTCTTCACTCAAGAAATTCTTTTTCTTCAAAATGGTGTTCTTGGTTCAAGATTCTTGCTCTTGAGTTAAGTTAAATTTTTTATCAGTGTGGTTATAGTTCAAAAATTTACCTCCTTTGAAAAATAAAAATTTATTTAGCCGGAATTGCGATACCCGCGATTTTGATAACGGCCTCTGCCGACCCGATTTTGGTAACGGCCTCCCCGCGATTACCACGATTTTGGTTTTTTTTTTTTTTTCCAATTTGCTCGAGACTTCCCCGCCGATTCTTGCCGTTTTTTCCCCGATGTATCTTCTTCCTTATTAGATTTATCTTCCTCCTCATTACTAATTAGAGCACCATTCTTTTCAATTGGCGGTATTTCCGGGGTGCTTGGCTCACCTTCTCGAGCCTCCTGGTAAGCCTGAATGGCCTCCTGCGCAGTCTCAAAGAGGATCTTCAAGTTTTTTATTAAAAAAAAAAAAATTCAGTACATTAATAAATTTACCGTGTCTTTAAAAATTAATGTAAAAATAATTTTACCTGCTTTTGCAGCATCCTCCACTCCTTCCATTTCAGATATTTTTTTTTCCTGACAAAAAAAGTATAGAAATTTTCAGATATCGGCTGATTAAATTGTCATAAAAGATGAAAAGAAAAAATTTAACATTTAGAAGATTTCAAAAATTATGCGTGTAATTTTTTTATTTTTCTTTTTACTTCTAAACAATTTGTTGAAAGAAATCAAAAATTGTTGAACGTCGGCTAATTTCACTATCATAAATTTTTTTTGAAGTGAAACTTCTTTAGGTGCATGAGGGTAAAATTTTTTACGGATGAAACGCAATAATAATAATAATAATATGAGCGTAACGCAGCATGCAACGTTCGTGACGAAGAAGAGGATGGGCGATTAAAACCGATTGAGAAAGAGTGAGAAAGGGCGAGCGTAGCATGAAGCAGGTAGCCATGGAGTGAGAGTAGGGAGCAAGCAAGTGAGAAAGATCGAGAGAGAAAGTGAGATAGAGCGAACGTCGCACAGTGACATAAAGCGAGAGGTGGGAGAGAGCTATAGTGCGAAAGATTGAGAGAGAGAGAGAGTAAGGGCGATCGAGAAAAATTACACGCTATTGGTTTGTGTATTTGTTTAGTAGTTAAATGTTAGAACTTTAGATGGCATTCTGTCACATAACATCTTATGCCGTGAACGCAGATTTTTGAAGTGAAACTTCTTTGCGCGCATGAGGGTAAAATTTTTACGGATGAAACGCAATAATAATATGGGACGTTTTTGTCCAAGAAGAGGGAGAGAGCGATTGAGACCGATTGAGAGAGAGTGAGAAAGGGGGAACGTAGCATGAAGCACGTAGCCATGGAGCGAGAGGTGGGAGAGAGCTAGTGAGAAAGATTTTATAATTTGTATTAATTTTCGACACATTATTTTAATTAGAACTAGCAACCTGCAGTTACTATGCGACTGTCGTGATTTACGAATTATGAACAATAAAACTTTGGCTTATATTTATAAACACACTGTACATAATTTTAGTACTTTTTAAATAAATTTAAAAAATAATAGTGGTATCATAGGATCAATTACAAAAATAATTTAATGGACAAATGTGACCGAACAAATTTAAAGAACCAAAAAACTATTAAAAACTCCTCCAAAAAAATTAATTTGTTTCATTAAATTCATTAAACCAAAGTTTGTCCCAGGCATTTTAAGATCAGTCCCCTGTCAGAAGTTCAAAGCCAAAAAAAAAAATCCAGCGTCTTATTTTACCTTTTGTAAGGTTTATAAGGATCTAACTAGCCTTGAGTTAAAAACTATAGGGCTGTTAGCGCTTCATCGCCATTTTATTTAGTGTCAACGCACCGTTTGTGCTGGAAATATGTGTCTGGGCCACTTCAAAACTCAGTCCCCTGGCAGCTATTTTTATTTATAAAATTGGATCCATAAGTCTTAATATTATTCTAATTAATGTAAGTATTCATTGAGAACTTGAAAAGTTTAATGTATTGAAATAGTTTGCTTGATTTTTCTCAATTTGATAAAAAAACAGTCCCCTAGCAAACAGTCCCCTGTCATGTTATATGGCAAAAGATACACAAATATCGAAAAAGCAAAAATTAATTCGGCTGTTTATTTATTATGATTAAGCTGATAGTTTCTTATTCCTTGTTAATTTTTTTTCTAATAAAATCAAAAATAATTTGGTCGGACAATTTTGTACAGAATTAAGACGTCCTTACAGAGAATCACCCATATATATACATACTTATATAAACTTTTGAGCCATATGTATTTCCTAAATTAGTTGACGAGCTGAGTCAAAATATATCCAAATTTTTGAAAAGTTTCGTCATGAGGACCAATACAATAGTTAGATTTTCATACGATTCTCTACTATTCAAACACTACATCAATTTCATGAAAAACGTCCATTGCATAATAGTATTCCGGTGGCTGTAGAATCACACCTGGAATAATAAGTTTAACACTTTTAATTAATGCTATTTCTATTATCAATTTTGTAGTTTTACATGGTGATATTAATGCCATCGAATTTATGTTCACCATCTTTTTATCTTCTTATTTTATTTCACAGAACATAACATTTTTGGTAGCTTTAATTATTCGTTATGGTACAAATTTTTCAAATATTGTCTGCAAAATTTAAACAATCTATCTATCAGATCTCGATTGGATCCTTTGAAGAATGGACTACTGTATTTCATTTATTCCGATAGCATTAATCACTCGATATTTATTACATATTTAATGGACATTACTTCCTACTTCTAATACATCCTCCTCTTCATCAGTCCCGATATCTATATCATATAGGTTCTGCTCTTCTTCTTGATACGCGGGCTTCAGAAAAAAACTAGCATAAGCTAGGAAAGATTGAATGTTTAAAATATTTTGGTCGTATAATATCCAAGCATTGTTAATATCCTGATCTCTTTTTAATGTTTGGCTACGAGGATCGCGGATAGAAGTTCTAAATGCGTTACTGCTTGTAAATCTCGCAATTTTTCTGTAAGATAATAATAATATTAATAATAATAATAATAATAATAATAATGACATTAATTAAATACTTTTTTCCAATCAAAAATTATTACCGTAGTAATTAAACCCGCGAGTGGATTTCAATCACGATAATGTCTAACTAGTTTTACGTTTAATTTCTTAGGTATAACAAGATTGAGCCAAGTATCGAGTTAGAATAGTGTAAAAGAGTTAGTGGCTGTTAGATTAAGATGATAAAACTAATTATAAAATTATGCATTGAGAGAAAAATGAACTCGATTCAACGCGACTTGGCTCAGTTTCTTTACATGTTAGATTTTTATTAACAAAACAATATTGTCTACAAAAATGTTAATTATTATTTAATATTTCATTTTCGAATTATGTTATTATTATTATCATTTTTTATTTATTGATTATTTTCTATTATTGATAAAATTTCTAATAACATATATTAGACGATGTGACTTTGGTCAGATTGAAATTCATATAGGTATTTTCATTATCTGAAGAAATCTACTGCAACAACTGAACTCCTACAGTCGAAATGGCCGATTGACTTTTTAAACGTAAGGTAAAAGCCCCAATAGATGATCACGTACCAGTATATGATCACTCCATGTATTTGTATATCTATATTCACAAATATACCCTGATAGCCAAGTTGGCCGCAACTTTCTGTCAATCTACTGCCGCAACTTGTCACCAACTTGGCGGCAACTCTTGGAAAGTAACTCGGTTGGTGTCAACTTGTTCACCAAGTTGTCACCAAGTTGTCGGCAAAAGTTGCTCTGAAACTTTTTCACACCAAGTTGACGATAAGTTTCTCAAGAAATTTGGCGACATATTGCGGCAGTAGATTGGTCTCTTTTTTCTCAGAAACTTGTAGCCAACTTGGCGCCAACAGTTACAAATTCGGAAGTTGACCGCAAGTTGTCGCTAAGTTGGTGGCAACTATCTGACACCAACTTGGTTGGTCTGAAACTGTGGCTATCAGGGTAGGTATACAAATACATGGAGTGATCATATACTGGTACATGATCATCTATTGGGGCTTTTACCTTATATGATTTTAGGGAAACATCACGTTTAGAACCTTGAACGATTTACAAATGGCACACTTGTAATGCTATCGCTTTTAGAAGCTTTACATTTTTGAAGTATAACGTTTCTCAACATGAACATTCTTTAGACATCACATTTCCAGCATATACATTTTAGGATTAAGTAACGTTTATGAAAACTAATTTTCGGCGTGTCACATTTCTTAAGGTAGTTCCAGCATGAAATCACTTTTCGACAGATTCGACTGAAATTTTTTTTACGGGTTCAGAATAGCTTTATTTATAAATTCCTAAAATTTCATCATTTTTGACCGTTTAGATCGCGAGATATTTAAAGTCAAAGTTGGCGATTTTGAGGGTCATGTTCCATTTAAAGTATGTAAAATGTCCGGTCTCTCCAACTATTTTTTATTATATTAAAAAATTCTCTCGACAGAATTGGAAAAAAACTTAGGAGAGTGTTGAAAAATGTTTTTAGAATAAGTTAAAAAAAAATAAAAATAGCACCTCACCGTTTTGTTATCGAGATATAATAATTAGAAGAAATAATTTTCGATCCATTTCTAACCTACTCATTGAACAATTTATAGCGATTCGGCAACGCCGTACGCAACGCTCCCTGAAATAGTGTAGCATAAAAAGCGGGAAATTCAAATCTTTCACGGTTTTCAAGAGCAACGTTGCCAGATCACTAGACTAACAATATGTAATTGTATGTATGAACGTCTGTGTGCCGAGGCTTTTAAATTTTTGTCCATAGTAAATGCTCTGACTATACTATACCACGCTGGAGCTACGTTAAATGTGCTTATCTCGATATCAGGCGTTTGGGATATTGCACCTTGCTAAAATCATTACGTTTTGTATAAGGTAAAAGCCCCAATAGATGATCATGTACCAGTATATGATCACTCCATGTATTTGTATACCTATATTTGTGAATATAGATATACAGATACATGGAGTGATCATATACTGGTACGTGATCATCTATTAGGGCTTTTACCTTAGTTTCTGTTAGGACTAAGTTGTGGCACCCTGCAAGAGAATTAAAAAAACCCACAAAAAACAGTTTCACTGTAAACCGCCGCGCCAAGTACACATCCAACTATTGTTACAAACTATAATAATTCAATTTTTACAAAAAACTATTGAATCGAAAAAAAAAAACGAAGTACAAAAAAAGTACTTTCGTATTTCAATAGGCGTACCGCTTCTGTGCAACCCGAGGACGAAATTAAAAATCTACATCAACAATACGACTAAAAAAATCAATAATTTCGCGGTGCTTTGGCCTGATTTAAAAAAATTTTTTTTTTTTAATATTAAGCATTCGATTAAAAGGAAGTTGATCAATAGGTCTTACATAAAGATTTCTAGTCGCATTATTTATTAATTAATTATTGCGTGATAAATCAATTATGATACCATTTTTTGTGAAATTGTAGGTATGATTTAGCATTGGTGCGGCGGTGGTGCAGCGGTAGTGCGGCGATGCTAGGGGGAGTAAATTTTTAGCGTGCGGCGTAATAGTCCGCCAAACGGCGGTCGTGCAGCAGTGGTGCGGCGGTATGGTGCGGCGGTGGTGCAGCGGTGGTGCGGCGGTCGAACGAAATTTATTAT
The DNA here is from genome assembly GCF_020080835.1 of Cotesia glomerata. Taxonomy (NCBI): domain Eukaryota; kingdom Metazoa; phylum Arthropoda; class Insecta; order Hymenoptera; family Braconidae; genus Cotesia; species Cotesia glomerata. Next base: position 20,450,813 of record NC_058164.1, read on the forward strand.
TTTTCCGTAAAAAATAATAATTTCATTTTTACTCGGGAAATAAGAAAATTCGCCCTAAATTTGTAAAATCTCTCGTAGAATCGAAAACAGGCGCAAGCAAAAGTTTTCAAACTGGCGATATATTAAATAATTGTTAAGATCCAATAATTTTTTGTAATATATGCATAATTGGTAAAAAGAAACTTATTAACAATGATGTCAAGTGTTAGTGTCTTAGCAATAATAAAAAAATATAGAGCTAAATATGTGAGGAGGTTATGTTGACATATGATGAGAGAATAGAGACACGTTGTCTCACGCCATATATTGGACGTGTACTTGGCGCGAGCACTATCGTGTCTCCGGATTTGATTACATTCCCTGATAGCCACAGTTTCAGACCAACCAAGTTGGTGTCAGATAGTTGCCACCAACTTAGCGACAACTTGCGGTCAACTTCCGAATTTGTAACTGTTGGCGTCAAGGTGGCTACAAGTTTCTGAGAAAAACAAGACCAATCTACTGCCGCAATATGTCACCAGATTTCTTGAGAAACTTGTCGTCAACTTGGTGCGAAAGAGTATCGAAAGCAATTTTTGCCAACAACTTGGTGAACAACCGAGTTCATTTCCAAGACTTGTCGCCAACTTGGTGACAAGTTGCGGCAGTAAATCGACGGAAAGTTGCGACCGACTTGACTATCAGGGTTTATTATTGATAACTGGAAGTATTGATAAGCTAGAAGTGAAAATGTTCATCAGTCGATAAGTAAAGATTCTTCAAAATAATAATAGTGTAGCTCTGTAGATATGCTATAGTAAACGCACGTGGGTCAAAATAAAAATAAAAAATGGCACTGTTCATACGTGCATCATCTAATAAATCGTTTTTATCATTTATAAATAAATATCACCAAAAATTACTAATCAATTCATCAAAAAAAATTGTGATTACGCGCAAACCTGTTCTGACAGAAAATAATTTAACCACTTCACAGAATTTCGGGACGCTGACTGCTGATTATAACCAAAAAAATGACACCGAAAATTCTCAAGGTAAATGTTTTTCCAAAATAAGTTTTTGAAGTTTAATATTGCGAATGTTTTTATTAGGTGAAAGTAGAAATAATCACGGGGGACAAGAAGTTGAATCGTTTGGACTTTTTGACAAGTTTTTATTACAACGCAAGTGGGAAGCCAAAAAATCAGTTATTATTCAAGTTAAATCCGCAGAATCTTATGAAGATTTATATTCATATTGTCAAACTTTTGGACCTATTCATTACATTCGACATTATTCGCTGAATGATGTAGATAAGAGACCAGTGAGTATTTATAATGTAAAAACTAATAGTTGAAAAAAGTAATTGATAATGGCAGAAGTATCATCAGCAGGTCGGTGAATTTCATTTAATTTTTAATTAAAAACATATAAGTTATGATTGAGGTAAACGCGAAAATGTCAACTATTTTGTAAATTTCTGGTTATTACATTTTTTTTCTTTTGGCTTTTGACAACTCGCTAATTGAATTTATTTTAAATCTACAATTTTAGAGATTAATTTCGAGAGTACCAAGAACTTGAAATTAAAATATAACTTATGACATTAAAGTTAGCAGTCACTTAACAATTTTTTAATTTTATTTATCAAAAAAATTTGTTGCAAAAAATTATTTTCAAAAAATTGCATTTTTTATTTTTTAAAATTTCTACATGTCAATTTTTTTTTTCTAATTTTTTTTTGCCATAATTTATTTTTTATAAAATTTTTAAAATTATTAAATATATGCTAAATTAATATTCATGTATAACATTTATAATTAACTCTAGATTTAACAATGATATTTATCATTCTGAAGTCTTAACAAAGGAATTATTTTTGGGAGCCTAAAAATAAAAGCACGTAAACAATAATTGTATTTATTAAAAACGGATTAATACTCCATAAGATAATATTAATTTCTTTGTTGCATACAAAAGTGCGTGAGAAAGAAACAAACAATTATTACCTAATTAGGGTATTAAAATGCCCATTACTCTATTAAAGATAACAAAAATTTTAACCCTACACAAAGTAAAAATTATTCGACCTATCATCTGCATCAAACAACCAAATAGTATTAATAATAAATAATTATTTATTTCAGAATTTTTTCTTAATTGAGTTTCAACATTTATCATCGTTTCAATCGTTCATGGAAGAAGCTACACACTTGGACATTAATGACGTCATGCCAGCTCGTTCACAAATTTTATATTTTCGCGAAGAGCAGCGGCAAAAATCGAGTTCATTACCAAAAATTGAAAAAAACAATACGATACCGCCGCTAAAAATCCCCACTCATAATCCAAATAAAGCTATAACAAATGAATATATAAAAAAACTTATAAGTATAGATAGATCAGTGTCTGAACAAATGATGTTAATTTATGAGAATATCAAATTACAGGATATCGATGTACGATTACGTTTTCTAGTGGCTAATCAAATAGAGTCAAGTTTATCCGGTTTATTTCCGAATTCAGCAGTTTTACCATTTGGTTCATCTGTTAATGGGTTTGGTAAAAGTGACGCGGATCTCGATTTAGCAATTAATTTACGAATAAAATCGGGATCACCAACAAGTCGGGTAGTGTTTCACACAAAGGAAGCAAAATACGATCACCGGGAACCAATGATACGTTTATTAGATTCAATATCTGGATTAATGCGTACTGCTATTCCAGGCGTCTCAAGAGTGGCAAGCATACTCAAGGCGCGTGTTCCAATTGTCTCCTTTGATCATGTTTATACCGGCATGGAATGTGACCTAAGCATCACCAATTCGACAGCTATTTACATGTCGGAATTACTGTATTTATTTGGTGAATTCAATGATAAAGTAAGGCCTTTGGTTTATACTGTTAGACTGTGGGCTTCATTTGTCGGTTTGACTAATAGTAGATCACCTGGACCATGGATAACTAATTTTTCACTCACATTACTCGTATTATTTTATTTACAACAAAAAGGAATTCTGCCGTCCATTGATTATCTTTACCGTCATGCAAGTAAGTATTTTATCTCACTCAAATAAATGAATCGTTTATTTGAAAAACCCCATAAGTCATATTTTTTTAAAAATCGGGTTTATTCCATTTTTCGGTTCTTTGAGTTTCCCTTCATTTATACCAGCACCAAAAAATATTAAATCCGTGTTCAAGACCTAACCAATCGGTTGATATAAATCTCGTTTACTTGAGAAAGCCCATAAGTCAGTGACTTATAGGGTTTTTCGAATAAATATTCAAGTTCAAAATTCCAAAAATAAATTTCTTTTTGTTTTATTTTTTTTTTTTTTTTTTTTAAACTTCTAAGCGGAAAAATTAAATTCAATGCAAAATACTTAAATTTTAATCATTTTCGCAGTATGGGTTTAAAAAAATTAAATTAAATTATTGTTTTATTGTTTGATGTGATTTCATTGACTTTAATTTTAAAATAATTGGTTATTAGATAATTAGAAACTAAATATACTGTTCGGCTGCCCAATTTCAAAACACAGTAACTAACATTTAGAAATTTTAAAAAATTTTTCTTATTAAAAAAAAGTTTGCCTGCCAAATTGATGAAAAATTTAATTTATGAATAGAAAATACTTGAATATGCATATTTTTAAGAAAAAATACTTTAAATTAAGGTTTAAAAGTTATAAAAAATGCAACAATATTAAAAAAAATTAGGTATAAAAATTTTGCAGTTACTGTGTTTTAAAATTGGGCAGCCGTGTTAAATACTTGAATTTTAATGAGTTTTACTATATTTGCTTGATGGATTAAAATTAAAAATATGTTGTTTTATTGTTGACTCTGATTTAACTGATTTAAATTCTGAAATTAATGATAACCAAATAAAAATATATTATATTTACTATTAAATACTTTGATTTCAATAATTTTTGCAATTTTAGTTTCATTAAGTTAGATTGTAATAAATTAAAATGTTGTTTTATTGTTGACTCTCAGTTCACTAATTTGAATTTAAAAATAGATGATTTATTATAATTTTCGTTAGTTGTAGTTCCAATACAAATTTTGTACTTTATTTTATAAATATAATAAATGATTGACAGAGAAAAATTAATAAATTAATGATTTTATTACTATTTTGTTCGTTTTGGTGAGAAACCCCATAAGTCAATCAACTTCAAATCATTATTGTGAATAGTAGTAATTAACAATTAAATTTTTTCATGCTCGAATATTTTTTCGGGATACTAGCATTATTATTATTCATCATTGGTTCATGATGTTAATGCAAACTTAACCGAGAAAAATGTTTTTTGCTTCTGAAAAATTTAATATTTTTGACTTATGGGGTTTCTCAAATAAACGATTCAAATGGCTTCGAGAAAATTTAAAAAATAATATTCTATTGTTTTTTAGGAAAATCAGATGTGCGGATTGCAGATACTACAGTGGACTGCACATTTTTACGTGATATAAAAAAATGGCCTCCATCCAAGTGCTTATCTTTATCGTTAGAAGAGTTGTTATTCGATTTCTTTTGTTTTTATTCGGAATTTGACTTTGCATCACTAGCTATATCGTTACGCGAAGGGAAAAGTATTAATAAACCACACTCTAACCATGCAGGACTTTATATATGTAACCCGTTAGAAACATCGTTAATGGTAAGTAAAAATGTATCTGTTACCGAAACATTGTCATTATCCAGCAACGTACGAAGAACTACATCGCTTATGGATGGAGGTAATTATTATTACCGTCGTGGTTTGCTTGATATATTTGTGGGAAAAACCAGATTCGAAAGAACATACAAAAATCCTTTAAAAGTTAAGCCTCCTGCTATCAATACTGGACCGTTATTTAAAACATTATTTTCTTCTGAGATGACTAGTAGTAATGACAACTATGATAATATAAACACAAAAGATAGAAGTGATAATGATAATAAGAGAAACTACACAGGTAATAATGTAAGCCAAATCGATAGTGGTAGTAGTAAAAATGATGATAGTAATGATAATAAATTTTTTAAAAATCAAAACAGACGTCAAGAACCCAGATGAAATTTTTCAAATAAAAAAAATTTTAAGAAAAAGTCATTTTTATTTTCTTAAAATTTTATAGTAAAATAATTATGCTCCGATAAATTAAAAAATTTATTATATTTTTTTCTAAAATTTTTCATTTTGATTTTGATTAAAACTCAATAAAAAAACTCAAAGTATTTTATAAAAATATTTAACAAATAATTTTTACCCTTTAGAATTTAGTAACGTTTTTATCGAAATAAAACGATTTTTTTTTATATTTTCGTATTATGTAATTCATTTACATAATCTGAAGTTACAGTTGAAAAAAAAAAAAATTTTTTTTTAAATCAACAGTACTAAAAAAATATGTAAATTTGGATGTAATTTTGTATCATACTTATAGAAATACTATCTAATTTTTAGTAACAAATTAAAGTAATTTTTGTATTGAGCTAGAAATCTGGATTTAAATTCCACCCGTTTTTTTTTTTCATAAATTGGTAAAACTATGATTTGACATAATTAAAACAAATGTGAACTTAACAAGGTGGATTACATATTTCACTCCTGCTTTAAAAATATTCCAACTATTTGAAGTTTATAATTTTCTTTTCTTGTTAATAAAATGTACATAATTAATCTATAAATAATAAGTTGAAGTGTAATAACTTTTGTAAAATAAATAGTAGATAAAAAAAAAAAATTAAACACAATTATAAATAAAATTTTTTTTATATAATTCGATTTATTAATATTAACTTATTCAATAAATTAATTATAATTATTCTTTCAATTTGCGACTTTTAATCCATTTATATACCAAGTATACATCTTTTGATACGTATATTTTGTCCACTTGTATATATTTATATTTATATATAACATTATTGAATAATTTACTGAATTCAAAATTTTATTTGTTTTCGTTAATTATTCATAATTTTTATTTGTTTAATTACTTTTCGGCCATTATTCGGTGATTAATCACTTATTTTATAATATTTACGATTTATATTAAGTATATTTAATGTCCTTGTAGTGAGCATACTAGAATTATTCTGAGAATAAAATTAATTATTATTTTTTTTAAAAGAAATATTTTTTATTGTATTTAAATCGACTCAATTTTATTGAAATTAATTATTTATTGACAAAAAAATTTTATTTCCCTAGAAATTCTTTATTTTTGATCATTATTTATTTTATTTATATACAAGAACCCTTGAATTACAAAGAAAATGTCAAAAATCAAATAATACATCGTAGAAAACTCACACAAAAAGTATCTTTAAGTAATTTTGAAAGTTGAAGAAAAAAAACTTTAAAAAAAAAATTGTATCATTATATACAACGAGAAAAAAATCTTTTAATTAATTTAACAAATTTAAAATTAAAATTAATTTACATAACTTCGATTCAAAATAAATTTATCCTTAAAATTCGTCCAATAAATTGTCCGCTTTTTGCATCATTTTCATCGCTCAAGAGCTCTACAATGCGTATATTTATTATAAACGTACTTTATCGTCCATAAAATTGAATTTATTTATTTATTGTTTAAATTCGTAATACCATGGCAACTGGCAGTGTTGTTTTCTAATACAAATAATCTTACATTGATTATTATTATAATTATTATTAATTTTATTTAATATATACTTTTTAACAATATTCAATATTTATTAACTAATTTGATTAATAAATTTATTAAAATTTTGATAATATACATCAACTTTTTGAATTTCTGAAATGTAAAGATAAATTTATCCTCAAACTTGCTAAATAATAACATTTTCCTAACAAATAATACAAATATGAACTTGTAAATAAAATAGTTGAAATATAAAATTATTTTACAAATAGCAAGGAGGAAAAATTTGCCTTTGCGTTTTTTTAAACAATTTTATATAACGTCCTTATCAGTAAACTTTTTTTTTACTTCTTAATTTAAAATTAAAATTAACTAATATTTTTTATTAATTTGCCCCATTCAATTATAATTAATACTATTCACTTTTTTTCTAATAATCTAATAAAGGCTCCTAAAAGTGCGTCATATATTATTTCAATTATTTAATATCATTATAAATAATTATTTAATATCTGCGTGTGTTTCAATAATTATTCTTATAATTATAATAATTTATATTATTAACCATTAAGAACATTTATAATGCAATGAATGGTAATATTTGGGAAGAAAAGTAACAATGTACAATATTAAAAATAACAAGGATAAAAATTATAATCAACTGGCACTGCCGGTTTATTTTTGAGCGTCTACAGCTTTTTTTCATTAATAAATAAATGTTAATATTCATGTAAAATTTTTTTTTATCTAATTGATAAATTATTTTTTGTATAATACATAATTTTTCGAAATTAATCTAAATTTCAAATTGGACTGAAATGGGCACGAGCTCAGAAAATGCTTTTTTTGTTGCGTATAGATATAGCGGATACTTAAAAGTGAAACATCTAAAATATAATATTTTTGTAAGCTCAACGGTGAATTTCTGCCTTAAATCCCTTCAATAAGCTGCTGCAACATGAAATTTATGAAAGCAAAACTTTTAATGACTGCCCATTTCCTTCCGAAAAAAAGTTTCGTTAAAAAAAATAACTTATTAAACTATAAAAATATGTATATTTAACTTTAAAAATGTAACTTTCATAAACTAAACAAAACAATGCTTACTCGATATTGGCATGGATGAGTAATAAATTACTTCACTATCAAATATTAAATATATACATATACATATATATATATATATATATATATATATATATATATATATATATATATATATATATATATATAATAAATAACTATACCTCAAAAAAGACTTATCAAAATTCAAATCCAAATTATACAACAATATATACTGTTATAAAATAATAAATAACAGTATATAAATATTAATTAATTAGTTTTACTTTTACGATGATGCCGATGATGATGAGCATGGTAATGCCTCTGATTTCTAGTTTCTTGGACTGCAGCAACAAGAGTCCTTACCGCTTCCTCGTGGCCTTCTAAACTGTCAGCCTTCTTCAGAGGACCAAGACCAGTCGCGTTTGCTTCAGCAGCAGCAATAATTGCTGAATGAGCGGCGGACCGTTTACTTTTAGGTCGTGGGAACGTTTCCCATGATCGTTGTTTCGAAACAAGACTTGGTGTAGATTTAGCTGTTGATCCTATTAGTACTAGCAGTGTTTTTCGCGGGTCTTTGCCAATTAACGCACCATCAGTGAGACTTGATCTCCTGCTACCACCAGATCCTGTGGTGCTCAGACTGTCACAGCTCGCCCGTCTTTTTCTTCTGCCATCAGCGGTTTTTTCACTTGAGTAAAAAACATCCTCAGAATCACTTGCGGGATATACTCTCACGCTTTTTTGACGCTGCTCGTTCGCTTTTCCTGTTCCTGTTGTTGGTTCTTCTGGTGCTGCATGAATTTGAGCTTGAACTCGGGATTTTTTAACGTCTCCTAGGGTTGATGCTTCTGATATTCGTTGATATTCACTTTCTTCAGTTGCTCCTTTTTTAAATGAAAATAGAAAACAAACATTGCATTAATCATAAAAATTAAATTAATATTTTTGTAATTTTTGGAAAGTTATCATTATTTAAATGAAATTCTTTGTATAAGTATTCAGAAAAAAAAATTAAGTTGAATCAAGTAAATAATTTTGAAGAACTTTATCTACTTGATTTAAGCAGAAAAATTCTCAAGCTAAGAAATTTTTCGATAATTATTCACAAGTGGGGTCAACCCTATTCTGGGCAATAACTAGGTGAAAAATTAACATTTTTTAATTTTTTTTTATTCTGTTTGTTTTAACGGCGCATTTATGATAAAAAATTTTGTGAATGGATAAAATAAAGATTTTGATAGCTTTTTTTCCTTTAAAAGTTGAAAAAAATTTTGGCTTTTATGTTTTTGGATAAAATTTCTATTTTATCTTTTTTGATGTTTTTGATATATTTTTTTTAAAGTACATAAAAAAAGAACAATTAAAAAAAAATTGATGAATTTGATCAAAAAAAAAAAAATTTAACATGGCCCAGCATGGGTTGACCCCACTTGTAAATAATTAGCAATTTTTCTTGATTTAAGTAAATTTTACTTGATTCAAGAGTTTTTCGTCTAGATTCAAGATAATGAAACTTTTCAAAGTTATTTTTTTGGTTCAAAAATTTTTTTCTTGATTCAAGTTAATTTTTTTTTTTTAAATTCAGTATATGCTTATTACAATTTGCAAAAAATGATGGGAGCTTTGTTCTTTTAATAAATTTATTACTCAAATTCTGTTAATTAACTATTTGATCAGCAATTTTAAATCCATTTCATAAATTTGATACTTTGCAAAAATAACTACCACAAGTAATCAAATATTTTTGTTATTTAATATTCTGGAAAATATCCGTATAACGTTCTGTCTACTATTATAGAAATATTAGGGCGAGTCTAGAGCTGAAAACAAACAAAAGAAACAATACAAGTGAAACGTAATAATCAATAGAAAGATTCTTCTTTTATAATTTCAAATTATCGGTTTTTTTTTCTTGAAGAAAAATAAATTATAAAAAAGAAAATTGCAAAGAAAAAAAACTGCTTCTGTCTTTTAAATTTTAATTACTTAAAGCCGATAATAAAATTTTCGACTTCTTTTAATTGTCTCATTACAGAATCAATACCCGGAGCTTTTATCCTAACTCAAAATTGTTGAGTTTTTCTTTAGAATTAATTTATAAATCATAATGACAATAAATAATTACCAGCATTATCTTTTTGAGACTGACTTTCACTGTTTTTATTATCCTGCTCCACACCATCGGCATTATTGTCGCCAGAGCCGCCTTTCAATGACCGATAAAGAGAACGTACTTTGCTGGTAGAAGACGAACCAGGTGGTGTTTTAGGCTTGTGACCACTGTCAGGTGACTTTCGTGACCGACGACTTTGACTACGATCTCTGCTCCCTCCTTCTTCTTTGTCTCTACCTGGTGATTTCTTACGGTCTTCGCGGGTTCGTGCTTTTTCGATTAATTGACTCAGTACCCCGCGTTTAGCTTCTGATGATTTGGCCGTACCATAAACAATAATATTACCACCGGAATCTAAAAGTGCTCCTACTCCGCCCGAGGGAGTTCTGCATCTTGGCACATCTTTTGATTCTGTAACAGAAAAATTTTAATTATCTTTATGAAAGAAATCTTAAACTTACACCGAAAATAATTACTTTTACAAGAAATATATGGTTTTATTGATGTAAGAAATTAACTTGATAATCAATCAATAAAATAAAACTGTAAATGAGCAAAAGTTCTTGAGAAAAGTTTTCCTCTAACAAAGCGCTTTACTGTTTTCAGACAAATTTGTTTCTTTTGGGTTAAGATACTATTTTATTTCATTAAAATATGAATCAATTTATTTTAACTTAAATCTATGTTCGTATTTTATTTCAATTTCAATTTTTTAAGTAAATTATCCGGTAAACCCCACTGAAAAAAAAAAAAGTAAATTTGACTGAAGAGCAAAATTCTTGAATAAAAAAAATCGTTATGAAGAACTTTATCGTCTTCATTTAAGTAGAAAATTTTTTAAACGGAAAAAAAAATTTTTTTTTTGTTTAAGCAAATTTTACTTGAGTCAAGAATTTTTCTCTTGAATCAAATTTACTTTTTTTTCAGTGTAATCGGTTAGAACTATTCTTACAATAATCAAAAACGTTGATTATATGAACATGCACGTAAAAAAGAAAGAGGGAAAAATTACATTATAAATAGTGACGTGTCGCTTCAAATTTAAAACTAGAAAAATTGCAATCCAAAATAACATTTTTAAAATTCAAACTTTGAAAGATAATTTTTATAGCTTTAAATGTAATATTTATACATTTTACAATGTACATCTTACAACATTTATAAAAATTACATTCTGAAACTATAATTTTTCTAGTTTTTTTTTTTATGAAGCGCCACGTTACATTATATATAATGTAAATTTTCCCTCCTTTTTTTTTCCATGTGATTTTTAGAGTAAAATAAATTTACGAAATAAACATTTATTAATATTTACATTTAATCCAAAAGTAACAATTCGGGTTTAAATGTTTTCGAGAAGAAACTAATTCTTACTAAGACTATAAGTACACATCTTTAGAAGAAAACAAAATTATTGTTAATTTTCGAGCCATGTTCTTGAATAAAAAATTGAACAGTTATCGACCGAAGATATTGGTCTCAAGTCAAGATGATAAGATTGAAGACAAAAAATTCTTGAAGTGCAATAACAGGTCGTGTTTAAAATATGTTTGTCCTTGGATCAAGATTATTCTTGAATAAAAAATTTCTTTATCAGTGTAAAAATAAAAAATTCTCTTACCTTTTATATAAAAGATATTATCAGCCATATTAGAGCCCTTGGAATGTCGACAATCTTTGGAAGATTGCTGCTGCTGCTGCTGCTGTTGTTGTTGTTGTTGCTGCTGCTGTTGAGGTTGCTGCTGTTGGGGTTCTTGCATCTGCAGCCTTGTAAAATGCTCCAAAAGTGCTTGTAAATGTTGATGACTAGCAGCATCAGCAACAGCAGCGTTCATTTCACCGGCGGAAATTCCCGCAGAGAATGACTTTATAAAAGGTTCCATTTGTTGGGATACTGATTGCAATTGTTTGAGATCAGCTTTCAATGTTAGAATATCTTTCATCTGAGAATGGAATATCTCCTTCTCAATGTGTATTTTACATAGCTGTTCTTCCCACAGCGCATCGAATATATTTCTCAATCGCTCTAATTCAATTTGGTGATGCTCCAATTCCTGTTCAAGTAATCGACAATCTCTTACAGCGTGTTCATACCGTACACTTATCGGTGGTGTGTTGACACGCCTCAACACAGTTACATCACGTTGCAATTCGCTTATCCGATTTTTAACAGCTATTAATTGGTCATTCAATTCTTTTAGTTGGGAATCAAATGTGCGGCAGTGGCTGCTGAATTGCCCGTTGTCTGACCCCAATTTTGATATTCTAGATGTTAATTTCGTGGTCTGTAAATTATAAAGAAGATATAAATAATAATTATTATCTGCATCTGATAAAGTTATTCTGAATACGATGGATATAATATAATAAGTTCTTGACCTAGTTTCATCGGTTATAATGGCCAAAAAAAGATTACGAATTATTGAAATACGAAATAGGCTGAAGGAGGACGGAATTGGCTGCCTGAGGAAATAAGTTTGTGTCATTATTTAGATCGGATATGATGCTTTAATTGGGATATTGATTATTATAAATTTACTATTTATGCACGCCCATTAGATATCGCAAACAAGAAATTAATTTTTCTAAGAATAAGAATTAATTTATAAAATTTTAATTTTTTTGCAAGTCGACAAATGATGTCCACAGTCTATATCGAATCACCAAATAAATACTTTAGTTCAGATATATTAACAGGTTTTGAATTGGGGATGTTTAGATCCCATTCTATGTCGGTATAAATATGCTTAAATGAGATAACTGAGACACACCATCTTAGTATGTCAGCCACTTTTGAGATGACCGAAATAGCAGTACGCATTAGCCCATATATTGAATCTAATAAACACCATTGGTTCCCGGTAATTGTATTTCGCTTCTATTGTGTGAAATACTACTCGACTTGTTAGTGATCCCGATTTTATTCGTAAATTAATTGCTAAATCGTGATTCGAGTCACTTTACAAAACCCGTTAACAGATAAACCTATTGGTAAAACTGTTGAATTCGGAAATAAACCGGATAAACTTGACTCTATTTGATTAGCCACTCGAAAACGTAATCATACATCGATATCCTGTAATTTAATATTATCATAAATTAACTTCATTTGTTCAGACACTGATTTATCTATACATATAAGTTTTTTTAAATATTCATTTGTAATAGTTTTGTTTGGATAATTAGTGGCGTTTATCAGCAATTCTTGATAATATACTAAATTTTTGCTGCTGCTTCTTTTGAAAATATAAAATTTGTGGACAAGCCGGCATAACGTTATCAATATCCAAGTATGTAGCTTTTTCCATAAGCAATTGAAACGATGGAGAATGTTGAAATTCAATTCAGAAAAAATTCTAAAATAAATAATTCTTTGTTATTGGTACTATTTTGTTGTTTAATGCAGATGAAAGATCGGTTAATTTTTACTTTGTGTATGATAAAAATTTTTGTTATCTTTAACAGAGTAATGAGCGTTATAATATACTAATTAGGTAATAATTGTTTGTTTCTTTGTCACAAACTTTTATATGCAACTCAAAGAAATTAGCATTATTTTATGGAGAGTTAATCCGAGTTCCTAACACATACAATGATTGTATTATTTTCGAGTTTTTCTTTTTAAGCCGCGAAAAATAATTCCTTTGTTAAGACTTCAGAATGATAAATATCACTGTTAAACCTAGAGTTAATTATAAATATTATATTTCAATTTTAAGCTCTTCGTACTCTTGAAATTAATTTGTAAAATTATAAATTAAAAAAAAATTCAATTCGTGGGTTGTTAAAAGCTAAAAGAAAAAAATGTAATAACCAGACATTTATGAAATACTCAACATTTTTCACGTCTACCTCAACCATTACTTTAACAATGTTCTTTATTACTCACCTGAAGTAGTGACTGCTCATTAGAAATCTGATGAGTGTGCTCGTACAAATCTTTCTGTTGATGCTGCTGTTGTTGCGCAGTATTTATTTGTCCCAAAAAAGGTTGTAATGCCCGTGCGAATTCAATTCTATAATTTATTTTAAAGTGACCAGCCAATACAGGTGGTCTGGACGGATGTCCAAGCTGTGCGACGCGTCCAAGTCGCTCAAGCATGGGATGAGCAAGCTCTAAAAATTGGTATTTAGTGGCACCACTGGTAAAAACTGTGCACAACATTAAATGCATTTGCAATACAGGTATTGCCGAGCCTAGACTAAGTAATTGTCCTCGGACCAACCGCTCTTTTGTTTCAAATTGACGTTGCAGTTCCGCCGATACAGATGTATGTGTTTTAGTAACAGCCTCTTGCATGCCCTGGCAATAAGAATTAAGTGAACGTTTTTCCGATTCTAAATTATGTCTCAATTCTTCCAATTGGCTTTTCAGTGCCATTAAACTATCGTGTACGCCAGCTTGCAATTCGCAAAGTGAATTGGCAGCGCGCTCCATTTTTTTATTAGCCTGTTGCCATGCTGTATCAATGTCAACGCAATGAATTCGTGCATCTGCTGGTGTATCACGAAAACAAGTCGCGCATAACATTGATTTGGTACTTTGGCTGTACATTATAAATAAATCACCATGCGAGGGACAACGTCTTTGAGTATCTTTTGAGCATTTACTCATGTGCACAACTTCGTGTGATGAAAACATTTTTGCGCGATGAGTATTTTCACGGCAGTGTGTACATAGTGCTTGACCTATGAATTATAATTATGTCACTATATTAATATACAGAGCTACGGAAAGATTTTTATTAAGGGAAAAAAAGTTTAATAAAATGGATGCTGGGTATTTTTAATGAAAATTTCTTCGAAGGTATCAGGTCAATGAAAAATTTTTGCAAAACGTATCAAATTTCAATCTAAAAAAAAGAACTTGTCTTTTACTTTTCACAGCATTTTAGCCTTAAAATTTGACTATTGTTTTATATGAGAAATGCTTAATTTTACGATCACCTGATTCTTCGGGTAAAAAAAAATTTTTTTTTTTGTTTTTGCGGTATTACTTATCTAAATTTTTCAATGAAAGTTGAAAAAATTTTAATTCTTTGGTTTGAAATTAGAAAAACTCCAATTTGTCCAGTTCTTTGTAGAAATTCGTAAAAAATCAATTTTTAGAGTTTCATAATATTTTTTTTTTTCCTATAAAAGCATGAAAAACTCAACGAATAAAAGAAAGTGTAATAATATCACGATTTAAACTTTTTTTAAGAATTGAGTTAGTTTATTCTTCAAATTTTAATATTGAAAAGAAGCAGATGACCATAAAATGAAACATTTATTGCTATTAATTTATTCAAATAATTGTCAAAAATTGAATTACAAAAGTTTTTGGTATTTAAATTATCTTCAGTTATTTTATACATAATAATGTGTGAGTTCATAGGGTGGAATTTTTTCATTTAAAGCCTGAAATTATAATTTGTCTCATATTCATTTTTTAATTGAGAATTTTAATTCAAAATTTTACAGCCCTTATTTTTATTTGATTAACTTTCTGTAAAATAATTGCTAAATTTTTTTTTAAAGATTGATTAAAGTCTTATTGATTAAAATTAAATATGCTATAAAAATGAATTCTTATAATTTTTTCGTGTCTTCAAAATTTTGTCTGGAAGTTAAATTTCAAATTTTTATAGATAATTTTTATTCCACACATATTTTATTTACAATTTATTGTGTTTCATTCACAAAATTTGAATTAAAACTTTCAAAAAACTATATTTAGTTTTGATTTTATATTTTTTTGATTTTTATTGTAGCCAGTAAGGCAAAAATTAATTTAACGATAAAAAAATTTATTATTTTTGATAGTATATTGTGTGATAAGAGATAAAACAAGACGCTTTCAGACTAAGTCTAGGGTGGAGTTGAGAAGTGGCACTACCCGAACTTTGAGATCGTGTTTCATTCTGTGTCACACACTACTATGTTTTTCAAGACTTTCTGCATTGAAACCAAGTTTTAGTATCACCACCCAGTGAAAAACAATCCAATTTAAGGACAATGAACTATTATATTACCAAGAATGTGAATTCTGATTGCAAATCACAGTAAAGAAAAAAAAAAAAATTCTAAAACTAAAAATCTTAAAAAATATGTTTTTGTATTTGCAATAATTTATTCAAACTGAAATAGGAATTAATTATTTTTGCTAAAATCTCAGCGAAAAATTAAAGATTTTAACTTCTAATTTTATTATTTACAATTTAAAATTTATTTAAAAAAAAAAAATACGAGCATTGAATTGAATTGAAGGCCATTCAATAAAATTGTGTCATCTAAAGCAAAATTATTTTGAAAGGTTTTGTGACTATTGACATTTACAGATCTGTGATCTTGATTGTGTATTCTACAGACAGATTATGATAAATATAAGTGTGTAAGCTCTGAGTATATCGATGAATTGATGCAACACAAAGGTGTCCCTGAGACATCTGGAAGAGTTTTGAGTGTCATTATAAATAAAGCAGCTTTTAAAAATCCCTTTGAAACGTCACTTAAAAGCAAGGAACCTTTGCACCCTATCCCCTTATACCCAGCATGGTACTTGATTCAAGAAAACAATTATCAACAACCAGATAAATAACTTACAGCAAGTGGTGCAAAAATACATTGTTGATTTATCACGTTTGTCACAATTGGCACATGCTGGATTTTCGTTATTAGCTATTTCGATCAATTGACGTATCAACTGATCAACCGGTGGCATCTGGGTTCCTTCCTTTAATTGGGTTATTTGTCTGGAAAAATGATTATAATTAATAAAAATCTTCAATAAAAATAATGAATAAAAATGGTACGCTGTAAAATTACCCGCAAATAGGACAAATAACTTTCGAATCGAGGTGAGGTCCACGAACACATCTCGCACAAAGAGTATGAAAACAAGACAGTAGACAAGGCTCAGTGTAATAATCCTGACAAACACCACAAGTCAATGGATTCCGTTGTGATGTGTTTCCAAGACCAGCAGTTGCATCTACATCAATACCATCTGCCGAGTTCGCCATTCTTGGAACCTTTGCTTCGCTTTAACTTAACAGAACTCACCCCTTACTGAACTATATCAGTTGCTAAACCATCCAAATGCTTTTCAAAGTTGTTCACCTGACAACCCTTGTGCTTGATTTTAAAATCGAGCTCCGCATATCGGTACCTGCATTGACACTCCCCGTGTTAAAAAAACTTAAATCGATTCCCCTTCTAAACAAACTACACAACATTACAAACAAAATGAAACTCAATACAGCACTAAAGTTAAGATTCAACAAACCATTTAACTTGACAAATTAATAGGTTACGGTAATTAATAATTAATAAATTGTTTACCCGCTCTAAAGACGCGTCGACTGATGATGCGTTTCCGCAATCAGCTCTGTTGTTTTATCCCACAGTCCTCCACATTATTGTGACGTACTAACTATTCGAGATGTTACTGCTGGTGGTATGTAGTGGTAGAGGTGGTGGTACCACCGATGATGACAGAGCTTCCAAACCATCCCCATCCCCATTAACGAGCTTGCGCTGTTACGAATTACGTCATACCCTACGGAATACACTCAACCAATCAGATAACGTCTTTATATAATGCTTTTTTGTTGTTATTTTTTTAAATATTTTTTTTTACTTTTTGGCTGTGTACAGACTACATTCATGGATGAATACACTTGGGATCTGTATTATTCCAACGGTCCTACCCTTCCAACGGGTCAACGGGCGTGAAAACAACCAGCCGAGGAGCACACACTACAGACCTACATAACATTTATTTACACATTTATTGTCCCTCTTGTTTAATCCTCCGTTCTGCTTACATTCGATTTTATTTGGATATTCGATTGATTTTAAAAATTTTTATTTGTTTTGTTTCCATTTTTTTGCTCACATATTTATTATACTTTGCATTTTTTAATGATCGAAATGAATTTTTTCATTTGCAAGTTATTTTTTTGTATTAACTAAAATAATTATTTCTGATGAAATATTTTGCTTCTATTCATGTTTTGTCAGATGTGGTTTAATTATTTTAATTGAAATGTTTTTAATTGAATTTCGTCATGAATGAAATTCATTTGTAAATAGGTGTAACTTTATTAATAAATTAAAGAAAAAGTGAAACGTAGAAAAGTTTTTTTTTTTTTTTTTTTTTTTTTTTTTTATTGAAATAAATTTAAAATTGAATCGAGTTAAGTGTTGATGATGTTTTTTATTATTATTTTTTTTTAATTAGCTGTGAATTGAATTCAACTTGGCGCGGATTTTCAAAGGCGAAGCGCTGCTGTCAGATTTTTAAATCGAAATAATAAAGTTGAAACTTTTTATAAATCTAAAATGAAACTTTAATTATTTTTACAGCTTTTTTGATGAAATTAGTTTTAGTAAAGCTTGTAAATATATGTTGTAAAGCTTAATAAGAAATTATATTTACTTCATTGCAATTTTTGTTGTAATAAATAATAAAATTCAATGCTATTAATTTGTATGACGTATTGTAATGTGTTTGTGTTACTTTTCTTTTTTTTAACTTCCCTGATAGAAGGATTTGTTTATAGTTAAAAATATTTGTTAATATTTAACAAATCATTTATTAGAGACCACTTTTTAGTCCTTAACAAATATTTTTTAGTATTTAAAAAGATTTATTAATATTTAATAAATGAATATCAGATTTATTAAATACAAACGAATGATTTTAAATACTAAGAAATATTTGTTTAATACTAAAAAATGGTCTCTAATAAATGATTTGTTAACTATTAACAAATATTTTTTAATACAAATAAATCCTTCTATCAGTGTTCCCGCTAAGGAAATCGAAGATTTTCAAAAATCGGGAAGTTATTAGTTTTACTCCGTTTTGCAAAAATCGAGTTTTCATTAGATCTCGACGTCTTAAGGTCACAGGAAGCTTCCCTGACTACCCCCGCGATGTTGTCACTATGTCTGTATGTATGTATGTATGTATGTGTGTAAGTATGTCAACCGCTTATAACTTTTGAACGGTTTGACCGATTTCATCGCGGTTAATGCCATTCGAAAGGGATTGGCCAAACTTAGATTTCCGGTAAATTTGAACCGATTCGGACCGATAGATTTTGAGAAATTTTGAGAAATCTCAAAAAAACTAAGAAAAATAACTTTTTTAAATGTGGTTTTTTTGCAATAACTTTTAAACGGCTTTATCGATCAACTCCAAAATCTAATCAGCTCTTAAACTAAAAAAACTACGTCGATCGCCACCGGTCCGGTCAAAATCGGTTGAGTCGTTCGAGAGATATCGTGAACGAAAAAAAACTAAAAAAAGGTTTTTTTCGGAATCACTCCGAAATTCCTAGTTCGATCAATTTATACTTAAAAATTTTTCATGAAACTTTAAAAACTGCGTCGAATTCTTCTAACCGCGTGAAAATCGGTTTATTCATTCAAAAGTTATTGCGGTTTGAAAATTCAAAAAATAGATTTTTATCAAACTTCTATCAGACTTTTGAGCTCGAAGAGCTCAAAAACGTCATAGGTGCAATTTTAAGCGCCTAAGTATGGAATTAGCGGAAAGTCGTAGGGATGGCCTTCAGGGTCAACCGTTTTCCTAATTTTTTTTGTTGTATTATTTTTGTAATTTAAGGGAGTATTCTAGTCTAGAAGCATGAATTTCAGGTAATTTTTTGAAGTACCGTAAAAAAAAGGCAATCAATATTTTTACAATCCATTTTTTTATAAGTTATTTATTAATATTACAAGTTATTTATTAATATTACAAGAATACAGAACAAAATAAAAATTTTAAAAAGTTGAAAATTCAAAAAATTAGCAGCTGATGAAGTGGGGGGGGGGGGGAGGGGGGGTCTCAAAAAATTGGCACGTGACCATGCCCACGATTCCAACCCTCCTAGCAATCGGAAATAAAAAAATAAAAAATATTATTAATCTAGAGTAATGTGGCTATAGCTTGAACTACGGTCATCCC
This sequence comes from Cotesia glomerata, assembly GCF_020080835.1. Taxonomy (NCBI): domain Eukaryota; kingdom Metazoa; phylum Arthropoda; class Insecta; order Hymenoptera; family Braconidae; genus Cotesia; species Cotesia glomerata. The sequence goes on from NC_058164.1 coordinate 20,470,561, forward strand.
CAAATTTCAATTTTTACTATTTTTAAAAAATTCAAAAATGTAAAAAATAGTAGTACAAAAAATATTTTTTTTTTTCAGGCAGTCACCATTTTGTGAAAAAATTTTTTTTTCAACTTTTCCCTAGTTCATGCCATAGCGACATTCTTCTAAATTAATAATCTTTTTTATTTTTCAATTTTCGATTGCTAGGAGGGTTGGAATCGTGGGCATGGTCACGTGCAAATTTTTTGAGACCCCCCCCCCCACTTAATCAGGTGCTAATTTTTTGAATTTTCAACTTTTTTTATTTTTTTCTGTATTCTTGTAATGTTAATATATAACTTATAAAAAAAATGGATGATAAAAATATTGATTGCTTTTTTTTACGGCACCAAAAAATTACCTGAAATTCATGCTTCTAGACTAGAATACCCCCTTAATGAAGACGTTAAAGACTTCAATTTTGTAGTGACTTTGAACAAAATACTTTATACTATATATTTATACTATATTTATACTTTATAATATTTCCGATTGCTACAAAATTTGACTTTTCTATACTCTAATTATTCGTGACCACGTTCAAGAGTTACGGTTCAATTTTATTCGAAAAAATTTGATAATTTCAATTATCAATTTAATTGATTTAATTTTTCTATTTTTCTCGTGACAAAAGTATATAATAAGTGAAAAGAAAAAATAGAAGAACAATAGAAAGCCATCCATCTGGCTGCAAACGTAATGATTACATCACCATCATAATTTAGGAAGTTACCATACAAATGTAAAGCGGTATAATAATTTCTAAAAGTTTTGTTCGTGTAATTAATTTTATTTTAATATTTCATTGAACTATGATACTAAAATCAATAGGCACCTGACAGTTTATAAAATTTTCATATAACCTGCATTAAAAATGCGAGTTTCAATGCCTGTTGAGCCAACCGAAACTAGACAATTTCAGACCAATCCGACTGTTGCCGGGCAGGAATCAACCATTTCTTCCGGGTGGGCAGAAAATGACGATTTTCTGCCCGCGAGATGAAGTTGCAGCTTTATTTTTAATCCTATCAGAGTATCTTTTGTTTATTTTATACCTTTATAATTGTCATTCTAGCCGTTAACCGTACTGACATATTATAATTCTGTTACTAAGCATAAATAAGAATGACAAAAGAAAACTATTAAATTTACGAATAATGTTTAATAAAAAATGAATCATTATTTTCTATTTTATTATAAGTTTTATAATAAAATGGTATTTTCGCTATTCGTTTGAAACTATCTAGTTCTGGTTGGCTCCAGACATTGAAACTAGCATTTTTAATGCAACTTATATGAAAAATATAATGTGTGACGCGGGATGAAAAACGATTTCAGATCGAGTGATGCCAGCCCTCGCTTCGCTCGGGCAGGCAACTTCACTCTGGTCTGAAATTGTTTCGTTTCATCCCTAGTCACACAATAAACTATTATTTAACAAGTAAATTAGTTTTGTAAAATTTATTTGACGAAGTGAGTTATTATAAAACAATTTAAATATAAAATAAAAAAAAAATATGGAAAATTTCGATATCGTATAAAATTGAGGTGTTCAATCGTTTCTATTCGTCAACATTTATTTCTAACATATCAAGTTGGGGGGCTGACATGTATGCACTGATAAATAATGACCCAGCAACATTTTTGCCGTATCTATCAGCTCACAGAAGTTGTAAGATGCTGCTGGAGGATTCTTTGTCTTATTATACTTATTATCTAAGGTTTATTATACCTTATTATCTAGGGCTTTATACTACGCCACGCTTCAAAATCGAAAAGAATGAATAGCTATTGCTTTAAAAGATCTGGTCTTCAGGAAGATTGTAGATGACTACAAAAGCAACAGTTCCATTTATAATTTTTAAATTTTTAAAAAATGAAAATTTTTTATTTTTTTGTAATAATTTTTTCAATAAAAAAAAATTTATATAAATTTTTAAATTTCGGTTAACTTAAAAACTTAGCACCCCAAGCGGCACAAACTTTTTTTTGTTAATGTTTTTGTTGAATTTAACTTGACGATTATTAATTAATTTTTTAAAATTAACGTGTTAAATTAAGTGGTCAATAGAGCGCGCCAGTCTGAGGAGCGTTTAATTTAAATTCTGTGTCATGGCGGTCCGGCGCATGCGCGCTACTTTTACAATTTATATATTTACGCTATGGAGGGTAGAAGTACTTCTACCCTCCATAATTTACGCAACTAAAAATCTTGCACGTGTCAAAGATAGCCACTAATAATATAAATAAGGTAAAAGCCCTAATAGATGATCACGTACCAGTATATGATCACTCCATGTATTTGTACATCTATATTCACAAATATAGGTATATAAATACATGGAGTGATCATATACTGGTACATGGATCATCTATTGGGGCTTTTTCCTTAGTACTTCTTTATTTTTTTTTAATTTATTTGAGCAATAAAAATGAAATAATTGTTGATTTTTTTTTTTAATTAAATAAGAACTAAAAAAAAATTCCAATAGTTTTTGCAAATTTTCTACATGTCAAATTTTTCTAATAAGTTTTTTAATAAAAAAGAAATTCTACTAGTAATTTTTTCTAAATTTAAATAATAATAACAGTAAAAATTTTAAATAGTAAAGTAATGTTAAATACAAAGAAGAAATAAAAGTAAAAGAGAGCCTATAAGATATTTTGTATCACATTCTCTACAGTTGACAGAGGTACAGTGTAAAGTTTAATATTTAATAACATATATTTATCTATTATTATCATTACAGTAAAGAAGATATAAAATGGATCTTGAATTAAATTCAACAACAGTTGGCAACTCACTGATGCATTAAGCCATCGAAGAAAACGAATTGGAAGATCTTAAATTGTTATTAGAAAATGGAATTAACGTAAATGAACCGATAATAACAACTGGAGAATTTGCTGGATTCACAGCATTGCATGTTGCATGCATGAAAAATAAAGATCACTTGGTGGAGTTACTAGTTAATGATTATAAAGCAGATGCCAATGCAATAGCTGCTGACGGGACTCAACCCATTCTTTTGGCTTGTTTTTATGAACCACTAAGCGAAACATCAACCGGGATTCTCAAACTAAAAATAGGCAGTAAAATAAAATCATTGGTGGAAGCTAATGCAAATGTTGATGCCAAATTTGGAGAAGAAATTTTTTCGAAACACGTCAAAAACAGAAAATGGTGTCCCGATTTTGATGACAAAATGCCACTAGTTGCATATACTGTTATTTATGATAAACCATCAATAATTTATCATCTTAAAAAAGTCAACGTAGACATTATAAGTCTTACAAATAAAACATTGCTGATGCACGCTGCTGAACACGAGTATTATAGATATATTTCAGCTGTTATGTCAAATGTTGAAGATCCTGAATTGATGGATAAGTTGGTAAACTACCGCGATAATGATGATGTACCGCTAACTCATTATCTATTCCATCCTAAAAAATAAGGAAAATCTCGATATCATGAAATTACGATGTTCCCTTATGAACATATCGGGATACATTTTATTTCTAACTTATCAAGTTGGGGGGCTGACATGTATGCACTGATAAACAATGACCCAGCAACATTTTTGCCCAATCTATCAGCTTACAGAAAGTGTCCAATGCTACTGGAGTATGCTTTGCCTTATTATACTTCTATGTCCTTATCTATGGTTTTATACTACGTCACGCTTGCTATAGATGAAAATTCTGAGCATATAGTACTTATCAATCCAGAAATTGTGCGATTTGATTCTCTAACACTAATCAGAGATAATCGAGAACAATGCATAGCTGTTGCTTGAAGAGATCTAGTCTTTAGGGGTGCATTCAGATTACTTGGTCCAGAACAAGAAGTAAAATTGATGGATGAATTAACCCTTCAGCACTCTCGCAAAACGATTTACTATCATTACTCGCGCGATGAGAAAAACTCTCACGCCTTATGTGGAAGCACACGCAAGCTTATAGTCCCTTTAATTTAAAAAATCTTAAATAAAATAAATTTCTTAAAACAAAAAAAAATTGACTTATTTAAAAATAATATTTAATAATAATACATCCAAACACAAATGCACTCTTACGGGAACCAACGAACTGTACCGATCAGACCCGATTTTTTAAATTCTGACCCCCCTACTTTACTATTGCGATGAGAAAATATCTCACAGAGTTAATAAAATTTATTTTATTTTTTTATAGTATAGAACAATTAAAATAATAATATTGCAATCTGAAATAATATTAATTTTTTGGCAGATAGAAAAAAAATCACATAGTCATTCCATTTGAAATTTGAAAGAAAATTTGAGTTATTGATGAGCGTGAGAGAAAATCTCATAGCGAGAGTGCTCAAGGGTTAATTGCCAGCGACAAAAAACTCAGGAAGATTGTAGATGACTACAAAACAAATTTCATTGAAAAAGAATCACAAAAGAATTTTATCAAATTTGGCGATCAAAAAATGACAATGTATGATTTCTTAATGCAAGTTTTTGACAATAAAAAATTAAAATTTTTGGCGCGAGAAGAGGATTTACTGGATGCCCTGTATCAAGTTTTCGATTACGATTTTGGTAACTATGGTCTCTATCAGATCTATTATAATCTAATTAAAACCAAGATAGAAGATGCTAAGGAAAGATTAAGACTTTTAGAAAAATTGAAGAAAGTTTCATCACTTAGAGAAGCTATACCGTTACCGTTTGAAGTGGTATTAGATATTGTTGAGCATCTAAAGAACAAACGCTTGAACGTATTTATAAAAGCATTCTATAATCCGTAATTTTATATTGAAACTAGTTTTAGTTTTTTAGATTTATTGAGAAAATTTATTTTTCAATTTTCAACAGTTTACATAAATAATTTTCAGCTTTCGCTTATTTTTTTATAAATATAAAATACTAGCCGTGAACACCCGCTTCGCAGGGTTATTTTTAATAGAACAGTTATTTGTTAATATTTAAATTTTTTATGAAGTTTTAAAAGTTTCTAAAATAATCCAACATATTTTCGACCGATAAGAATATTGACATACATTTTTAAGCTTTCTAATTTATTCGGAGTTACTCTAGATCATTCTAGAATTTTCTAAATCACTCTCATTCAATCAGAATTTAAACGTAGATTTTAGAACTTTCCAGACCATTCGAGAAATTTACAAAACATTCTCATTGGATTAAAATCTAAACGTACGTTTTAGAACTTCCCAGATCATTCTAGAAATTTCTGGATCATTTTAGAATTTTCTAGAACATCCTCATTCGATCGGAATTTAAACGTAGATCTTAGATCTTCCCGGATCTTTCTAGATCACTCTAGAGATTTCTGGATCATTCGAGAATTCTCTAAAACATTCTTATTCGATCAGAATCCAAACGTAGATTTTAGATCTTACCGGATCTTTCTAGACATTTCTAGACCACTCTAGAAATTTCTAGATCATTCTAGAATTTTTTAGATCATTTTAGAATTTTCTAGAACATTCTCATTTGATCAGAACCTAAACGTAGATTTTAGATCTTCCCAGATCTTTTTAGAAATTTCTGGATCATTTCAGAAATTTCTAGAACAATCTAGACCATTTTAGACCAATGATAGTCTCACATTTTTAAAGTTAACATTTTTCAACCCCCGTATCTTTTACACCCTTATAATTATCGACTTGCAACTACCATAGTGCACGATGGGAACCTTGTACCTATTGCCACATACAAACACTATTCGTCTGCGATGCGTAGTTTTGGCTGCAAAGTGAAATATCGGGACACACACCTCCAATTTTATATATATATATATATATATATATATATATATATATATATATATATATATATATATATATATATATATATATATATATATAAAGATTATGGTAAAAAAAATATATTATAAAAAACCATTGCATAATTAAATACCACAATTGTGATAATGGAAGAAAGAAAAAATATATTACTTGTATCAAAAAAATAAAAAGTTTATTATTTTTAACTTCCCGCTAAGAAAATCTCAGATTTTCAAAAATCGGGAAGTTATTGGTTTTACCCCGTTTTACAAAAATCGAGTTTTTATCAAATCTCGACGTTTGAGGGTCACAGGAAGCTTCCCTGACTATCCCCGCGAGGATGTCACTATGTCTGTATGTACACGGTGAGAAATTTCCATTATTTTTTATTCTGCATGGATTTTAGATATTACAATGGTGCATATTACTAGTGAACCTTATTGACTCAGAATAAAATTTTACAATGGCCCATAGTAATTTCCGAAACAAATGAAATCAGACATAGTAAATGGTAGAAATTGAAATGTACCATAGTAAAATGAAATATGCAATAATTTAAATTTCCGAATGTACTATAGCAAAAAAAATAAGAAAACGTTTGTAAAAAATAAAAAATTTTAGAGTAAAAATGTTTTTAGCAATCAAAAAATATCAAACCAAACAAGATTTTTTGTTTGCAATAATTTTAAAATATTTTTTTAAAATATAATTTTTTATTTTTTTTCATTTTAACAATGAACGTAGGATTTATTTTGACAGTTAATTTTATTATGAGTATTCTTCATTCACTGCGCGTCCGACCGTCTTATCTACATCTAAATATTTTTCAGTGAGCCGCTGTGCTAGTCCGGAGGTCTGTTTACGTGACAGGTAAATAACCAGGTGTAGGCTCACACGTAACAATAATTATAAACACAATATATAACTTTTAAATTATTTTTTATTATTATTAGAAGTGTCGGTTGCAGGTTAACCATCAAATGTTTGTTTTCATTTTAATTTTTCACGGTAAATTATTAAATATTTTATTATTTATGAATCTTACAAATTTTCATTAACTATTCATGTGTTGATGGATTTATAAACTAATATTTATTTAAAACTTAATGTTTATTGCAATTTTCATAACACCGTTAACCACTACTGATAGCGTCTGTAGACTTATGTTGACAAAACAAAGCAGCACGAAAAAATGAAAGAGCGCGCGTCGCGACTGACGCGCATACGTTTACTATGGGACATTTGAAAATTTCATAGTCACAATTTTAAATTTAAACCGAGTACACGTGACTAAATGTGAAACTTTTTTATAAATTTTTATTGTCGACTGAGCAACAGAAATTTTACTATGGAACTATAATGAAAAGTTTTAAGCACACTAACAGTTTTTGTTCTGTCAGTTTACGAAAATTTTTTATATATGTTTATGTAACAGTTGCATGGTCAAATTTACTATGGTCCCTAGTAAATATTGATTGGTACAATATGATATTCTTAAATTTTTATGGTAATATTTTAAATTGAGTCATTAAGGTTCAGTCTTATTATGTATGCATAGTAAATTTCTACAGAAATTTCTCACCGTGTATCTATGTATGTATGTATGCGCGCGCGCGTGTGTGTGTGTGTTGGAATAACTTTCGAACGGCTTTATCAACTCCAAAAACTAATCAGTTCTTAACCTTGAAAAACCACGTCGATCGCCGCTAATCCGGTCAAAAACGGTTGATTCGTTCGAGAGATATCGTGCAGGAAAGAAAACCCAAAAAAGTGTTTTTTCGGAATTACTCCGAAATTTATAGTTTGATCAATATAAACTTAAAAATTTTTCATAAGACTTAAAAAACTACGTCGAATGCCGCCAACCGCGTAAAAATCGGTTCATTCATTCAAAAGTTATTGCGGTTTGAAAACTCAAAAAATAGTGTTTTATGAACCTTTTGAGCTTGAAAAGCTCAAAAGCATAGAAAAGTTATCTTTTTGAGCTCGAAGAGCTCAAAAACGTCGTAAATTCAATTTTAAGCGCCCAGGTATGGAATTAGCGGGAAGTTGCAGGGATGGCCTTCAGGGTCAACCGTTTTCCTAATTTTTTTCTCTTGTTAGTGACTAATGAAAAAATGGCGACAGAGCTAAAATATCTTAGGGGGGGGGGAGCACTGTAGTTCAAATTTTAATTTTAAATTTAACAAAAATGTATAATTTGTTTATTTCTAAACAGATTTAATTAAGAAAACGCATATTAATATATGGGTGATTCTCTGTAAGGATGTTTTTTGCTGTCCCAGGCATTGTTTTATTGGAAAAATTGTTATTTTGTTATTAAAAAAAATTTATTACGAAAGTAAAAAAACATTTCTATTGGGAGCATTGAAAACTAAAATGGAATAAATCTTGGTTTTTTTGCTATAAATTCGTAAACCACCGAAATGTCAGTCCCCTGGGCTGTCCCATTCCCAAAATTAAAACTTTAAGATTAAATTTTAAGTTATTCGTCAATAATATATAATTTGGTCCATAATGTTTATAAACTTAATTAGTTAACTAACAATTTTCTTCAATAAAAAGTACCGAAAATTAATTTGTTTCATTAAATTCATTAAACCAAAGTTTGTCCCAGGCATTTTAAGATCAGTCCCCTGCCAGAAGTTCAAAGCCAAAAAAATCCAGCGTGTTATTTTACCTTTTCTAAGGTTTATAAGGATTTAACTAGCCTTGAGTTAATAACCATAGGGCTGTTAACACTTCAAAACTTAGTCCCCTGGCAGCTATTTTTATTTATAAAATTGGATCCATAAGTCTTAATATTATTCTAATTAATGTAAGTATTCATTGAGAACTTGAAAAGTTGAATGCATTGAAATAGTTTGCTTGATTTTTCTCAATTTGATAAAAAAAAAAGCAGTCCCCTGGCAAGCAGTCCCCTGTCATGTTATATGGCAAAAGATACACAAATATCGAAAATGCAAAAATTAATTCGGCTGTTTATTTATTATGATAAAGCTGATAGTTTTGTAGCCCTTGTTAATTTTTTTTCTAATAAAATCAAAAATAATTTGGTCGGACAATTTTGTACAGATTTAGGACGTCCTTACAGAGAATCACCCATATATGTTCTCAGCTCTCATACGAATTTCATCCTTTTATAAAAATTACATCTAAAATGACAAAATCTCAATAAAATTGCTAAAAAAATTTTTATAGGAAACTAACTTCCTTAAAAAAATATTCCATAAAATTTTTCTTTACTTTCAACATTCCAAAAAAAATTTCCATCTAAAAATTTTCCAATTAACTTTTGTAATAAATTTTTTATAATTATATATAAAACTATGTAGTATCAGATTCATCAATAAAAATACATACAAAGTATTTGCAAGGTTGGGATCAATTTAATGATTTTGAGATAAATTATTTATGAAAACTGAAGACAAAGGACTTCGAAGTTTTTTCACTTTGATCGACTATTTAAATTATTTTGCGCAGGCGCTTACACTTATTCTGATATTCCGAGATAGAATACACATACTTGTTATAGTATAATAGTTGCTTTCGCTTGGAATCGGCTAACCTGTCATTGAATGAAATTCAACGTTTCGAACGATGAAATAATTTGCGCCCGCTGATTGGTTTGAATCTCTATCCTCGAAGCAGACTCTTCGGGCAATTGTTCTAGTCAGTCAATACATAAGCTGTATAAACACTATATAAAAATAAAAATTGATTAAAATGTTTATATATTTGTAATTGTAAATTTTAAATAGCTTACAAAATAATGCCGTCCCGATCAGAAGATATTTTAAAAGGATTCCAAGTGTAAGTTTTTTGTGGATTATTTGTTTACTCACTTTAGTTATTTCTGATTATTACAGTGTGTATTTGAGGTTATGTCAATTAAAAATAAATTTCTAACATCAATTAAAATTATCTATCTGTAAATTATGCTGTAATAATAAATTAAAACTAATGTAGGTAATTACTTCATCAATGTCTTTAAAAATTACAGAAATTGGATGAATTTGAGAGATGCAGATTCCGGAAAAATACTGTGGCAAGGAAACGAAGATTTGTAAGTTTTGACACTTGACAATCAAATAGTTGGATGCTTTTTTTTTAGTGTTTTTAATTTTTTTCAATTCTCAAGCTAGCAAATACAGCAATTTTTTTTCTACATATAAAATCTAGAAAACAGAAAAAAAATTTCTAAAACTACAAACAAAAATTATTATGATGCTAAAATTAACGAACATCTGTTAGTTGTTCGAATTCCTATAGGAATATATGTTATATATAACAATTAAATTACTGTGAAAAATTCCACGTCTAAAAATAAAAAAATAACTTTTAGTGCAAAATTTTTTTTACCCTAGTTAATTTGTTAGAAAAATTCAGGGTAAATATTTATAAGTGAGGTCAACCATTTTCAATTTTTTGAATGAAATTTCTATTTGATTTTATTGATATATATATATATTTTTTTTAAATACATAAAAAAATTAAAAAAAAAAAAGTTGATTATCACAATTTCAACAAATTTTACAAATTTTCAAAAAAATTTATAAATTTCTTAGAAAATTGTGATATTTATTTTTTTTTTTTTTTTTTAATTCGTTTTTTTATGTACTTTTCGAAAAAATATATATCAAAAAAACGTAAAATAGAAATTTTATCCAAAAACATGAGAGCCAAAATTTTTTCCAACTTTTGAAGGCTAAAAAGCTATCGAAATTTTTATTTTTTTCTTTCATGACATTTTTTATCATAAGTGCGCCGAAAATAAGCAGAATAAAAAAATAAAAATTTGAAAATGTTAATTTGCCACCTAGTTATGGCCCAAAATGGGTTTGACCCCACTTGTAAATAATTACCAAATTCAGATATTAAATTGTCAGATGTCTGCTGATTTTAGTGTCATACAATTTTCAAATATTTATTTTGCTATCGACTTGAAAAATTATAAAAATCATTAAATGTTGGCCATTTTAAAATTAAAAAAAAAAATTTTATTTAAATTTTTTATTTATTAATCTCGTTACAAAAAAAAATCTATAGAGGTGCGTATAGCACCTGTGCATAGAACGAGTACATATTAACAAAAATATATTTTATTATCAACAATCACTTAATATATAAGATAGTAATATAGTAATACTTAATACAGTGCAAGCTAAAAGAAAATCAACTTAGCAAGCTTGTTATTTATATAAGTTTTATAAGTAATATTGTTGCAACACTTAAATTAATATCACGATTTTTAACTAATTATCTATTTTTATCCATTCTCTCAGTTTTTTGTTTATTAGTTTCTTCTTATTATTCAAAGTTTTCATCTCATTAATTAAAAATAAATTTTAATTAATAAATAAAGTATCTTGTTAATTACTCGCCATTTATAATTTATATTTATGATTTTATAGATCAGTACCTGAGGTTGAACATGAAGCAAGAGTTCCAAAGAAAATCTTGAAATGCCGAGCTGTATCTCGAGAAATAAATTTCAGTTCTGCTGAGCCACTGGAAAGGTTTCGGTTGGAGCAGAAAGTTTTATTCAAAGGGCGCTGTCTAGAGGAATGGTTTTTCGAATTCGGTTTCGTCATTCCAAATAGTACTAACACATGGCAGAGTTTGATTCAAGCGGCTCCAGAAAGTCAAATGATGCCAGCAAATGTTCTTAAGTATGTCATATATTATTTTCTGTTTTGTTTGGGTTATTATTTGGGAGTAAGAACTTAATTTGCCTGCAATAACTTTTTTCTTTTGACTTTTATTACGAATTAAAAATTTGAAATGGTAGCAATCAAAAGTACTGTGTCAAGATAATTTTTAATATTTTTTCAAAATAAAATTTAATGATATAAAGTATGTATCAAAATTAAGAATTTAAATGCTACAAAGTTTCTCTGTATTGAAAATCGACTTACAAGTTTAAAATTCAATGAATCATCCAATTAAAGCTCACGCTAGTTAAAAGCTGAGCGTTAAAAATAAAAAATCTAAGAACTTTATTATCCATTTCAAATAACTAATTTTAATAACATAATAAAATTTATATTTTCTTTTTTTATAGCGGAAATGTCGTCATCGAAACCAAGTTCTTCGATGACGATCTATTGGTCTCAACGAGTCGCGTTCGTCTTTTTTATGTTTGAAACTCCAACGAACAAACTAATAACAATATTCCATTAAATTAATTTATTAATTACTTTTAATAACTGATATATTAAAAATAATTTTTAACTAGCTGATTGAGATGAAAAATTTTATCATCATATGTTGATTATGAATTATGATACTATAATTATTACTATTATATCAACCTAAAAGAGTTTTATAAACACATTTTAGTAATTGTGTGATTGCATTTACGCACGATTTTTATTTATTTATCTATACAGTCAATCAGAGTTACTAAAGCCTAGTTTTAGTATGGTTCACTGCGTTTTGGGCCCAAGACAATTCACCCTTAGGTCAATTGATACATTGATAAATAATGTTAAACAATACTTTTCCGCGGCTTATGATTCTAGAGATAAAATGAATAAAAAAATAAATCTTACGTAGAAACAAAAATATCATCTATATTTTAATAATATTTTTTTTTTCGTGTAATAAATTACTGTCATTATTTCGAGTAACAAATAAATAGTTTTTTAGACCGTAGATGGGTGGACCGTGTGTGTATTTATTCGAAAATAGACCAACTTATAAGCTTGTTACCATGATGTGGTTTCTTATCGTAGATTTTGTGTGTGTTTATCCGAAAATGTTATAATTTTCGTCCGGGATTATTTTGTCCGAGTTTTTTTTTTTTTTAATTTTATCAGACATTTTTTAGATTTCTTTTAGAAATATTTAAATTAGATACCAATAAGAGATGAATTGTCAGGGGATAAATTGTCTGGGGTTCAAAACGCGTCACACCTTTTAGTATAGTTTTATGGTTCGTATTTTAATCTTAAGTATCTAGCCTTAGCTTATTTTATAAGGTCTTGTTTTAGTCATAAAACGATAAAAGTTAGAGATTATTTCTGTGATTGTGACTTTTTATTCGTCAGCATAATCTTTAATTACGTAAACAGTCACGTATTTTATAGAAAAAATCACTTTTTGATTTTGTACGTACTACTTATTTCTAAGTAATAATAATAATTTTGGTTTTATTTGTATCACTTTTTACATGAGTTTTAAAAATATTTTAAAGTAATTTTTATATTGATAAACGAATTGACCTAATTCAAAGGAAAATATTTATTAAAAAAAATTATTTTGAAGAATTGTATTGTTTTGAATCAAACATTTTTTAACCGAGAACTTTTCTTGGTTTAAGTAAATTTTATGTGCTTCAAAATTTTTTCTGTTGAATTCAAGACAATGAAGTTTTTCTTGATTAGAATTAATAATAATAGTTTTTATATTTAAACTGCAAGCATTGTCTTGTAACTATTTAGTTTAATTATGTTGACCTAAATATGCCTAATTTCTGTAATTTTCAAAATATCTGCAGTAAAGGATAGAATGTAATTTTAGTTTATTAATCACAAATCATCCAAAGTTATAATTCATAATATAAAGTCATTTGAATATAGACTTTTATGAAAAAGTTGGCCAATCATCTGATTGACTGTAGATATTACTTTTAATAATATATAAACATATATTATCAATGTTTGAAAATATAATTATTTTTAAACTAAGGACCAGAAACAAATGTTCGAGTGAGATATTATAATTTTTGTACATATCAATATACTTTTTATTTCAATTTTGTTTCAAATAATTATGGAAAAAATATAAAATAAAAAAATTTTTGATTAATTATTGTAATTCTTTTTTTTTTTTTACACCTTAAACCCATAACTATGACCAGCAAATTAAAACTGATTTCTAATTAAAAATTAAAAAAAAAAAAAAATTTTTATTGCACTAAAAAATTAATCAATAAAAAATTTTGCCAAAAAAAATTATTCAACGCATAAATGCTTATTGGGGAAAAATATCTAATTATTTCCAAATGAAAGGAGATTAAAATGAGTGATTAGAATAAGCCTCACAATCTGCCTTTAAAAATGGGTCTGGGGAGATTCCCGTATTTAGTCTGGCCCCAAACTCACTGAGGAAATTAGACCCAAACAGGCAAATAAATAGGAGTATTATTGTACGTAAGCGAACTCATTTAACTTAAAATAAGAAATATTTAGATTAAGTAATGACAGTGAACAATGGTTACGAAGATCTATTTCAAAAAGTAAAATTTTAGAATAACTAAATAGAATTTGAATATTAAGATAGAATGTCTAGTAAAATTACAGACAATGATCACTTAAATAATTTTGGACGATACAAATTGAATATTAAATAATAATTAAACTTTAATAATAATAATTAAATAATAAATAAACTTTGCGATTGTTAAATAATTTAAGGAAGAAAAATTAATAATTAGATAATCTATCGAACTTTCAAATTAAACAAATACAAAATAATAATATTTTAAACAATATAAACAAACATTAACAATTAAACTAAGATGAAATGATAATAATTTAAACTTTTCAATAACTTAATAATTAAACCCAGAAATGCATAGAAGGATCTTGAATTTAAATGAATTACTATTCACATGTTTGGAGTAAGTAATTTAAGATTAAATGATACTCATACATGTCTTTGTCTATGTATGAATGTGCTTACGTGTATGCAAACACATAGGTAAGTAATAGGCAATAGTACATAAGAATGAGTGAGAAAATAAATATGTATCTCGACCTTAGTAGGGAACCCAAGTGACCTTTTCTGGAAACCCTAGAGAAAAGGGAAAGAGTCCAAGAAAACGGGCCACTTAGTTGGATATTGTTTTCACCTGATTAGTGCAAATTAAGAACGCCCAAAAATTTGAGACCCCGAAGATGTAGATCATAAAAATGTCCCAAGAAAAGTGTACCACGTGGAAAAATATAAAGTTTTAATAATTGAAGAAAATTTTTCACTCAAGTCGTTATTAAATATTCAGTGTTTTAAGTGATATAGTCAAAGTAAATTTATTAATTAAAATTAAATTTTTTAATCGTATAAAAAGAAAATATTAATTGACGAATAAATAGTAATTTATAAATTAACTTAGGCAACCATGCGTGTGTCGACGAAACATCTTTAGATATTATCAATAATTTTATAATCCTCGTATGTAATTTCGAAAATTAATTCATGGCTAGTTAAAATTTTGTTAGCGATCTAATAATGTAAACTGATTTTGTGTTAAAAATATACTTTAAAAATTTATTCCGATAGTAATAATTTTAATAAACTTCAAAATCATTATTTTCCTCAATATTTCGAAGTTCCCGTCCTATTGGTTGAAACATACCAAGGCCGAAATTAATTAACTCCGTTATGTCCAATCTAAACGTGATACTTTTTTTTATTTTTTTAATCTCTTTATTTTTCATGTTCCTTGTTAAGAACAATAATTTAATATGATTCAATCCAGGCAAAGTGTATATTTGTATAGTAGTCAATTCAAATCATTTTATTTTTTTTGAATTATTTTTAATTGTTTTTTTTAATGAGGGTTAGTTGTAGATTGTAATACGATGTTTTTGTTCTTGTAGTAAGATTTTCTGCACCTATTCAATTAAACCTTAAACTTAACCAATCAAATTTCGGCATTCTCTTTGATATTTAAGAATTTGAATGCAAAGTAGTTTATAGCACTGCGTGTCCTAAATTCGTATTTAGTACTCGCTCAACTGTTGACTTAAATAAACAATTATGAAACGAGTAGAGAGAAATTTTTTAGGCTACGGGCTCATATTTACGATCAATTCATACATTTCTGCTCTAAAAATTTGACTTTCACCGCAAAAAAAAAAAAACGAAAAAATATATTTAAAAACATTCAAAGCCCCGAAAAAATACAAAATAATAAATAATTAATGATTAAAATTACATTTTTTTGTCGGTTATGATTCAGTCTGAGGTATATGCTAAAACCTCTATTAATGATTCTCAAATGTTTTTTATTAACGATTTCGCTCAGTCGTAAACATTATTCTGGTGTGAAATATTTTCTGAACATTATTTAATTTAACAACAATCTTATTCCGTAATAAATATGGACAGTGATTACAGTGATTTAGACGATGATTATAATGATTTTGTTCCTGACGAGATAAAAGAAAAGGCGAAGAATATAGCTTTACAATCAATGCCAACAAAATCTAGACGAATGTATGTGGCAACTTATAATGCTTTTAAAGCATGGCGTAAAGAAAATCTTAAATCAAATTCTTTTGCTGAAGATGTAATTGTAGTCTACTTTGATAATCTTTCTCAAAAATATGCCCCTCCCAGTTTATGGGCTTTTCATTCGATGTTGAAAACTACTATCAAAGCATTTGATGATGTTGATATTGGTAATTACAAAAAAGTAACGTTTTTTTTGAAGAAACAAATGTGTAAATACGTTGCTAAAAAATCTAAAGTTTTTACAAAAGAAAATATCGAAAAATTTCTAAATGAAGCCCCTGATAATAAATATCTTGCTACAAAGGTAATTAAATATTTATTGATATGTTTAGTATGAAAATGTCTGTATAGTCTAAACATTTGTTTATTTTATTCTTACTGTTGCAGGTTTGTTTAATATTTGGAATTTCTCGTGCTTTAAGAAGAAGTGAATTCATGAACATAAAACTGGAAGATATCAAAAAAATTGATGAGAACACTTTATTTATTAAAGTTCCGGTAACAAAAAATAATCAGCCAAGATCATTTACCATTAATGGTATATATTACGACTACGCAAAAGAATATATGGATGCTAGGCCCCAAACCTGTAAAACAGATAGATTTTTTTTTAAATTACCAAAATGGTCGCTGTACTTGTCAGCCCATAGGAATTAACAAGTTTGGTTCAATGCCTAGAACCATTTCTGAATTTTTAAAATTAGAAAATGCAAAGAAATACACAGGACATAGTTTCCGTCGAACATCTGCCACATTGTTAGCTGATGCTGGAGGTGATATGACAGTGATGAAGAGACATGGTGGTTGGAAGTCATCAACAGTAGTTGAAGGTTATATTGCCGATTCCGTTAACATTAAAAAACGTACTCATTCTATGATCACCGATGGAATTGTTTTGAATAAAAAAACAAATACTGTTGGATCCACTCCTCCATCTACTAAACCATCTCCTGTAATTACAAACATTACCGTTTTGAATAAATCAACCGATTCAGATGTTTCGACGAAAAAAAATTTTACAAAAATTTCAAATGTTTTACCAGTATTAAATGAAAAATTAATTAAAACAGCAGTCTCAATGTCCAAACCCAAAGATAATGTTTCATCAAACTTTGACCAACCTTGTTCATCAGCATCAAATGAAGTTAAAGTTGATACATTACGCCATCAAAAAAAATTTAAATCTACTTTGCAAGAAAATACTGTTGCAAGAAAGAAAAATTCAACTTCTCAATTCGACGATTGTGAAACTCCTCATTCATTTATCTGTTCTACAGTATTTTATGATCAAGACTTAGGTTTGTGCGTGAAAAAATTTGAAGTCTCAATGTATGGTATTCCAAAACCGCCATTTCACCATTGAAGTTCAATCAGAAGAAAGATAAATATTCGTTAAGATTTTAATAATAAATAGAAAGTGGAAATTTACATTTTTAAGAAAATTAAAAAATTATAAAGTGACAGCTAAATTTAATGTTATTTAATTTTATGTATTGATTGTTTCAATGTGTGAATTTATTTTTTGTTAATTAATATTAATCACTTTGGATTTATTATTTGATATATATTTGTTTCTTTTTTTTTAACTTTTCATTTGTTTTTTGGGACTGGGGGGGCTCCGCCCCCCCCCCAACCCCCCGCCGGGGCTTCGCCCCTGGACCACACCGAGGCTCTGCCCCTGGACCCCGATTTTGGGCCCACATATATCGCCGCATTTGTAATAAAAAAAAGTATGTGCAACTCGTGCGACGTTGTCGATTACTACAATTAGATTATACTATTAGACTATTTTTAAGCAATTATTTATTTTAGCATTCTAAATTTTATTTATTTGGAATGCTTGCGGTCCTGCTATGCATGATATACTATTTTTGCCTTTCCTTAATTAATTTTTATATTTAAATTTGAATAAAACTGAAGACGAATTTAGGACACTGGTGCTACAAAATAGTGTAAGATACTCGTGGCTTAAATGAGCGATCATTCACGGCGTGTTAGCGTACTCGCTTCGCTCGTGCGCTAACTTCACGCCGTGTCATAATCGCTCATTTAAGCCACTCGTATCTTAATGTACTATAACTTAGACCTTTTTATCAATCAATAAAAGGTATAATGCTAGTGGTCTTGTTGACGCTAAGTTATCAAATTTAATAAATGCTTCAAAGTCGAAAGAACTTTGACTTACCTTTCAAAA